>NW_012267232.1:16060356-16079170 GCF_000151885.1 Dipodomys ordii
TTATGTCAAAAAACGAACTTTACAACTTTTGGGGGGAGGAGGGTTGCGGGGGGGGGAGGTGAAGGGAGTATGGGAAGGGATGGGAAGGGGAAACAAAGAGGAGGCAACAATGCTTGATAAGAAATGAACTCGTTATCTTGCCCAGGTAATTGTAACTCCTCTGTACGGTATTCTCACAATAAAATTTAAAAAAAAATAGTGGGTAAAAGGGTGACCCAATGCAACAGTGATACTCACTAGCAACTATGTTGGAAATTTCATTTCCAACTTGGGGAGGAGATGAATGGGGGAAGTGGGAGAAAATGAGGGAGGGAGTGTCACTGTTCAAAAAGAAAGGCACTCATTACCTCATATATCTGTAATCCCTCTACATCACCTGTACAATAAAAAAATTAACTAATTAATTAATTAATTTAAAAAGGTTCTGATTGGTTACATATATTTTAATCAAAATCTGGTTAAAATCCCAGGAATGAGTTTCCTCTATTCTTCCTCTGTGTTCCCAGACTAGCAACCACTTCTCATGCTGAATACGAATAAACCCATAGCACCTTTAGGTCTTATCTAGAAGAGTCTACAGACCTAAGCCTAATGTTTGCTCTGGTACTATATACTCAATTAGCTTCTGAGTAATATGATCCCATACGGGTATTTTTATGTACACTCAGATACATGACATTCTCTCTTCTTCTTTTCTCTCTTGCTCTCAAATCTATTTAACAGGAATGTTCATTGATATGCTATGAAGTTAACAGTCCCATTCTATTCCCATATCTCCATATTTTAGTGGTTTGGCCTTTTCTACTTATGTAAAATTGAAATACAATATACCCAGAGAAAAGAAAATTTACAAATCTTGACTGGACATTTGATGGATTTTTGCCACATGAACTAGATGAACATCAGCACCCTAGATATTTTCCTTATGCCCCTTTACAATTTTTAAACCTTTCCAAAGATAATTCCACTCTGAGTTGTTACATCACCAAAAAATTAGTTTAGCTGCTTTTGAACTTTATATAAATGAATTTATACTATGTATACTTTTGTGTCTCACTTCCTTTGGTTCATGATTATGTTTTTGAGATCCATTCATATTCTAAGTAGCCAAAATATGTTCATTTTCATTGCTCTATAGTATTCCATTATATAAATATATCACAATTTCTTTCTCCACTTCACACTTAAGATACATAATCATGTATTCTGATGCATATATATATATATATATATATATACTGAATCATAAGTTATGTATATAAACAGCTTTGACAGTATCTGCTAAACAGTTTTCCTTTTTTTGTTTTCCAGTACTGAGGTTTGAACTGAAGGCCTCACATTTGCTCAGTTGATTACTCTACTGGTACTCTACCACTTGAGCAATATCTCTGGCCAGACTTTTCTGCCCAGGATGGTTTTAGAATTTGATCTTCTAGATCTTAGCCTCCTGGGTAGACAGTGCCCAGGTAGCCAAGCAGTTTTCTAAGCAGTGAATGAGAAATCTAACTGTTCCATTTTTTTCTTTTCTTTTCTTTTTTTGCCAGTTGTGGTGCCAGAATTCTGGGCCTGGGCACTGTCTCTCAGCTCCTCAGCTCAAGGCAAGCACTCTACCACTGAGCCACCTTCTCAGCCCCCAAATTCATTTTAATACTTGGTGTTGCTAATTTATTTCTATTGATCCATTCCTGTAGATGTTAGTAATATTTCAAATGCCACATATTTGTTGGCCATCTAAGTATCTTCTGTGATTTATATGTTCAAGAATTTTCCTACTTTCATTAGGGCTGACTGCTTTTTGCTCATAGATTTGTATAAGCTCTTTATATATTGTGGATACTAGTCTTACCAGATATATGTCTTACAAAACACATTTTCCAACTTTGTGACATCTTGTCCATTCTTATTAGAAAAAAAATTAATTTATTAGAAAAAATAAGTTTATTAAAAATTTTAATTTTTGAAATTTATTAGAAAAAATCATGTAGAAATTTATTTTTATTAATTTTATCATTGCACTATATGAAATAATTTCAAACTTTAATAAAAATACTAAAAATAGGTATCTATTTCTCTATACTCATAAGTATCTTCTAGAAGATACATTGAGCTTATGCAAATATCCTGCTTTTTGTAATAACTATTTTTTCTTTTTTTGTTGTTAAATCAGTGATTGTTATCTTACTGATTTATATCTAATCATGATTTTTCTATGTCAGTCATTCATTTTATATCACTATCTACTTCTAAATCTCTACATTAATGAAAGCTATTCTTTTCAGTTATTTATGTAAGTCTGAGCTTATAGGTATTTATTTTATACTGTGGCCTATAATCTGTCATTGTCCCTATGTACTTCATTGTTCAAAGTCTTCCTGGTCTGGCCCATGACATGTTCTGGTCATTTATTTTTCTGTTTCCCTTACTTTCAATACCACATGATATTCCAAGCTTTCATTTTTTTATTTTTTTTGTTTGTTTGAATTTTTTCCTGTCCTGGACCTAAAACCATTTTTTTCTAAAGGCTATATTCCTTTTGCAATGAATAATGATATTTTGAAATCAAGATCTGTGTCTAAGCTGTGTTCACTGTTCCTGGAGATCCACTTCTTCTATCACCTCTGAAAACAAACAAAGCTGAAGAATGTATGTACATGTCCTTATACTTCTGTGTTTACTTCTCTGTCTCTGTGTCCATACATGTGTATTAAAGTCATCAATTCCTATTAATGATTCCTATTAATGTTGATTCACAGTTGCTTTCATTTCCCATGTAGACAAGTGACAGCAGTCTGTCTTGTGAAGACAGAGGGGACATTTCAAGCTCTGAGCAATCCCATTGGGGCTCCCTCTCTAGGCACGTGGATAGAAATGGCCAAACTATCATGGGTCCCCAAACTGAGAGAGGGACTTACACCATTTGTCCAGTCCAGCTCAGAGAAAACCCTCCAATAATCCCCCCGGAAGAAAACTCTCTGAAGAGCCTGGAAGATGCGGAATGCCTTCCGAACTCTATTTCCATGGTAAATCTGCCTCTGAACAGGCTCTGTGCCACACTCACCATTACTGACTTCTATATGTTATTCAGTCAAAGCCTGACGCTAACAAGCCCCAGGCTAAAGCTTTGCATGCATCCTATGGATGATTTCCTTGAAGTTCTGATTTGAGACAAAGGAATCCTTTCAGGCATTTTAGCAAGTATCTATGAGGCAGAACAGGGAAGAGAGAGCAAAGGGGTTTCCACTGCTTCCTTATTAAGAATCCAGAAATCAAAGACCGAGACAATCCTTCCAGATGTTGCCAGCCAGAAAATTAACTTCATATTACCTCAATCCTCTCTCTGTAAAGCTCCATGCACTTCAGCGAGTGCCTCAACAGGAAGGTTATGGATGAAGTATGTGATATTCACTTGTCATCATCACGTATTACAAATCTTCTGGTGTGATTTTAGATTTCTTTAAAGCTGCTTTAGATTACTTTGCAGGAACATATTTAAGATGGAAGAGCATATAAAGAAGAAAATGATGACAAAGGTATGCGTAATTACTTGCCTTTCCTGTCCACAGTTCCTGTCCAACAAAACCTAGAGCTGCTCTAATTTCTGTAAATGATTTCTTGGAGCTTTCAGAATTGAAATCATAGCCAGTTCTCCCAAGCTACAATAGCAGTTAGGGAACAATAGTCATGAGTATGGGAATGTTCTTGCCTGTCGTGATTTGTAGAATATCAGCTTTCTGAGACAGCTTATCAACTTTTGGTTAGGTCACTCTGAAAATTGTGACTGAAATGGCCATGTGGTGGCAGTCACTAGTAATAACCACAAAAGTGTAGAATGATAAGAAAGTGAGTAATCTTCATTTTTCTTTGCCAGATTAGGTTGCTAAAGATGAATTCATTCATTCATTTACACACACACACACACATACACACACACAATTTTCAAGTAGTCATACAGGGAATTTTAATTCAATAGTCAGTTTGTGAGTACAGTATATCTTGATTAATATCACCCCTTCCATCCGTCTCTCCCATCTCTCCCAAATCCACCAATCATCTCAGTTTTTCTTAGTATATTCATCTACAATATGGTGGATAAAGAAAAGGCATTGCCTGACTTGACTGCAAATAAAGTACATTGTATTTACTCATGCACAAAAACACGACAAAGAAGCAGGAAGCCCTAAACAGAGCTGTGAAGCCATTGATGAGCTGTTTACTTTCTCATGTCATCAATTAGCCTGGCCAACAAATCAATCCTACTGATTGCCTCCCTACAGCGTGGCGTAGAATGCATTTCTTCATGCATTGAAATACTGTCATTTATCATTACTCCTTAATTAGCATTGTATGACCAATCTCCAGTGCCTAGTAAATTAGCAATGCTTCAAAAGTCAACCATAATAAAATAATGAAATCTTCCTTTATCTATTTTTATATTAACTCATTACCTTTGCTATGGCCACTAACACATGCCAAACACATACTCTAAACCTTGTGCTGGGCTTTTGGTTATGATATCACAGCTCTTGCTTTCATGATGAAGTGAGAATAAATATTACCTAAACAAATGTTTCTTAAATGCTGCAGAAGGAACGTAACGTGCTAACTGCCAGAGGAACCCAGAAGTTATAATAAGCACTTCTCTAAGAAAGCTAAGGAAGGCTTTACAGAAGATTTAGCATCTCAGTTTGTCTTTAGAAGTAGATTTTAAACATATGTAATTGAGATAGAAAGAGCATTCCTAATAAATAGAATTGTCTGACATGCATGCATGTGTATATGTGTGTACATATATATACACATACATATATAGATATATGAAAATTATATGACACATAGCCACAGAGCACGACTTGACGGAGGCATAAAGACTGGAAGACAGATAGCAGATTTAATTGTGAAATGTCATAGGAAATTCTGAATGCTTGCTAACACCTTTGAGCTTGTATTTTGCAGTAACTTCTGCATATACACTTTGAAATTCTATTCATTTAAAAAATCAATTGAAGATTTCTCAATTATTTTTTATGAATGCATTCTCTACAAGAGTTTTCAAAGTCTACACACAATTTCCTACCATCTCAATTGGCTAATTTTAAAAATAACTAAATTTACACATTTTGGACACAATTACAAGTAGTAAAAAATAAATGAGACACTATTTAAGAAATAATAAAAAATAGTTTGAAACCTTTGCAGTCTCGTTGAGTATATTATATGTCCGACAGCGACATCTACTGGTCATATTTTATTGTGCAGCCAATTCTGAGATGGCTAAAGTTAAACAATCTGGACTTCCCAGTCCAGGCACAATGGGGTCCGTGAGTATGGGCAGTAAGGGGTGTGATGGACGTAGATAAAGGTCTGAGAAGACATATTTGCGAATTGGGAATAACACAATTTCCTGAGAGAATTGCAAAGTTTCAACGTAGCTTCAGTATCGATCACCGTTTAGAGCTTTACCTATCCATGCTACAAGCATCAGCTTATAGTATGAAACCAAAAGTACTTCTCATTACCTAAGTATTCCTACTATAAGAACAAACAACGCTCTTCCAATATTTGTTTCCTCCAGGTCCCTGGATATTAATGTGTGCAAACCAAAAAAGACAAATCCAATGTTTGTCTAACACCACACATCAATGATGAAAATTTATAAGCATGCTCTATCCCTGCTGTTTTTCTGGGGGGCGGGGGGAAGGAGGAAGTATGTCACAGTGTCATAAACTGTCTCCAGTCTACTGGTGCTGCTGTCAGATACCTCGAATTGAAAGGCAGCAACTACTTACATACGGTGTGGCTCTTGTGCTGAAGGCCCTTACCTTTTGAATCTTGAGTATAGAACAGTACTGCTCAGGGCTAAGGAAACTCACTCTGTTGGTTAAAGTGGCTCATGCTTGTAATCATCGCTACTTGAGAGGCAGAGATAAGAAGGATTATGGTTTGAATCAGCCCAGGGGAAAAATTATTGAGATGAAACCTCTATCTTTTTTGTTTGTATGTCAGTTGTGGAGCTTGAGCTCAGGATCTGGGTACTATCCCTGAGGTTTCTTTGCTCAAGGCTAGCACTCTACCACTTTGAACCCACAGTGCCACTTCTGATTTTTGGTAGTTAATTGGAGATAAGAATCTCACAGACTTACCTGCCTGAGCTGGCTTTGAATCCTGAGTCTCAGATCTCAGCCTCCTTAGTAGCTAGGTTTGTAAGCATGAGCTAGGGACGCCAGAAAAAGTCCCCATCTTAACAAGACAGCATGATGGTTCAAGTATATAGCCCCAGCTGAATGCGTGGTGTACATAGGGAAAATCAAAGGCAAAGCCATCCTCGGGGGGAAAAGCATAAGATCTTAACTGAAAAATAACTAAAGCAAAAATTACCTGGGGATGTTAAGCCCAGGGCTTGAACCCAATACTGGTGAAAAGAAAAATTGAAGATCACTTACACACTTTAGCTACAGTAACATTCAATGCATACATTCTCTTGCCCACCATGCAACAATGCCAAATTTAGGAAGAAAATGTCAGTTGCTAGAATGATCAGATAACAGTTCTCACTCATTCTCTGCCTGCAATTGACTGAAACTCCAGCCTGAAATCCAATGAACATTGAACCTGGGAAGCAAAATTAAAGGCTAAAACAGGACAAGAGGTCCTTTTAGGTTACCAGATCAGCAGCAGCAGTGCAGCCTTCTACTCATATCTCCAAACACTGCCAGAAACACAACAACAGGAAAAAACAATCCTATTTGTCTATATTATTATAATTGAGTACCTTCCATTTCTGCTTCAAGCTAGACATAGAGCTCTTTTTTAGATCAGAACACACAACTTGAGTTACATTTCTATTATTATTCAACTTTGTGGATGTAATTCACTTCCCCAAATGACACTAACTTAATAGCATGGATTAAATATCCATTCTATACTCATCACTGAGTTAGGTAAAGGAAAAGACAGAAATAAGAAATACATTTGTGTCCAAGGCTTTTCCTTCACATTCAAAAGAAAATACTCCCTTATAGATCAGCTTTAGCAAATCACACCCATGACTTAGTTTAGGTTTACACTTGGCTAAAATATGCTGCCAAGTTCTTTAGCTTCTATTCTTGTCCATATTTTAATACCTAAAGAATGAAGGAAAGAAGCTGGAATAATCATAATGAAGGAGAAGCATGTTCAAATAGGCATGCATTATCCATACATGGAGCCAAACCCTCAATGATAATGCGAACTGAGTCACTGTTGATCTGGGAGGATTTGGTGAGAAAGAGCCACTAGGGTCCATGAGCCTCTGCTGACTCTACCAGGCGGTGAGGAACAGACTTAGTATGTGAGGGAGACACTGGTGCTTCCCACGGGGCCCTGATACTAATGGTCCACAGGGTCAGTTTCTTCATAGATGGTGAACCCCGAAGGGCTAGCCTCTCATCAATCTCGTGTCTCCCACTTCTAGAAGAATGTAATTCCCAGGGGAAAAACCACAAAAAGACAGTGGTACCTTTTCTCCTACATTTGCTCATTTCTTGAAACTACACCAGGTCAGATTCCCTTGTAAGTCTATGTAGCTAGCAGCTAGGTGGCCCACATTAGATGACTATCAGACCGCTACAAGAACTTGTCGACTTTTCCTGACCCCCCATACAGAATGTAATCTTCCTATAAACACACAGTGTGATATTCTTTAACTTAGTCTGAAAGCTTTGTGCCTTTTCACTAATAAATTTAGTGTACTCACGTCTTTGGTGAAAGGAGATATCTATACAGTCTTAGTCTGTACTGCTATCACAAAACACCACAAACTGGGTAACTTACAGAGTAGGAATTTATTTCTCAGAATGCTGGCGATTGGGAAGTCCAAGATCCATCCATTTGCCAGTTCTCTGGTTCTGCTTGCAAGGCTAGCCTTGAATGGGAAGGCACCAGATGGGAAGGCCAGAAGAACAAGAGGGTGCTGCCAGCTCCCTCAGTGCTCAGGGCAAGTTGTGAATACTATTCATGAAAACAGAGGGGTTTTTTTGTTTTTTGTTTTTGTTTTTGTTTTTAATTTTTATTTATTGTTATTGTGAAAATACTGTACAGAGGGGTTACAATTAGATGGGCAAGATAATGAGTACATTTCTTATCAAGCATTGTAGCCTCCTCCTTTGTTTCCCCTTCCCATCCCTTCCAAGCCTCCCCCCCACCCCCCCACCCAATCCTTCCCACCCCCCACCAAAGTTGTAAAGTTCGTTTTTCGATATGACAACTTGTACTTCTCTTTGTTGCAACAGGTCCACCTGTATCCTTATTGAAATGACTTGGTTTTCCCCTTCCCCTCCACAAATTATACTGACATCAAATACAGTGAAAGCAGGGGTTATACTGTGGGGGAGGGACATAAAAGCAACAAAGAAATAATCTTATAAATGCATTAGAAACAACCCCATGAAAGAAAAAAAAACATTTGAATACATATCTTAGGATTCATTTTCCTAACATCACCTCATCTGACCTTTTCTGCTTGACATACATATACTAGATGCAATAAGGGAAACCATGGGACCTATGTTTCTTTGGGCTTGGCTTACTTCACTTAATATAATTTTTTCAAAGTCTTTCCATTTCCTAACAAATGGGGCAATGTCATTCTTTCTGATGGAGGCATAGAATTCCATTGTGTATATATACCACATTTTCTTGATCCATTCATCTACTGAAGGGCATCTGGGTTGGTTCCATACCTTAGCTATGGTAAATAATGCTGCAATAAACATAGTTGTGCTGGTAGCTTTAGTGTGGTCTTGTTTGTAAACATTTGGTAAATGCCCAAAAGTGGGATTGCTGGGTCATAGGGGAGCTCTATGTGAGTCTTTTGAGGAACCTCCATACTACTTTCCAAAGTAGTTGAACAAGTTTACACTCCCACCAACAATGAAGTAAGGTTCCCTTCTGTCCACATCCCCTCCAGCATCTGTTGTTATTAGAGTTCTTGATTTTTGCCATTCTAACTGGAGTGAGGTGGTACCTCAATGTTGTTTTGATTTGCATTTCTTTTATGGCTAGAGAGATTGAGCATTTCTTCATGTGTCTATTGCCCATTCTTCTTTCCTCTTCAGAGAAGTTTCTCTTTAAGTCTTTAGCCCACTTATTTATTGGGCAGTTGTTTCTTTGAGGATTTGTTGTTGGGGGATTTAATTTTTTGAGTTCTAAGTATATTTTAAATATGAGACCCTTGTTTGTTGTATGGCTAGTGAAGATCTTCTCCCAATCCTGGGCTTTCTATTGATCTTGCTAGCTATGTCCTTTGCCATGCAGAAGCTCTGCAACTTCATACAATCCCATTTGTCCAACCTTTCTTTGATTTGCAGTGTTTCCGGGTCTCTATTAAGAAAATTTCGGCCTGCGCCAAGGAGACCTAGGGTTTCTCCTATTCCATACTGTAATGTTTTCAGAGTGTCTGCTTTGACTCTGAGGTCTTTGATCCATTTGGAGTTGATTCTGGTGCAGGGTGATAGATAAGGATCTAGTTCTAGTTTTCTACATGTAGTTAACCAATTTTGCCAGCACCATTTTCTGAATAGGCTGTCTTTCTTCCATTCTATTTTTTTAGCTCCCTTATCGAAGATTAGATGGCTATAGGTCTGTAGGTTCATTTCTGGGTTTTCAATTCTATTCCATTGGTCCTGTGATCTGTTCTTGTGCCAGTACCAAGCTGTTTTGATTACTATGGCTTTATAGTAGAGTTTGAAATTTGGTATTGATATTCCTCCAGCACTGTTCTTTCCGTTGAGGAGCATTTTTGCTATTCGGGGGAAAACAGAGTTTTGCTGACCCAACATCTCCTAAAGACTCACCTCTTAGCATAGTTGCACTGGAAATTCAGTTTCAGTATGAATTTTGAAGATAGTAATGAAAATAAATTTCCAAACAAATGATGAGAACAAATGACTGGAGGAAAATGAAAAGAATTATAAAATCATGTACATCACTCCCTGAACGTATGAATAAAAAATAGTACAATGAATCCCACTCTACCTGTTGCTTTACTCATTCTACACTCTGAACAAAAATTATGAATGAAATAGTAGCCACCATGTGAAGCACTTAAGATATTTAAAACAATATGTATGTGTGTATGTGAGTGAACATTTAAGGTTTTTAATGTTTTAGGGAACATATTTTTTGCTATTAGTTTATTTAAATCAAGTTAAATAGGTAACAACTCATATCTATGTATGAAGAGGTAACAATATCTCATGTCTAAGGTTTCTCCTAATAATAGTAAAAAAAAAGTCACATAGGAGTATGCTGGCAAGAATGAAATAAGAGACTTTAAAGGTGTTTCAACAGATTTAGAATATGTATTCTCAACTTTTACCCAAAATCAACACAAGTGACATTGCAAAAATTTAACTCTGTCATTATCTTTTTTTCATACTAAGAAGACCAAATGATCCCTTAGGTTTCTCTTTTTACCAATAAAAAATCACAACTATCTACCATCAAAGTTACAATTAAATGTTTAAAGCATTTGGAGGAGGCAAAAAACCTGCACTATGCTGAACTGGTGCTCTACTACTTGATCTATGTCCCCAGCTCTGCTTTTTTGCTTAATTTTAAGATGTTGACCCATAAACACTTTCTGCCCTGGCTGGCCTTGAACCTGGGTCCTGCAAATCTCAGCTTCCTGAGTAGCCAGGATTGCATGGAAAGCTAGTCACTAGCACCTGGCTAAAGTAAAATTACCTGAATGAAAGTAATGGAGTTCAGACTTTATGTCATTTTGGATCTGCTTTTACCAACTGACTTTAAAATAAAACACTGTGTAACTTGGCCCCATTGGGCATTTCACTTCATCTCTGTATATGAAATTTACCACAAGTTTCTGACTCTTTTCAGTCTTGGATGTCATGGCACTGTCAAAATCTACACGTCAATTGCCAAACTCTGTATAAACAGCTTAATGACGGACCCTAGTCCAGAGACCCAACTCTGAACAGCAGGGCTCTTGAAGGCATTGCTGGAGGCTCAAGGAAATCCTGGCTTTCCTCTTTTGAGGACTGGGTAACAGTTTTTGTTTCCAAGTCAGAAGCTTCGCACTGTGGGTCTAGCTGCCTTTGATGTCATCTAGATGCACACTGGAGAACAGCACCATTCAACAGGACATTCCCGGTGATAAACCGGTTCTGTATTTGTGCTTGCTAACCAACATCCACACGTCACAACTGGCTATTGAGCATCTGAAGAACTGGAAATTTTTATTTTATTTCACTTTAATCCATTTAATTAATTAATCACAGTGGCCAAAGGCTACCATAATGGACTGTGCATTTCAGAAGCTTTTGTGAGGCTGGCATATTAGGAGAGGAAGATCCAGGAGCCTAGGTAGAACCTGGCTGAGCCCAACCTGCTGTCCCAGCAGCTCTCAGGCACAGGAGGACCAAGGTAAAGAGGGGAGAAGGCAGCTGCCATCTCAAGTGGGCGCTGGGTCAGCTTTCTGCGTGTTCTTCGCCTCCCTTTACACTCTTGGCCTCAAGAGCTCCGCAGGACTTCCTCTCCCCACATCACCTCTGAAGAACCTCACAGGAGAGGCTCACTACTTGACATCTTCTCTAGATTGTGGGGCCCCAGCCTTAGATCCTTTTCCAAAGGCTTTGCCTTGGGAACATGAGCCATACCTTATCTAGCCTGCAATCCGCAGCTGGAGGAAATGACAGGACAATGCATGCATCTTGTCAGAATCCACAACGTCAAACGCACAGGGCTGGCCCTTTTCAAGAAGGCCCACAAGGCCAGCCTATTCTTTCTCTGTCCTAAAATCTTGCAAAACTAGATGGCTTCCCTCCATGGAAACAAAATCTTCTCTATTTCCATTAGTCACTCAGCTTTTTCCCAGAATCACAAGCAGCAACAACTTTAGAGGTTCTTCCAAGTCCTTCCCTCCCTCCCCCACCAAGGAATGCTCCAGAAAGATTAGTCCACTATAGTCCAAAAATAATCTCTAGAAACTTCTCTAACAAGTGTTACATCTCTGCCCTCACTCCTTCCCACCAAAGGACCATAGAATATCAGATGCTAGACTAGGTGCTGCTGCCTGTTCATTCATGGGAGGATGGAACACAGCTGAACCTTCCTTCACTTTACAGCACATTCCTACCACAAACTACAGAGGCTCTGTTCTGCAAGTTACAGCAGCTCCCTTCCTGTCCTCCTCCTTTGGGGTATATGATCTGTTTCTTTTTAGTGTTTGAAACTGTAAGGAAACTCAAACTTATCTGGTCTAAACTCCTGATCTTGTAAGTGTGAACTCCTGATCTTGTAAGTGTGAAGCAAAATCACAGGAGGGGTATGGAAATAGCATGTGTGCTACCAATCCACGTGCATTTGCTCAACCCTGTACACATGCCGGAACTCAGTAGTCAATTCAAGCAATCTTTTCTACTCTGCCTGTGTAGTGCCTTAAAATATTGCTCCAAAGAATCCTCCAGGAAGTCTTTTCAATTTTAACAAAAAAAGATGAGTGGCATTACATGTTACACATTCACCAGTTCAATGTTAAATGATGCCAAAGTAGTTTGTGTGCCACACATGGTGGTACACGCCTGTGAGCCCAGCACCCAGGAGGCTAAGGCAAGAGGCATCTCAAGTTTAATGCCAACATGGGTGATATAACAAGCTCAAGCCAGAGTAGGGTACACAGCAAGACACAGCCTCAAAAACAAATACAAGAGATATTGCAGAATCATGGAAGGGGTGACATTGATCAAGATTCGTTATACTCATGAACTGACATGTTGAATTGAAACCCCTTTGTACAACAAAAGACCATAAAAATAATTCTTAAAGGTATTGCATTTTCATAGTTCAAAATCAGAGCAGGTGTGCTCTGAGTTGTGTGCCTGCCTCTTGCTCTATTTGCTCTGTTTTTCTACTTTGTTAATCAACTCCTTATTTATCCTTCTAGGTGGACACGTGCACGTGTGTGCGCACATGTGTGTGTGTGTGTGCAAGTCAAAACAAATCAAGTATGTATTGTCACTTTTCTGGTCATACAAAAATAATTATGCACCCCTTTAGCACTTTGCCTTTTATAAAAACAAAAACTTCATACTATATTTGCAAATGAATCTTCCTTACTGTTTAGCAGGTACATAATCTTATCACCTCTGTCATTTAGGCCATTCCAAAATGTGCTCTCTTATGTTCTGTTTTTGTTCTTTCTGACATTTGATGCCACTACCTAGGCAATTAGCAGTAAAGTGCCCATCAGGATGGCATTGGCAGGAGTTCCAGGTTCTGAAGTTCCTCAGTTTAAGCCAGGAAGCTTGGGAGGTTTAAGGATAGAGCTCTTACTAGAAGACGCACGTCTATTCCCAGACCTGCTGTTGGTTTTGCTACTCAAAAAAAAAAGACTTCTCTAACTCTAAGAGCCTGACTACAGGCCTTTAGATCTGCAGCAGCAGCAGAAATGAACTACTGGACTGGGCTTTGCTTAAACAGACCCCCAAAGCATGGCTCTGGCCTGTTCTGTCAAATTGACTAGAGTGAGTTCACCTGTTCTACCAGAGGAAACTGTCATCTTTCATCTGTGCAATATAATTGTCATTTCTGGTCTTTCATACCTACTATGTAGGTACAAGTCATTTGTGCTTTTCCAGAGATAATAAGGAGTGACCTGCTAAAAGACAACTGAGAGACATTAAAATCTTCCTGAGTTATTTAACCACTTAGCAGTCTAGAAATCTGGCAGCAGCAAATAGTAAGTTGTTTAGTTCTCCACTGAGGGAGCAAAACTGGAAAACTTAGAAAGCACAGAAGCAAGAAAAAGAAAATCTCTGCTTGGTGAAAAGTGGAAAGTCTCTAGTGAAAGAGTAATTGGCAAATTCTGTCTGGGTAGTTTTTAATTTTATTCTATTGTTTTCATCGAGCTGGGTTTCGTTTCCTTAGGAAGGAACTCAAATAACTGGAGCCACCATGGTCTAAAGGCCTCCCAGTTAGTTATTATAACAGACCATTACCCTAAAAAGGTCAGCTTCCTTATGGAAAAAAATAGATACTAAGGACATTACACAGAGTAGAGAAACAACTTTAAGGCTATATAACCACATTGCTCTCACAGTACTTATTTAGATAATAACTTGCATTGAAGGAACACTATGATTGCCAATTTAGGCATGATATGAATGGAGAGAAAGAATAGTAAGACCAGCCAGGTGCTAATGGCTCATGCCTATAATCCTAGCTACTAAGGAGGCTGAGATCTAGAGGACTCATGTTCTTAGCTAGCACAGGCAGAAAAGTCCACAAGACTCCATCTCCAAAATAATCAGCAAAACAAATGGGCTGGATGTGTGGCTTTCTTGTAGACTAGCAAGCTAGAGGAGCAAGCAAATGAGCAAAGCAAGTGTCAAGGCCCTGAATTCAAACCAAACATTAAAAAAAACCAATAATAACAACCTGAGAGCTTGAATATTTGGTATCTTAGAGTCAGTAATACCATATGGAGATTTTTTCTGAAAAGCATCATCTCGTACCAAGGTGAGCTCAGCACAACAGAGTTGCCATCTTTGGATCTTGGCTCCAGGTGAGGACAGAAACTCATAAGTCACTCTGAATGGTAGAGCAGACTATTAGCCCTAATAGCAAAATAACTAGTAATTTATTTCTTCCTCAGGTAGCTGAGCTCTTAAAGATCCAAAGCCTGGCAGTTCACTCCTGGGTGATCCACCTTGACTTCTAGAGTTGCTATTGTTTGTACATTTGCCCTCAAGTGTTATAATTAGCTTGTGAGCAAAACCAGTTTGTTTTTGTGGGTTTTTTTAGATTATGCTCAATCTCCCACAGCCTTTCTTCACTGTGTAAGCTAATCAACAGGCTGCCTAAATCAGGCTGAGATTTAGCTGAATTAGTAACACCTCAAAGATCACTTATGGATGAAGCATTAAGCCTCCAATTTCATCTAATTAGAGTGCAAGATTATTTCCCTAAATCCTCACCAATATTTTGAGTTGACAGTCATCTTGATAAGGAGAATAATGAGTTTCATAAAGCCATTACTTTTTTTTTTGCTCCTTCAATAACCTGAGCACAGTGCCCCTCTGCATGTTTAAGAATCAAGAACAGAATATACAAGCATCTGCTACTTTAGTCATTATCCAAGAAACCTCTGAAGTTCCCAAGTTTTCTTGAATCACTTTACCTTGGAGTCACCGTCCTCTGGAATTCTACCGATCTTACACTTCAATTTTTAAGCACTCAGAGACAGACAAATGCACTGGGTCCCTTTATCATGAAAACTCTTGAGTATTTGCTACAGTTAATTTCTCCCAATAAATTGCAGCTTATCCCTAAAAGATATTTAGAAAGACACAAAGAAGCATTTTTTAGAACAGTCAATAAGATTTCTCTTACGTTCTCTGTGAGGATTTATTTAGGACAGTATTTGGGATGACTGATGAGGTGGTTTATCAATACGCTTGGTTTTGTCCCATAAGTCTGAATGCATGGTACTCCAGCACGGCTACCGCTGTAGCCGTGAAAAGCACACTTTATCCTTTGGTTCACCTTCGTGTGTTAGCCAGCATTCCATCACTGTGACAAAAACATCTGAGACAATCAACTTAAAGGGCAGAAAGGTTTGTTTTGACTCAGGGATTTGCAGGTTTTTCAGTCCATGCCTTCTTGGCCTATGGAAGTATAGTACATCATGGCAGGAGCTCATACTAAAGGAAACCTGTTCACTTCATAGCAAAAAACATGTTATTTCCCCAAGGTCCTCTTAAAAGGCATGCCCCACTGGGTGCTGGTAGCTCACACCTGTAATCCTAGCTACTTGGGAGGCTGAGATCTGAGGATCACAATTCAAAGCCAGCCTGGGCAGGAAAGTCAGGAGACTCTTATCTCCAATTAACCACCAGAAAACTGGAAATAGTGCCATGGCTCAAAGTGGTAAAGGGCTAGCCTTGACAAAGAAGCTCAGGGGTAGAACCCAGGCCCTGAGTTGAAGCCCCACAACCAGCCAAAAACAAACAAAAAGTGTGCTTTTACTAAGTTCTATTTCCTACAGATCCCACCATCTCCCAGGCCAAGTGATTGTCATTACCCTTGAAGGTTGGCAGCTTCTGGCAAGCCTTTAACACATGGTCCTGGGTGGAAACATCTAAACTCTAACACCTGGGAACATTATTGATTTGGTTTGGCTTGGTTTGGTTTGGGACAAAATTGGGGTTCAAAGTCATAATCTAAGTAAGCATGAGCTACACTTCACATTTTTCTTTTTTTCTTTTCTTTTCTTTTTTTTTTTTTGCTTCACTTATTTTTCAGATAGGGTCACACTTTTCTGCTTATGGCTAATCTTAGTCAGAGAATCCTCTCACCTCCACCTCCCAGTAGCTGGGGTCCAAGTGTACTTCACCACCTGCAAATTGTTTCTTGGAATAAAAGGCTTACTAACACTTTCACAGGTTGGCCTTGAACTGTTACCTTCCCATCGATCCAAACCTCCCACATAGCTAGAATTACAGGGGTGCACCTCCACACCCCATGGCAACATTATTCTTCCCTTTACTTTTTTAAACTTTTTATTTTCTATAGGTGATATACAGAGAGGTTACAGGTATATAAGTCAGGTAAAGAGTACATTTATTTTTAGAAAATGTCACCTCTTCTCTCACTCTCTCCCACTTTTTTTTCTCCCATCCCCACCCACAAGTTGTATAGTTCATTTTCAACATAGTGTCTATTGAGTACCACTGCTGTATTTGTTCACCCTTTGTCCCTCCATTTCTGTGCAGCCCCCTTACAGTCCCAAATATAGATAAACAAACAAGACAAAAAGAAAAGGGAAACCACAGAGGAAAAAATAAACCTCTTGTTTCCATTTCCTGGATTCATTTCGATAAATACTATTTTATATGATCAGAGGCACAGAGGCTCTGAGCCTGTGTGCTCCTCCCCTAAGAGTATCCTCCTTTGGCCTCATTGTATGTGAATGCCCAGAGTCCTGCATAGTTTATCATGTTCCAGTGATTTTAGATCTAACTTCCACATATGAGAGAAAACTCACACTGTCCCACTGAGCTTGGCTTACCTCACTCAACATGATTTGTTCTAGGTCTATCCATTTCCCTGTAAATGACAAATATAATATTATCCTTTCTATTGGCCATGTAAAATTTCATTGTATGGGTTGGGAATGTGGCTTAGTACTAGACTGCTTGCCTAACATGCATGAAGCCTTGGGTTTGATTCCTCAGTACCACATATACAGAAAAAGCTGAAAATGGTGCCACAGCTCAAGCGGTAGAATGCTAGCCTTGAGCAAAAGAAGCTCAGGGACAGTGCCCAGGCCCTGAGTTCAAGCTCCAGGCCTGGCAAAAAAATTCCACTCTGTATAGAGACCCCATTTTTTTTATCCACTCATCTATGGTAGTGCAGCGGGGCTGTTCTGTAACTTGGCTATTGTGAATAATGCAGCAATGAACATGGATGTGCAAGTGTCTTTATGGTATCCTGGCTCATGATGTTCTGGGTAGATGCCCAGGAGTGGTATGGCTAGGTGTTAAGGAAGATCTATGTTTAGTTCTTTGAGCTACCTCCAGGACACATTCTTCTTGAAGGAAAAGTAGAAACTGTATTTGGGAAGCAATATAAAAAAAAAGGAGTATCTGAATGACTGATGAAAATTCTGTCTTTTCGCTGCCCAGAAGTTCGGACAGACTCCCTTCCTTTTGCCCTCAGCAAAATTAAACACCTCAGGCACTCCTGCCAAATACAACAAAAGGTTCACAAAGGCAGGATGAGAAGTTGCTTTATGGAACCTTAAAGAAGACCAGTCATTTGTTTTAAAGCTAATTACTCACTTGGAATTATGCAAGTTTACATATTTTTAGAAACCTAGCCAAACAACTAAGCCCCTTGACTTCTTTGCATGGCAAAGCAGGTCTACCTGTGATTTCTTTGCATACTCAAGGGTAAATAATGCTCCCACAAGGGTCTGGAGACCATTTTTCAACTAACAAAGGTGACAGCTGCTAAGTAATGGAGTTGGAATCTGAGCTCTATTGTTCCCTCACCTGTCCCCTGCTCTCTGTGCCCCCACAGCCGCTAGTTGCTGGTACTTTGATGAATTACTGAACATATTTTTCAATCTTCAAAAATATTTGAGGCAGGGATAGTAGGAGAAAACCAAAGGAGTGGGTAACAATGCTTAACAAGAAATGTACTTATTACCTTACTCATGTAACTGTAACCTCTCTGTACAGCATCTTTATAAGAAAATAATTTTTTTGTCGGTCGTGGGGCTTGAACTCTGGGTCTGGGCGCTGTCCCTCAGCTCTTCAGCTCAAGGCGAGAGTGCTCTAACACTTGAGCTACGGCCCCACTTCTGAAAATAAGGTTTAAAAAAAAATGGAAGCAGAGATACTAAAAAGACAGTGTCACAGCAAGTCAAAACACCCCACCTGCTGCCCAAGGTCGGAACACAAGAGTTTGTGGAGCCACAGATGGGGATCTGCAGGAGCCCCTGACTTTGGTGGAACCAAGCACTCTCCCAATAACTTCCATGTGCAAAACGCTGCATTGCATGTCAGTGTTCTGAACACCACATCTACTCACCACTTCCAAGACCCTGAGAAGTGAATGTATCTATTTTACAGATGAAGCAACCGCAACCTGACCCATGGAGTAGTTACGTGATCCACAGCCCCACCACAAGAGAAGAGCAAGTCCCTGAATACAAGTTGGCCTTTAAACCATAGTGCTTTGTACAACATGAAGACATTATAGGCCTGTCTTTACCTTCAACTCTGTGTGTGTGTGTGTGTGTGTGTGTGTGTGT
>NW_012267232.1:16081356-16083932 GCF_000151885.1 Dipodomys ordii
CAGAAAAAGTTCTTTCCTCTTTAAATCATGGGAAAACACTGTAGACATCTCCCAAAGACAAATTCAAACTGAGCCTCAGTCTCTTTCCTTTACATACGTGCCTTGCAAGCGTGCTTTGAAGGAAATCAGTATATTTTATTTGGGTCACCTGCAGATCATACTGCTCAGCTGATATTATATTAATGAATGAAGAAAGGTGTGGTATAATTAATCCAGCATGTATGATAATGATTTTGCTTGGTTTAAAGACTTTTTTACTCAACTCAGACAACTAATAATGGCAAATTATATAGCACATGTTTTACTTTTTCTGCCTCACTCAATGTGGAAAAAAGTTTATATCCCAGAATTTGATGAGGTGTCTGAAGATGACACAAAATGGGTAAGACAGTCAGACTATATAATGGCATCTTCAAAGAAAGTTGATGTGTTGTCATTATGTGGCAAGAAGGGTGAGAGGTTTGTTTGGAAAATATTTCTGTTCACCAGAATGTCACTGCTTACAACAAAGCTTCTAGCATTATTTCAAAGACTCACAGCCTGCAATAAAGTTATTTAGGACTAAAAGCTCCCTACAGATTGTCTCATAAGGACCTGCAGAGGAACAAGGTAATAGTGACTTTGATGACTGAGAAATAAAGCAATAGCAGTAGGCAGACAAATTGGTATGCAGCCAGCTAAAAAAAATGTGGGGCATCTGTGTGGGAGCCAAAAATCATTTTTTCTGACCTTGGGTTGAAGGGCTCATGCTCTACCAAGCACTATTAAAAGGTTCTGACTCACTAAGAAGCAAGTGAGCTCCAGGTTGAAGTGTAAGGATGTGGCCAGGCTCACCTACTTGGGATGTGTTATAAAGTAACAGCCACCTTGGTTAATTTTTAAAAAAAAGACAATGACATTTATAAATTCACTATCTATTCAGACCATTGAAGTCATCCATGTGGAAAGAAGTAGAATGCAAGATACAAACATAGTTCAAAAATGAGACACATTTAAAAAGTAAAATGAAGAAAGTAAAAATAATTTTAACATACTTTAACCTAGTATACCTATCACTTCAGCATTTAATCCATATTTTTAAATTATTAAAATTACACCCTCTTGATAGACGAGGCCCTAGAAATCTATATCTCGGTTTGAAGTACCATGTTCTAAGCACTAAGTAGCCACACAATTGACCAATGCAGACTTCAGATGTTGAGAACACAGTAGAAAATGATTCGTAAATACTGGGAAATAATGGCTTTGTACATCAAGGCACCTTTATCCTTTGGTCTACTAACTGATAAGCCAGATAGAAAGTGACTAGAATGGGCAGTTAGTTTTGCTAAGCTTCTCCTCGCCAGGAAGCATTTCCCTGTAACCTTTCAAGAAGTATTCTTACATGCAGAACACTAGGACATTGTCAGGTCTTCAGAGGACACTCAACAAGTGGTGATTTAATGATAGTATCTTCAGATGAGAGACGTATTCTCATTAGGCCTGCCATGTGAGGGAGAAATCTATCTGAAGCAAATTATTGTTTCATCCTGGTTTAAAAATCACAATACATAAGAGGAAGATGGTGATTTCGTTTCTTTTCATTTTTACAATCTATTCTACTAGGTTGCATGTCTTTTACAAAAATAAAAATAAACTAAAGAAATCCATATGTTTCAATAGGAGTTAAAATATTCTGAATGGACTTCTCATTTGAGGTCTGATATTCAAGAACCTTAGAAATCCTCACTCTGTCCTAACAAATAAAAAGCTTAACACTGGCTTTATGAAATCAATGAGATTACAGGGAAAAGTGATGCCTACAAAACTGGAGAAGCAGGCAGAAAAAACATCAAGAATTATAATTTACCAAATCAAGAGCCTGTATTGGGATAGGAGGACAAGGAAAAGAGCTATAATGTAATTGATGTCTATAGTTATGAATTGTGCCTCCAAGACCTTTGTCAGGTCTTGACACTACCTGTAGTTCATTTGCTACAATTTATTTTAGATAGTACACCATGTTTGTGGCTTAACAAAAAAATTACAAAGCAAATTCGAAGGTTTTAAAAAACCACGTAGTTTGAAGAAACTGAACCAGAAACAATACTAGGGTCAGTGATAACAGAATGTTAGCATTATCAGACTAGTAACTTTACAAAACTATGATTAGTATGCTAAGAGATTTAATAGAAAAATTTAGACAATGTGAAAAGGCAGATAAAATAGAGAGATGGCATTTCTATAAAAGAACAATCATAACCATCTTAATAGAAATGAAGCCACTCTTCAATTGGTTCACCAATAGACTAGACTCAATGAACTAAAGAAACACTCTGCTTGGAAACATAAAAATAGGAACTCACAAAATCAGAAAGAAAATGTGGGTGAAGCACCAACCCTCCAAAACCAATATCCAAAAACTGTGAGGTAACAACAAAACTATAGCCTATATAACATATGTTTAATGAGAATACCAGAAGGAGAAGAAAAAGGAGCAGAAGAAATATTTTAAAAATTAATGATGAGAAATTTCCTCAAATTAATGTCTAGTTCCAAACCATAGATTCAAGAAGCCCAGCAAGAAAACTTTTTTT
>NW_012267232.1:16084907-16099013 GCF_000151885.1 Dipodomys ordii
GTTTCTTTGAGGATTTGTTGTTGGGGGATTTAATTTTTTGAGTTCCAAGTATATTTTAGATATGAGACCCTTGTCTGTTGTATGGCTAGTAAAGATCTTCTCCCAATCCATGGGCTTTCTATTGATCTTCCAGCAAGAAAACTTTCTAAAAATCATGAATGCTAAAAGAATTGTTTATTGGGCTGGGAAGGTGGCTCAGTGGTAGAGCGCTTGCCTTGCATGCATGAGGCCCTGGGTTCGATTCCTCAGCAACAAATAAGCAAAAAGAAAAAAGCCAGAAGTGGCGCTCTGGCTCAAGTGGTAGAGCGCTAACATTGAGCTGAAGAGCTGAGGGACAGCACCCAGGCCCAGAGTTCAAGCCCCACGACCAGACCCCCCCAAAAAAATTGTTTATTATACTTGAACTTTAGAAAATTAATATAAAGAAAATACTTTGAAAGAAATCAGAGGATAAAAAATATCTTACCCATAGAATAATAAAGATAAGACTCATATATAACCATGCAAGCAAGAGAGTAGAGTGAAATATATAAATTGTTGAGAGAAAGAAACGCACCAACCTAGAATTCTAAATTCTTCAAAACTAAAACATGATTGCTTAAATGATTTTTAAAGGAGGGAAAAGGTTTTAAAAAAAACAGATTGTCAAGGGACAATTTCCAGGCTAGAGCAAAAAAACGACATAATCCATTGGATATATAGATGTAAGGCTTAGAGATACAGAAGCCCATTTCCTTCCAGAAAAGTTCAATATAAAAATAATAAGTAGGTGGCTAGGGGAAGATGATGTTATGACATAAAGACAAAGTGTATGGGTGCTAGCTAAGTCACTGTTAGACGAAGAGATGGTTTTCAATGGACAAACAAAGCAAGAAGGCTGGAAATAAAACGGGAGGGATGACACCACATTGTCTTTCTAAAAGATAAGACTAGTTAGAAAAGAATGACTAGAAACAGAAACATAAGTTCAAAGATGTACTTGTTAAAAGCTGTGTCAAAGTCACTTCAGTCCCTAAGACAATCAAATATGAACTATATTTCACTCCTTCTCCATGAAGTTGGGAAATAAGTTTAGAGGGATCTCATAGCTAAGGGAACAGAATAATATCCTGTTGGATAGAAAGCAAAAAATATTTTAGGCATGGGCTGGGAAGGTGGCTCAGTGGTAGAGCACTTGCCTTGTATGCTTGAGGCCCTGGGTTCGATTCCTCAGCACCACATAAGAAAAAAATTTAAAAAGCCGGAAGTGGCACTGTGGCTCAGGTGGTAGATCGCTAGCCTTGAGCTGAAGAGCTGAGGGACAGCGCCCAGGCCCAGAGTTCAGGCCCCAGGACCAGACCTCCCCCAAAAAACAAAAACAAAAAAAAGTATTTTAGGCAAAATTGTTTTTAGCTTGTCACTGTTGCCATGTAATTATTAAACCTCTTTACATTCTTCCTCCAACTTTCCACCCTTTCCCCTTTCCTTGTCTTTCATGGTTACCAATGGTAACAATTCAAGAAGAACCAGCTCTTGCCTCTTAAGAATGAGGAAATTCTACAGACCCAACAATATACAAAAATAGATTCAAAGACACTTTAAAAAATTATTGCAAAGGTTACAGTTGCACAAGTAATGCAATGAGTACATTCCTTTTTGAACAGTATTGCCCCTTCTTTGTTTTCTCTGACTTCCCCCACAATTTGCCTCCTCCCAAAATTGTAAAGTTCATTTCCAACACAGTGTCTAGTGAGTATCACTGTTGTATTGGTTCATCCTTTGTCCCACTGTTTCTGTGATTCCCCTTCCATTCCCCAAATCAGATAAACTTATATACAAGACAATGAGTATAAATCATAAATAGTGACAACAGGGAATAAACTAAAGGAAAAAAGAAAGACAAAAGGAGTAACTGCACACAGTACAATAAACAAAAATCACTTCCGTTTCATGGAGTTCATTTTGATAAGCATCACCTTCTATGGCCATATCCACATTGCTATTGAGCTGTTGTGATCCTCTGCTATAACTATCCTAGACATATTCTAGTAATGAGGGAAACAATGCAGGCTGTGTTTCTTTGGGTCTTCTAATGGGGTAAAAACACCTTTTGGAGAAGATTCTTTTCATTTAGCAAAATTCAAAATAGTATCTCCATAACAGTCATCATTTCTTCAGCCTTGTTTATTTCTTTAGGAACTTAAACATGCATATTTTCCAAAAAGACAAAAAAGTCATTAACCATGCCAAGAACCAGTTTCATTACTTGGCTTCAGGAAGTCAAAAGCAATAAAAAGTGATTTCTTCCAACGCAATTCCTTCCTTCATGTAGTTTGGCATGGGGCACTATTCTGTGAATCTGACGCCCAACAGCTGACAGCCAAGAAAAACTTCCTCCACTGACTTTGTCTTGTCATGGTTTAAAACACACACACTTAACATGGTGCCATGCATTTCAAAATTTCCCAGGGTCTGTCAGTAAGCTGTTATCAAGACAGACAGCCTTAGTAAACTCAGGTTTTTCACTCTCCCACCTTAATCCACTTTCGGAAATCATTTGTGTACAGTAACCTTGAACACACAGAAACATCTATCTATCTGTAATACATGTAAAAAATATGTTAATGAAATCAGAGTCATGAAACAATATTATATTATCTATGATAATACAACAGTGATACTCACTAGACACTGTGAAATTTGAATTATGGCTCTATTTTTAATCATTTGGTTGTACACAGTATTGATCAGTATCCATTCATCAAAACTCCAGGTGAAATATACTGGTTTAAAAGTTGTAACTTGGGGCTGGAAAGGTGGCTCAGTGGTAGAGAGCTTGCCTCTCATGTGTGAGGCCTTGGGTTCGATTCCTCAGCACCACATAAGCAGAAAAAGCCAGAAGTGGTGCTATGGCTCAAGTGGTAGAGTGCTAGCCTTAAGCTGAAGAGCTGAGGGACAGTGCCCAAGCTCAGAGTTCAAGCCCTACGACTGACAAAAAAAAAGTTGTGACTTCATCTGGTTATCAATTTCAAGTGGTTATCATAAGGTATCTATACTCTGCTGTTGATTTACATGTGAGACCCCTCCACAGTCTTTTCCTGTCTCCCCATGAGTTCACAATTCTCCTAACACAACTCTGAATCTTCCAGTTTCCATCTGAGCATGATGGCATATGCCTGCACTCTAGGCACTTCAGAGGTCAAGGCAGAAAGATCACAGGTTCAAGGCTAGCTTGTCTAAAACAAGCCAACAAACAATATAATAACTACCTTTTATTGGGCACCAATTATGCTACCATTCTTGTGATATAATTAATCTCTACTATGCACGAGCCTGTGATGGAGTACAGTCTTCCCTCACTTTATCCCAGTTCACTTGTTTGCAGCTTCACTCTATCACAAATTTTCTTTAAAAAAAAATACCGCAGTGATTGCTACTTCCTGGATTTTCACCTATCTCGGGGTTCTCTGGAATGTAGCTCCAATGATAGGTGATGGATCACTGTCTTGATTTTCTTCCAGTATGTACAGAAAAAAGTAAAACCTGAGCAAAGGAAAGCTGACCAGGCAAGTGGGGGACTAAGTCATTTTGGAACTTGAAATAAGATAAATCAAACTTCAGAGCTGCCCTCTTTCCATGCATATACCATGACCTCCAAATAGACAAGTCTCCTCTATTCATGTTGCCCACGGTCCTCCTGAGTTCATAGTGTCCCCCAGCTGGAAGGCTTTCCAGCCTCGGCTTGCCCCTTCATTCTTCCAACTGCTTCTCTCAAGAAGCACCCAGAGGACCTGGATCCATGCTGCTCTTCTCCTCTCTTGGAGCCAGTGAATCAGAACTTACAGCATTCAAACACTGGAACCACACTGCAGGGCTTGAATGCTAGTCCCATCACATTGACTTTGAGGACCATGCTAACCCCTCTTTCTCCACCTCCTCCTCTGCAAAATGGAGATCATAATACCTGCCCTTAACCCAAGGCATGGTTATTCACACTAGCAAACTACAGCATCTGTGCTGGGTCATCCGTCTCTCTATGGCGGCCTTGGAGAATGAGTCCAAAGACAGAGGGAGGAGGGAGTGAAATGGCTAGAATTTATTAAAGGAAAAGATAAGCAGAACTCTTGCTAGACAGGAGTGGGCATTGCTTAGGGTGTGTTGGGAAGGGTTAATAAGCTGTCTCTAGGAGAAAGCTATTCTCAAGATCACTGGACAGCCTGAGGGCCCTATCAATCCTGACACCCAATCAGAAGATTCATACAGTCTGAGAGCAATCCATGTGACCTTTTAGCCTGTCTGAGTGGATGCCCATTACAGCATACACCTCTGGGGTCCAATCATCCCGTTGTTCATGTGCAAGTTTCCCAGGGCCAACAGGCTAGGAGGTGATGCCCAAGGCCATGGTGATGTAATGCATGCCCAGAGGCCTACACATGGGCCTGCTCAATGCATGATGAAGGATGCAGACTCTCTATAGGAAGGGGCCTTTGCCCTGATTGCATAGCCAAGCTCTGCTTTTTCTGCTCAAGTACTGGGTAAATCAGTTGCTATACAGAGAATGATTCATACAAAAAATGGTTTGTACCAGATGACTAATAATTACTATCTTTCAGTTTTACCACCACAATCCCTTCATCGGACCTTAATTAGAGCACACTACATTTATAGATGGGCTCCAGAGTTCCCCAGTACCACGGAATACATACAACAGGAACAAACACCAGATTCTGACATTACAAAACTGGCCTTTGCCAGATAAAGAACGGTTTCTTTTATTTTTTTAAAGGAACAGTCAGCATGAACCTGTTAACCTTCATATTTCTAAAGGTAAATATTGGGTACCTTTGGAGATGGTTTAGGAATCTTACCAGGATGCTTTTAAGTTTATACACAGACATGCTCTTCAAGAGAATTGTCATGCAGAGAACTATCAGAATACTATCAATTATTATAATTATCAATTATTGTGACTCTTGTTTAGTGACTACAGACATATAATCTCATTGATTATGTACTGAGACTGGAATGCACAAAAAAATCTACATTTTTAAAATTTTTTCCCAAACTGATGTAATTTTTCCTGAGCTATATAATTCCATATAATAAAATTTAATCCAATTTAATCCTTGCATTGTATGTGATTCTTTCCTTTCCATTTTTCTTTCTCTCCTTCTTTACTGGAGCAGACTTATTACCCAAACCCAAGCACAGCAAGAAAGAAATACAAAAGTAGGCCAAAAGAAATACAAAAGAAGGACTTTTTCAGCGCTAGCTTTTAATGAGCCTCTGGCTGTGGGGGTAGTTTGTTCTATAGGGCTCTGCAGAAAGTAGGACATTTTAAACATTCTCAGTATAGACACTTTGTCCCTGCTTTTCTTTTCTGCCTCATCCAATTGTTTTCATTCTGCAAATTCCCATCTCCAACAATAAGCACCTTGCTGTAAGGAAGTTATAGCTCCCCACACATTCAAAGATCTCAGCTTAGCTTCCTCTGGTCACTAGACACAACAGAAAACACATTCCTTTCTTAGACACGGTTGCACAGAATAGCATGGGCAAGTATGCATGCACATGCACACACACACACACACACACACACACACACACACACACACACACACACACGGCAGCCTCTACAGAAAATCACATCATTTACAATACTTGTTACCGTTTCCAAGAAATACAGGTGTAAGATCCTTCAGACACCTGCATTCAGGGAAACTATTTCTCTGCCAGTAGAAATGCTAAGCTGACTTTGATGGCTCGCACACCCTCATTCAAGTTCACCAAATGTGTATCTAACTTCTTGTCCCCGCATGCATTCACTGAGAGAAATAGGTCTGGTTCAGGAAGGTGAGTGGACAAGCAGAAATATGAATAAAACTGAAAGCTCTCTGAAAAGCAACATTGCTTTCTTTTTCGTTTTACTTTTCTAGAAGTGACTTTGGCTTCAGCTGGAGATAAATCATCTCAAACTTTATCTGCTTTATATCATGGCTTCTGGAAAGTTCTAGATGAGCCTAGAAATTCAGAACTCTTAATTAAGAGTTCGAACTTACTGCTGTTGTTGGGTGAGTTCACCTCTGGAGTCCCCAGAGAGTTACTTGGCTTGTGCTTAAAGAAGCCCTACATCAGGATATAATCAGCCATGTCTGAGGATTTTATAGCAACCTTGGAAATATTGTTAGCTGACTAAAATTGCAAAATCAGATTCTCCAAAGCAATGCATAGTGATGTGAACAGAGTAGTGCTGAAAGCAAATTGGGAGAAACATTTTTAACAACAGAGCACAAACATTTGTGCTGTGAGTCTGGACCTCTCAGTTCCCTGGTGAAGCTCTGGGAAGCACATCTGTAATCCTCAACTACAAGTTCAACCTGAGCTTGACAACACCAGGGGTTAGGACAAAGCAGATGTGAAATACTGCTGGGTTGACACTAATGATGTAAAATAGCTGCATCTGTTAAGGAACCTTAAAGAATGCATTTCACTAAATAAACCTCTTCTCAATAATAATGAAATAGAGACCCAAAACTTAGAGTAAAATCTTCGTAACTTCATTGAAGATCATTTTCACTCTTTCTTTCCCATAATTGTTTCTATTTAACTTGTACTTTGAATAATAGGATGTTTTCTCTTTTTATTCTTTTTTTTCCCTATTCTAAAGCTATAGAATCCGATATCTGTTCATCCGTTTGGGGGTTTCTAAACAACCAACTGTTTCTGCCAGGAACATGTGACTTCTTCTGGAAGTAAATCCTTTTTGAGCAAAAGTATACTTTCAGATTCTTGCCAAAGCAGACCTTCTTCAAACTTCATTTTCCAGTCCTTTTATCCAGGCATCATACTAGTCTCTCTGCCTTAAGCCTAGTGAAAACTACCCTGTAATCTTTTAATACTGGAGAGCAATTTTTAAAGAGTAAGAATTATTTGGTATGGAACAAAAAATATGGATGTAAGAAAAATTTCAGAGTACATCAAATTCATTTATTGGAGTTTTGGAGCAAGTTTCTGGCTAGGGAAAACTTGAAAAGATTCAGAAAATAGGTAGCTATAGTGCATTCCTGTGCTGGCAGAGACTGAGAAAGGAAAACAATGGAGTGACCTCTCTAGTCTCAATGGGTATAGGACCCAGGTCTGAACATTGTAGCTTTCTGAGATAAATCACTCCAAGAAGAAATAAAGAATGAATGAGGATTTCTGAGGACTCTATTTACACTCAATACAAAGAATGGTATTTCCTTAAATATTATCATTCCAGATACTTAGCTCTATCTTCCACCTGAACAAGCAACAGCATGTTTGCTGAAAATATAAAGATTCCCAGGTGTCAAAGGCTTACATCTGTAATCCTAGCTACTTAGGAGGTTGAGATTTCAGCATCTCAGTTTGAAACCAGCCCTATTAGGAAAGTCCGTGAGATTCTTAACTCCAGTTAACCAGCAAAAAGCCAGAAGTGGAGGTGTGGCTCAAATAGTAGCTTTGAGTCCAAATGCTAAGGGACACCACCCACGCCCTGACTTAAAGCCCCAATACCAGCACAGGCAGGTGCATGTGCGCACGCGCACGCATGCACACACACACACACACACACACACAGATGTTGATAAATTAATTGCAAATAAACTTTTGGAAATACATATCATATTTTTTATCTAGTTTCTAACCAAAGTATGATGTTTCTATTAACTGCAAAAGCTAAGGAAGAAGAGATATGGGAAAGCTGAAAATGTTCTAGCACAATATACTCAGCTACTTCTTAACTTTAGTGAATTTTTAAATTTTAGGATCCACATTGCTACTTCTGCTCTCTGTTACTACAAAAGCCTTCCTAACAGAAGAAGAAAAGAAGAAGGAGGAGGAGGAGGAGGAGAAAGAAGAAGAAGAAGAAGAAGAAGAAGAAGAAGAAGAAGAAGAAGAAGAAGAAGAAGAAGAAGAAGAAGAAGAAGAAGAAGAAGAGGAAGAAGAAGAGGAAGAAGAGGAAACAAGAACAAGAAGAAAGCAGCAGCAGCAGCAGCATCTGGATCAGAACTCACCAATTTCCAGGTAGCAGGACTTCCAAGTTCTCAATATGAACAATACTATTATTGATCTCTATTATTTTCTAAAGTATAATGAGTTTGACCTGAACATCTAGCTCTTCACTGTCCTTAGATATTCTGATTCAGTTGATACAGGGTGTGGCCAATATGCAGCCTGACTTCCAAATAGCAGTAGTCAAAAGGATTGTTACCGGTTAAAGGACACAATCTTTCCTTGAAGCAAAAGAAGTCTGTTCCCTTAGAGGACTGCCAAAATCCCAACATGCTTGGGTATTGGCTAGTCGGGCTAGGATGGGGGAAGGATGAACAGCAAAGACAAATCACTACCAGAAGAGGGCAGCAGAGGGCAGGGTAAATTGCACTAGCTTCCACAAGCCAAACTCACCTCAACAAAACTCAAAACAGATCTTGGATAATAGAACACTTGGAAAAGCGAGTATAGAGAATCAACAGCATGAGGGAGAGGCCGGGAACAAATCTTTTGAAGGAAACACAGAGCGTGTAGAAAGCACACTAGGTACAGGAGTTACAGGCAGGAAGTGAATCCAGACACTGAAACCAAAAAGCAGTGAACTCTGGGCCAGTCACTCACCACCAGCTTTGGTTTCTTCATCAGTGAAACAGGAGGAAATAGAAGGGTGATCTCTAAGAGGTCATTCCAAGCCAGCCTTCACATTTTATGAGTCAGTGGGTGTTGTCCAAACTTTGAGGAAAGTGGAAGTTTCCATATACTATAAACAAAGGATGAGGAGTGTAAGGAAAAACATGGAGAGATGACTGGTCAGGGATCGCGGAGGCCCACAGAGCCAGTAGAAGGCTCTTTGATCTACAAATCAGTGGAGACTCTTTTAAATCTGTTATCAAGGATTATCTGCAAATTGACTACAAATCCAAATAGGTGCATTCTTTATCTTCTGCTTTCTCAGAAAAGATGTCTTTGAAGATTTTTCTTCACTTCTATTTATGAGGATGTATAGCATAATCCCATCACTTGATTCAAAAACTGTTGACTTTTTATTAAATTTACTCTCGTTTATTAGTACAATTATACCATCTTTTCCTTTTAATTAGTCTCTCTGTATCTGAATCATATCTATACATCCACTGCTTCTATATTTTGATTCTGCATTCTTCCTTAATCCATCAAGTAATATATGCTATAATAACATTTAACTTCTACAACTTTTTTGTTTAACCTGGAACCAGTGATTTTTTATTGATCACTTTACTTTGAATATCAGACTCCATTTTGCACACCCTCTAATCTCTCTGTAAAATAAAGAAATTTGTCAGATTACTGGTTTTGTTTTTGTGCATGTTGGGTCTCACGTTTCCTGGAGTTTGTCTTCCTCCTAGGGTTGTTTTCTTCTTTTCGTGGCACATGCTCTCCAGAAAAGTCCCCTATGTCAAGATCAGAATCTTATATTTCAAGTTAAGTCATCATAGCGATCTCAGATGCATTCTCTTGTGACTTGATCCTTTAGGAAGAACTCAGGAGATCTGTGCCTTTCTAGCTCTGGCATGCTCAGAACTGTATGCTGGAACACTTTACATTTGAAGGTGAATTTTGCTAGATATAAACATCTATTTGTTTCATTTTTCCTTCAGTATTTTAATTAAGCTATTCTATTCTTTTCTGGCTAGCATACTGCTCTTAAATCATCATTTATAAAAATTCTGTTTCCTTTCCCCGACATATGAATTACCTTTTAGCCTGAATGCCCAAAAGATTTTTGTCCAATATGTTTACTGGAATATATCTTAGTATTGATTCTCTTGGTTAGTTTTTCCCCCCAAGTATTTCTTTTAATATTATACCTAAAATCATCATTATCCCAGGAAAGTTTTTCTGAATTGCAGATTTTAGCATTTTTTGTACCCTTCGAGGCAATTTTCTTTTTTGAGATTTCTTACAATATGGACAGTGGTACTTTTCTCATTCACTTTCCTCAAATACATTTTCTCTCATTTCTTGATACTTACATTTTCCTCTTCAGTATCTCTCAAGACAATATCTGCTATGTCTCTTTATTTTTGTTTGCTCTCTGGTTTTATCATTTCTGATTTTTAAATGTTTCTTTTACAGATCCACTGTTATTTCAGTGTCTTCTTGCTCAGTGGTGTCATTCCTCAGCCTTTCTGGTTTCATAGTTCTTACTAAATTTTCCATTTCTTCTTACTTATTTTAAAATAACAGGTTACAGCTATCATCAGACTACATGTATCATTTGAACTTAGATTTTTCCAGAAATCTGTCATTCCAATGAGATCTTATTCTACCTCTTGCATTCCTTTTTAGAATAGCATTGTATGTGGCATGCCTGTGATCCTTTGCGTTTCTCAAGCAGAATTTTCCTGTTCTTTTAGCAAGGAAAGTGTGAGTCTAGATAGTTTGTCTAGGTCCATGGCTCTAGAATTCTCTTGTGTCATTTGTAAAGAGACAAATACATGGCCTGAAGCTTGAAGGGATGCTCCTCCTCACTCTCCTCCCCCATCCTCCTTGCCATTATTCTCTGCTCTGTTTGGACTCTACTCCAAACAATTTTTCTCTTCTGCTGAAGGGAGCTTTGTTTTTTAGTTGCTGGAATTCATAGAAGCCAGGCTACCCCAGACACTCCCTCCCTAATTGAAGTTTCCAGCCCAAGTCAATCATAGTTTCAATTCAGACTCAGCTATAGAAACTCTAAACCCTGTCTTTTCTTTCCTTTCTTTTCTTTGTGTTTTTTTTTTTTTACTACATTTTCCAAGCCAGAAAAGTGTGGCCCCAGCTTCACACTGCCAGCCAGATTTCACTACAGGGATTTGTTGTGTATGTGTCACTTTAAAAGGCAACGTGCAAAGTAAGTTAGGGGAAAATGACAGTAGCTAATACCTATTATATAAAAATTGTGAGCCTGCCAATAAAGTTTGAGTGTTTTTTATTTTGTTTATTTATTTTTGTGCCCATCCTGGGGCTTGAACTCAGAGCCTGAGTGCTGTCCCTTTAGTTTTTTTCACTCAAGGCCGGTGCTCTACCACTTGAGCCAGAGTTCCACTTTCAGCTTTTGGTGTGTGTGGTTAATTAAAGGTAAGAGTCTCGCGATACTGTTTGCAGTTATTTCTTTTGTCTTTTGCTTTTCTCCTCCTCTGTTTTAATTCCCACGGTCACTGTTTCTGATTTTGGTACCCTTTGTCTTGTATAGAAGTTTAACTGTCCTGGGGATGGGAAGGAGAATCATTGAAAAAGCAGGACAAAGGGTGAACCAATACAACAGGGATCCTCACTAGACATTTTTTTGGAAATTGATTTTACAACTTGCGGGGAAGGGCAGGGAAAGTAGGGGAAAGGGAAAATGGGAGAAAGCAAGGGAGGGGTTAACACTACCCAAAAAGAAATGTACCCATTACCTTATTTATGTAACTGTAACTCCTCTGTACATCACCTTCACAATTTTTTTTAAGCTGTCTCACAAGCTTTCTTGTCTGACCTGGCTTCAAATTGAGATCCTTCAATCTCAACATCCTGAGTAGCTAGGTTTACAGGTGTGAGCAGCCAGCACCCAGCTTAAACTTTTACAGCTTACTGGAACTGTGACTTATGGTTTGCTCTCCTTATGGCTCTACCAGAATAGCTGAGTTTAAGCTGAGTCTGTGGCTTTGGCTCCCACATCTTCACTGTGCCTCACGGTCTACATTTGGAATAGGACAAAGAAAAGCACCCACCTACCAGCCACCCAAGTCTGAGAGGGGGTAAAAGGTAAAACATATGAAATTGCCTCCATGATTTAACTTGATCCATATGAATAAATATGGATCCAAAATATCCAAATAAGTATGTATTTATAAAACATAAAATGAAGTGTCATTGTTAGCTATTTCAAAATGGATTTAGAATATGTGAAACTCTGGAAGTCAATTTTTGTGTTTGTGTGTGTGCCAGTACTAGAACTTAAACTCAGGGCCTACGCATTGTCCTGGAGCTTTTTCTACTTTAGGCTAGCACTCTACCACTTGAGCCACAGTTCCATGTCTTTTTGATGGTTGCTAATTGGAGATGAGAGTTTCATGGACATTGTTGCTTGGATTGGCTTTGAACTGTGATCCTTAGATCACTTAGCTCCTGAGTAGCTAGGATTACAGCTGTGAGCCACCAGTACTTGGCTCTGTAATTTGATATAACTACTATTTTTTTTACTCTACATGTTATTTCTTCTGTCTTTTCCTATCCGAACATGAACTTCACAGAAGTGGTGACTTGTTTTTGTCTGTTTTCATTCAATGCCAAGTCTTCACTTCCAGTCTGATGCACATTGTAGACTGTTAACAAATATATGAATGATAAATGAATTGATTGTGATCATTTTGCCTTGCACTGTATTATGCAAGGGAGAAAACAGATGCACAAAAATTAAGCTATTATTAGAATGTTGGATGAGATCTGCTTTTTATTATTTCTGTTTGCTTCACATTCTTGCCTAAAATAGAGCTGGAGGCTCTGCTGCATAGAAGGGAACCTGCAACACTCCCCAGTACCAGAAACAGCTATTCATGCAGCCACCTGGGCCTCCAAGTTTCTGTCCTCCAGGCCACAACATGGAAAGCTTGCAGCCATGCAGACAATGGCTGGGCCCAAACAAGGAGCAGCACCGTGGCTCTCTCACTTGCTGACATTATATTCTTAAGTTAAATAGACTTTCTCTAATGGAGCAATCTATCAAAGGATCTGGTCTGCTAGAGTGGGGGCTGATGGGCCAGCTCTTCTCTTTCCTTTGGGAGCTCTTTATCTGAGCAGGGTAATAGATGAGAACAAGCCAGGAGTCGATGGTAATGATACTCAAAGCAGAAAAAATAATAGCATGTGGCTTAAGAAGGGCTCATCTTGACTAAGGTGTGGAGGGGCTCTGTGTGTTTAAACAGCCGGCTCTTCATCAGCAAGAGGCTTCTCGGTGAGTGGGCTCCATGAGAGCAGGGTGGTGCAATGCACAGATTAATGAGCACAAGTTTGGTTTCTACAGGTTTTCTCCCTCTTTACTAATGGAGGGGTGTCAAAACCGCCAATTGGCTTCCTTACCACACAATACGTGATAAATGAGTAACATATTTATATCATGACTTAGAGGGCAGGGCAGAGTATAAAAGGGGGGTGTGGGGAGAAATTACCAAATAGTCACATGCACACTCATATTTTGGACTTTACTCGAAGTATTCCCAATGACACAATGAAAAGGTGCAGGTGTACTTTAACCCTTTTAGTTTGTGCCAGAACCTTGAAATCTTTGGAAAGAAAGAAAGGGGATTTAACGTAAAACTACAAATGCTTTAATCAAGTGGCTTTCTTCACATGCCATGAAAGCATTTTGAAACAGTCAAGTAAAAAAAAAAACTTATTTTTTGAAAATATAACTTCTTAAACACCAAAGACACTGCCAGGCCAAGTCCCATCAAGTAACAAGACACAATAAGAAGCTTAAAAAGGGTTAGGATTAGGTTACGTTTGTATGAATAAGCTCGTTTTTTGTTGTTGTTCAGGTCTCAATTCTTAAATGATCCTATCTCATGTACGGAAGGTGTCTCATCATTAAATTCATGTTCTCAGGATGGGTCCCCAGAGACCTGTTTCCCTAGGACACACCGTACCCATAGCAACCATTCAGATGTTGCCTGACCATTGTGCTAGCCTGCCCAAGCCCCTTCCCTCCCTCCACCTGAAACTCCTGGAAGTGTCTTGGGAACACAGCTGCGCCCCACTATTGGCAGCTCCTTCTGAGGGGATGCCACTGCCAGATGCCATTCTCACCCCCCCCGTGTGATCCCCTAGGGTCCTAAACCTCATCATACATCAGATGCCATACAAGATCTATCCTCTGGACCACTTCCTAGAGGGGTTCTATAGCAAAACTTCAAGAGCCTCTTATATTCTAGTGCCAGGTAACCCTGTTTCTTGGGACCTGACACAACCTGACTTATGCACATTCAAAAAACATCTGCATCTGTTTTTGTCTCTCCTCCTCCTCCTCCTCCTCCTCCTCCTCCTCCTTTTTCTCCTCCCTCTCCCTCTCCCTCTCCCTCTTCCTCTCCTCTTCCTCCTCCTCCTCTTTTTTGTTCT
>NW_012267232.1:16099716-16114034 GCF_000151885.1 Dipodomys ordii
CTTCTTCTCCTTCTTTCCTTCTTCTTCCTCTTCTTTCCTTCTTCTTCTTCTTCTTCTTTCCTTCTTCTTCTTTCTTCTTCAATTATATCTTTGTTATCTTTGAGTAGATATATAAAGAGTTTACAAATCAGCATGTCCATTTATAAGTATAATGCATCTTGATCAATATCACCCCTTTGATCATTCTCCCTGCATCTGTGTTTGACTTCTCTCCATTTCAAATCACAATCAAGGCCCTAACAATGGAGTAGAAATAACCTTGTGTGGCCTAGCACCTTAGTTTTAAGAAAAGTTAGACTAGTGGGGCCTTCCCTACTACTTTGGCAAGCATGCCAAGATGCAAAGTCATAAACCCTAAGAGTATATAGTATCTAATTCTTGTCCAGGCTCCATGTTGCATATAGAACTGTATTATGATCCCTTCTTTCTTTCCCATCTGCTATCATCTTCATCAAGATTCTTAAGTCTGACTTTAACTCTGTATCCTTGAACCTCCTTAAATCTCAGAAGCTCACGAATGACACTGCTCTGTTAATTTGCCCTAATTTGCTACCAGACTATCAATCCTTGCCTCTGCCTTGAACACACAAAAGTTTTATTACAGTTTTTCACTTCTATTTGGCCCCACAGTTGGGTATGCAAGGGTACAGAGAATGTTGGCCTTGAATTCAACTTTTTTTTATTGTTAAGATGCTGTACAGAGGGGTTACAGTTACATGAGTAAGGCAATGAGTTCATTACTTGTCAATCATTGTTACCCCTTCCCTTCCTTGTTGTTGTCCCACTATCCCTTCCCTCTCCTACCTCCTCACTCCTCCCCCACCTCCCCCACTCCTCCCCCCACCCCTAGCCCCCCGAAGTTGTAAAGTCCGTTTCCAATATACTGTTCTGTGGGTATCCTTGTTGCGATGGGTCATTCTGTGTCCTTGTTTCAGCATTTTGTTATTCCTCTTCCCCTCCCCAGATTAGACATATATATACATGTATATGTATATATTATGTGTATTATGTCTAATATATGTATATATTAGACATATATGTCTAATCTAATATAGATAGATAGATAGATTTGCAGAGAATCAAAATTGAGTACAGTGACAACAAGGTATATGCCATAGGAGAAAGAACAGACAAAAGAAATAGCAACAACAATACAAATAAAATCACATGGTACATTTAAAACAATAATTAAAACAGAACTCTTGTGTCCATATCTTGGGGTTTATTTCACCTAGCATCATCTTTTTTTTTCCTGGACATGGAGCCTGAACTCTGGTCCTGGGCACTGTCCCTCAGCTCTTCAACTCAAGGCCAGCGCTCTACCACTTGAGCCACAGCTCTATTTCCTATTCCTTGTCTTTTAAATGAGTTTTTCACTTCTAGATAATGTTAGCTGGGCTCTAACAAAGGAACCAAAGATTAGTGGGAAAACACAAAGGGAGTTTGATTATTTTTTACTTAACATCTAGGAGAATAGTTCCCAGCTAGATGGGGAGCTCACCTCCACGTGATAATTCAGAAATTCAAGATCCAACTTGTGTCTCTCCATCCTGAACATGTGGCTTCTGTAGTCACTTCAAAAGCAGCACTTTACAATCACATGTGGAAGGTGTGATGCATACATGTCAGAGCTCTATCATGTAACACTGTCCACTGGTAAGGACACAGGTTGGGGGAAGAGTTGGCCCTTCTTTCACTTCACATAGAAGCTTTACACTGTTGTCTTCCAAATCTGAATTTTGTCTTCATTGCTCACCCTCACTCCATAACCATCATCCCAGCAGTTCAAAGTGTTTATATGTTAGTTCTCCACAAACATTCAAATAAGCCTCCTTACCCTCCAGTGTACTACATCCTTGGAATCTATACTATTGCATGGCCTCTTCTCTTTTAAATGTAAGTGGGCCAGCTGCTGAGTTAAAGGTCCCAAGTGAGATGTGGTAAGATTCCCACAGCTAAAGAATTGGTGATACATCGACGTACAGTTCTTGAAATGCTCATTCGTAGAACACTTACTGGATTGCAATTGACAGTCTCCCCTGTGTTCCCAGCCAACAGCCATTACCAATGCTAACCCCGTGGCAAGTCTGAGGGAGCCAGCCTTGAATGCCATCTGACTAAAATTGTGCAAGGGATTCTAGTGGGAACTTCCCAGCCGAGCCCCACTAACCCTATGACCCATAAGAACTAATAAGAAATGTTTGTTATAGACCACTACATGTTGGATGCCTCCTTATGCTATATTATAAGAATGCAAATAGAGCATCTAATTGTTCATATTGCCACCCAAACAGGATTTCTCAGTAGAACTGTTTCTTAACTAAAAGGGCAAGAATTCAATTGAAGACCGTGACACCATTATTATTCTTTCTTTTCTTCTCTAGCTCATCCCTTAGGGTGAAAGCTTCATCAGTCTAGGAGACTGATCCTATATCCTCTGTAAACATGCTTCTCTATAATATTGAGTCAATAAACGTTTTACAAATAAATTCTGAATAGCTGAATTATTGTTGTAGCACAACGTGTATTTCTTTAAAGTATATCAGCAGCCTGAGTAACAGTTTTTGCTGCCAACTCAACCATATTAGGGTAATAGCTGTCACTGAGGGCATAGGTGCTAGATGCTGTATTTATAATCATTTTAGCTCTCCTAATGGCATTAAGAGATATGCATCATAATTTATTCTTGACAAAAAGAGTAACCAAGCTTAAGAGAAAAGTCAGTTTCCTTGCCAAGTATCACAAAGCTTAAGCATTTAAGAGTTAGACTTCTTAACCTGGGTTGTAAACAAGCCTGATTTATTTCACTCATGAAATACTGCTTCCTTATATGTTGCTTAAATAGCCTATTTCTGTTTTACTGTTCTTTTCCATCCATGGGGATGGGAGTCATGCTCAAAATTATTAATCCTTTGGGAAAAAAGGATGGGAGGTGGAAAAATGGTAGATAATGAAGGAAGGGGAGACACTGATCAAGCAGCATTGTACTCATAAACTGACTTATGGCATTTTAACCCCTTTGTACAATGACATAAACATTTTTAAAACAAGTGAAAAAATGAAGTTCCAAGTCAAAGTTCACGATCATATTTTCTCTCCTTGGCCATTTTCACTCTGCAAAAGCAAGAAACACGTTGGTAAATAGGGAGAGTGTGGAGTACTGTTACTGCTTTCTCCCTTTGCTCTGTAGTGACTTTCCCATGGAACAGAGGTCCTCGACCTTAGGTGCATGTTGGAATCACCTGCATCTTTAACAATTATTTCCTTTGTGTGACTTATTCCAGACAGGGCACAAGCATTGGCCCTGTTTTGAAACTCTCCATGACAGGGAGGTGCAGCCAGGCACAACCCACTGCTTCAGGAGTCCCATTGCTAATACTGATGCCTGTCATCCATCAGACAGATAACACCAGAAATCTTTGTGTTAGACCATAATAATCAGCTTTTGCTTGCATGAAATGCATCCTAGTATATTCTGGTTGAAAGGACTCAGAGGCTGGGAGCAGACCTCAAACCAGAATCTTAAAACCACAAGGCATTGATCAAAGAGGAATCTATCCTCCACAGAGGTCTTCCAGATTTTGAGGGATTCTTTAGCTGCTAAGTCAAGTTGTATAGTGTTAGCTTTTTAGCTGTCATCTGTATGTCGGTGGCTCACATTGAGAATCCTAGCTTCTCTGATATCCAGAGGGCTGTTATCCAAAGCCAGCTGGAGAAGAAGAGTCGTCAAGATTCCATTTCCAAAATAACCAGCAAAAAGAGCCAGTCTGGAGGTGTGCCTCAAATGGTAGAGTACCAACAGATCAAACCAGTTCAACCTAAGTTCAAACCCCAGTACAATGGAAGTTAGGAAGGGAGGGAGGGAGAGAAGGTGAGAGGGAGGGAGGAAGAAAAAGAAAGAAAAAGACAAATTACCTGCAGTCAGTTGCAAAACATAATATAATAGGGTTCAATTTATGTTTGCCTATAGCTAATGATCCGTAGTAATTGGTGGGTAATATTGACTGTGAAAATAGTACGAATATGAATAAAACTTTTGAGATAGTAACGTTGGAAATAGTAAAACATATTTTTAGAAATGTTTGCTTCTAGCATGTTATTAATCAGACATGGTAAAAATCTGCTTCCTCCCTATATACATCAACATGCTATTCTATTCTCCATTGATCTGGAGCAACAAATAAAACCCTACAAAATAAAACTATTCTTTGAAGGTGGGAGAAAATAAAAGAACCGGATTTAACTGTATTTTTTAATTAAAAAAAAACTATACCAAAATTCCTTAAACCCACCTCCAATGGTAAAATCGTTTCCAACTCCCTTTGCGCTCTCCTCCACCTAGAACTCTTTGGCTTCCCAAATTTGGGGGAGGTTTTAGAAATCCCTAAGTCCTGTCCTCTCTACTCGCCACCCCCCCGCCCCGTCCCCCGCCTCCCCGTCCCCCCTGCCCCCTCCCCTCTCCTTAATGCGCAGACGCAGATGCATACCAGTTGGCTCAGCCCATCCTTTTCAACCCAACACAAACCTCACTTGTTCCGCTGTTGGCATCATGGAACCAAGTCAACTTAAGTCTCCTTCACATTTATTCATGTAGCTCAGCTCCTGCCCTGTTGACGTTCCCAAAGCAGATGTGCAAGTACCCAAAGACAATTAAATCATGATTCATCCTCCAAGACGCCTGCTAAGGCAGGCGGCCTGGCTGTGAGTGAAAACATTTGAGCAGTAGCTGATCTTTTCCTTTGGTAGAGGACCAAGTCAGACTAGGCATAGCTTTGAAGTTATTTCTGTCTCGGTGGATTAGAGGTATCAAAAGAAGCAGCTCTACAAACCTTTTAACAAATATTTACAATTCCGCACTAAACAACCTCCACTGTACCTTAACCTTTACAGTCTTGTGAAATGCTTGCCAACCTCCCTGCCAAACGTATGCACTTGCCAGAACAGGAGGAAAGGCAGCCGCTCAAAGGCAATGAAGTACGGAACAGAAAGGGGTATCCACTCCCTCCCATGTGGAGGAAAAACCTGGTCTCCCTACTCTGCTGACTTGACCACTAAGGTGGGCTATATATATATGCCAGACACCTTCTCTTAGTCCATCTGCTCCAGCCTCAGGCCAGCATTCCTCTGCCCTTGAGAGATACCTGGCTTGCTCAACAGGATGCTACCAGGACACTTCAGCTGCCCTGAAGCCAAAGTTTCTGAAGGGCCAAAGTGGATCTATCTGGTGTGGGAAGGACACAAATCAATGGGTTCAACTGGAAAGGAGTTTAGTTATGTGGACACAAATGTTTTTTTGTTTTAAGAACAGGGCATGTTTCATACTACACTTCCCTCACTGGAAGTTTTAAAATGCTTATCACAGAGATGGATTTGTAGCTCAAAAGGTAGAGTACCTGCCTGGTAAATGTAAAGTTTGGAATTCCAAATCCACAACGGCAAAAAGGAAGGAAGGAAGGAAGGAAGGAAGATAGATAGATAGATAGATAGATAGATAGATAGATAGATAGATAGATAGATAGATAGATAGATAGATAGATAGATAGGAGGGAGGGAGGGAGAGAAGGAAGGACCGAAAAGAAATTCATTAAAATGGGTATCATAGAAAGTTTGGTTGCTCTGAAAATGCTGTAAGAATTCATTAAATGGATGACCTTGACATCTTTTCTGCTTTTAAGACTCTTTGCTGTGAACATATATATGATTTCATAACAAAAGTTCATAGAAAAGGACAGATGAAAGTATTCAAATTCTAGTTCTAGCAAGTGTATGGGCACACACACACACGCACACACACACACACACACACACACACACACACACACTGGAGAGTTCAGAAGGTGGGGTCTCTCAGTCCACAATGTGAAGAAGACTAGTACTCCAGTCTTCATTCTGTAGTAGGTACTCACTCTTGCTTGCTTGCTCAGCCAGAACTCTATCACTCCAGCCACAGCCCAGTCCAGCCAGGTTATTCTGGAGATGGAAGCATGTGGGTGTTTCTCCCCAAACCAAGATCAGTTAATGAGACCCAGTTTAAGGGATGAGCACCAGTAGGGTGTCCCCAGGGGTTTTTAACAAGAGACGCAATAGCGAAGTCACCAGAAAAAGCAGAGTTTGAGAGGAACAGAGGCCAGCTGCTGACATAGCATAAAGTCCTACTTCCTAGAACTGAAGCCCCATATTATTGACAGGCAAGAGTTGATAGTGTGTGTGATATTGTCAACAAGAACAATCAGCTCTTACCTCAGGCTAATGCGCCCAGAAAATACAAATTAGAATGAACTCAGATTTGGTGACAAAGGTCACAGTCATCCATATTATTATATAAATAAATCATAATTCATTCATCTTGTATATTTCTGTGTATTTAGATCTCTTTCAAATTTAAAAGCAGAATTTTCATGCTGAAATCTTAATATTTCCTTTAAAATTGAGGTAATTTCCGTGGTAAAAAAAATTATAGAAGTCTTACATGGGCACTGGTGGCTTATGCCTATAACACTAGCTACTCAGGAGGCTGAGATCTGAGGATCAAGATTCAAAGCCAGCCGAGGCAGGAATGTCTGTGAGACTCATCTCCAAGTAACTGCCAGAAAAATGGAAGTGGAGTTGTGGCTCAAAATGGTAGAGTGCTCGCCTTGAGCAAAAAGAGCTCAGAGACAGCACCAAGGCCCTGAGTGCAAAGCCCCAGGACAGAAAATAAAATAATAATAATAAAGAAGTCTTAATTTCTCAATCTAAAGGCCAGCATACTATAAAGGTTTTGGATAAATATTGGCAAACCCTGCAAAAATCCTAAACCAATATAATTTCCAGTTTAATTGCCATTAATGAAACTGGTCTCCCACTTCATTAGACGCTAAACTCATAATACAAGAAATGGATTGGATTTTTTTCTATTTCTTCTTTTAATCAGGATTCCATTCCTCAACCAACAGATGCACTTTATTTTATTTTATCATACAATGTAATATTTGATATCTTAAGAGAGGTCCCTCATGATTAGTTTATCTTGTTGAAATTGTACTTAGTCTCAGTCCATTTGCCTTTAACATTCTCAACACATTATAACATTTTTATCCATTAAAAAATGGCATTTAGCCAGACATCCATGGCTCACACTTATAATTCTAGCCACTCAGAAGGCTGGGATCTGAAGATTAGAGTTCGAAGCCAGCCCAGGCAGAAAAGTCCCCATAAGACTCTTATCTCCAATTAACCATTCAAAAACCAAAAGTGGAGCTGTGACTCAAAATGGTAGAGTGCTAGCCTTGAGTAAAAAGAGCTCAGGGACGGTACCCAGGCTCTGAGTTCAAGCCCTAGGACTGACAAAAAACATTAAAAAGGAAAAATAAAGGCAGGTAAAATAATAAATATAAACATCCATGTTCCTATGTTGAGTCTCAGCTTGAGTAAGGATTTTTATTATTATAATACAGTTGATGCTTTTGTAAACCTTCTTCAATCACTCCCCTCAAAAAAAAAAAAACAGGTGACCCATGTCTTATTTTTGCCCTTAAAATTTGTTGTTCTCTATTCATCTATGTATTCATGTATTGCATGCACTGCAATACATATATTGCAGATGACTGGCATCTTTTTTGTAAATATTAGCTTAAATATTTTTACTTTTGATCTTTTCATTGCTTTTGCTCAATGTTGTTTGTATGTTTTACATAATTGATATGTGTAGCTCTTGTTTATTCATTTATATCACTTCAGGATATTCTATTTTATAAATGGAACTTATTTAAATTTTTACCTATTACCTTGTAAATGAGGTTGTATGGGGTTCATTTTGTCTTGCACATTCTTATTTCCATCTCATAAACACATAAGAGTTTCTTAAAGATATGTTGTCATGAATAAAACTGTTAGGCTTTAGACTGGATCCATCTTCAATTGTAGGTATTGTCCATTTGCTTTCCAATGTGGTCAAACATTTGATTATCTACAGTTTCCATCATACCTCAGCCTTATCAGCTTTGAATGTGTTCAAATTTTTAAACTTTTTCCAATCTGATGATTTTTCCAGATGAACTTTGGAAGTCTATTATTCTTAAAAAGGTAATTGTTGAGAGTTTCCAAAGGATTTTCATTTTCACATATTAATTTGGAAGAATCAATATGTACAAAATATTAAGTGCTTGTTTCAGAACATGACTTCTCTGGCTTTTTTTGCTTCTTCATAAAGTTTTGTGCCTTTTTGTAGTCTTGACTATTTCTAAGTTAATTCATATGCATTGCATATTTGTTGCTATTGTGAATGAATCTTGTTTTCAAAAGGGTAATTTTAAAAGCTAAAAATTCACTTTCTTCTTTTATTGACATTGAATTTAAGTAGATTAGTGAACCCAAAAGATAGAAAATACGTTAAGAACAAATAGTTGAGCACATCCATAGCATTACCGAAAATGTCAAATAAAAGGTCAGCACTGAAATTAAATTTCAGTACCATTATAAACACTGCTGGTCCCCTTCATTTGATATGACCCACTCTCTCCAGAAGCCCTATTTTTTAAAATCATTTTTCAATAGCCTTTCCAAACAGGCTAGTCACCATGAATATAGTCTAGAATATAGAGCAGAATGTAGTGAGCAAAAACTGAACAATCAAGCCCATCCTCACAAAGAATTTTGTAACACCTTGCAACATCTTGTCAAATTTCTCTAACAGTGCTGAGAATGGAGTTTACTCCTCAGCTTCAATTTGGTTCCTACCACAGTTTCCTCCCTTATAGTCTAAGCATCTACCTTCACATCAATATGCTATCAAACACTTCTGGTGGACCCAGCAACATAAGTAGGAAGTATGAAGAGCCTAAGATGTGGTTCATGATCTCAGGGAGTGAAAGATTTCTGGAAAGATGACTAATGGACTTAAAGAATTAGAAAGGAATTTAGTACAGGGAAAGAGTATTCTCATTTTCTACCTACTCTCAGATATATCAAAAGATAGTTGGTGATGATAGATAGATAGATTCATAAATAGATAGATAGATACATAGATACATACATAGATACATAGATAGATACATAGATAGATACATAGATAGATAATGAGAAAATAGATAGATGGTAGATAATAGGATAAATGATAGATAATGGATGATAGATGGAAGGTAGATAGATAGATAGATAGATAGATAGATAGATAGATAGATAGATAGATAGATAGATAGATAGATGAGAGAGACAAAAAGATCATTTGGAACATTTTAGTTTTTGTGTCATCCTATGAATTGGGAAAATGGCACATATTCTTTTGATAGCAATGCTGCTGCATCTCAACAGTAATGCCAAGTGCAAAGGATGTTATTATTTTCTCTTGGGTCTTAGTGTGTATCTCCTGCAATTACCACAGTCTGTTCTCTCTTCCCACTTCCTTGGCTGTGAGTTGTTCTTGACAACACTTCCCCCCACCAAAAAAATGCTCAGTACCCAGCTCCATTGAAGCAATCTCTGACATGAAACTGTATACTACTTCTCAGAGCTTTGAAAAGAATAAAAGGTAAAAGAAAAAAAACTCCAGGACTCTGTGAACCCCATGTGCCCTGGATTCATTTTACCTCAGTGAAAAATAAATAAATAAATAAATAGCCCCTCCCTCCAGCCCACTGATCTAGGATGACACTTGGAGTTGCATCTGGTGAAAGACAGATTAGTCTGTTCATTTGTCTTGCCCTGTGGTGTGCATTATTAAAGATCTAAATACAAAAGATATACACACAGTCTGGAAGATTAAAAGTAAATTGCAAGCTATTTTGATTCTTCAGAAGGAATTAATAGTATCACATTCCTTAATCTTTTGTGGAGGGTTTATAGAGTAGTTGCATAAATATGATCTGCTTTAATTCCTTCAACAACCCAGCCAGGGAGACTGAACAACTCATTCTAATCCTATCAAATCCATACGTACTAAGGCTAGAAGGGACTTGAACACCCAGTCTGTAGATAAGAAAATAGGCTCAGAGAAGTTAACTGAGGTCATACAGCTGGTGTGCTTCACCAACTAGAAAACCACGTTTTTTCAGCAGCCTTCTTGCCTTCTTCCAGAGCCTAATGCCTCATCCAGCCCAGCAGGGAAAGCTAACCTGGTCATTTACTTGTAGGTGACCACAGGAAAGGGAAGGAGAAGAGCTCAGAGATCTTGGTTGTAGAATTCTATGGTCACATCAGCCGTTATGTATGTATTAATGTGCATTATGTTGTGTATTAGTATGTATCATATGTTTTAATGTGTAGAATATGTTTAAGGTTATGGGCATATGAAGGTTATGAGCATATGAAATTTAAAAACCATTTAAATCTCCTATAAGTTTTGGGCCAACGATAACAGCTGACTGAGAAGTCAGTAGTCTTTCACTGAACATGACCAAATCTAAGGAAAAATGAGCTCACAGTCAATGTATCTACTCTCCTTTCTCAGGAAATGCCTAGGTCTACAATCTTTGACGAGTAGAGTCCCTTCAATAGCCAACTGTGATTTTAATGCCCCCAACTTAGTTCAAAGCTCATGAGGAAAAGTTGTACCTACAATGGAACAAATTTATCATTTTTCCAGAGAGGGTCAAAGCCATTGGGTATTCCCAAATCTAGGATACCTTTCCAGTCTCAACCTCTACAAACCATATCTCCCTTGAGCTCATCAGATGAACTAACAAGTAGAAAACGAGGTGAAAGCCAAGTGAGGAAGGGACTCCGGGATCATTTATGCCATCAAGAGACTTCTTTCTCTGCTGACATATTAAGCAATTGGCATGGGAAATGCAAAGGTGAGACAGGTTGCCCAGGGATTGTACCCCTGGAAAGGTGGGCGTGTGGCTGCCCAACTAAGCTCTTTACTTGGCAAGCCCTAAGCCATTTGGGACAGACAACTGGGTCACCATGTCCCCGGGACATCGACGCTGTTCAGACACCAGAGCAAGTAAGACAGGAATTTGATCCAAAAATTGGTTTTGGAGAACCACATTCAGACTGGAAGGCTGAACCCCTGAAAAAGATCTGTCTCGCCAGCTGGCCAAAATAAATACGTGCAAAAATAAAAGGGGAGAAAAGCAGATTATGAATAGTTTTTTTTCCAGACATGCAATCCTAAACCTAAGTCCAGATATGCACTTTAAAAAAAAAAGGGGGGGGCCTCTTTTGAAATATCTCACCTCTGAAAACAACCTTATTTTGTTTAATTTACTTTGATTTTTAAAAAAAAAAACTGACATACCATGATATCGAAGTTTCTTATTCTACACATTAAACCATATTAATACAAGACTGCAATGCATATCAGTTGGATATTACTCATATAAAACATATTAACCACCTGACTGTCTAATGTGAAATTACTGAAATCTATGCCCACAACTTCAAACTTATTTGCTTTTTGAAAGGTCAATTTTTTCAAATACTACTTTCAACAAACATGTAAACACCTGCTATGGACTGTGCACTCTACAACTGCTCAGGAACTCTTAAATTGTTGTTGTTTGGGGGAGAATGAAAAAAAAAAGAAAGTGAAGTTCCCTAGGGAGAAGTAAATAGTATAAAACATTCAACCACTTACAATGTGAATCCTGATGCAATTTTAAAAAGTGCACATGAGATTTGAAAAGGTTTCAATACCCAACTTTAAAAAGATAGGTATTGTTCTGCTTCTACTTCTAACAAACCTAGTCATTTTATTGTTTTGAAATGATAGCATGAGTTGTTTTCAATTCCATTGTCTTTGTTGAGACAGCATCAGGAAAAGAAAACTATTATGAATAATATCTTAATTATTACATGTGGAAAGTTTAACAGACATAACATAGAAAGTGGACTATTGGAAAGTAAAATCTTCAGTAGTAAAGAAATAATTCTTCCCAATTCCATAATATTATGTCAAGTGGAAAGAAGATGCTCTGAAAATTAACTGCTCTATTTACTTGTGCTGAGCATTCCAGGCCTTGGAGAGCAGAATGTTTACTGCCAGTAATGCCATCCATATTCCAAATAGCTTTTTAATAGCACTGTTCTTCTTTGGTTACATTGTGTCGCATTAAACCTCCCAGAGACATGAAACACACACACACACACACACACACACACACACACACACACACTAATGAGCAAGACAGATAAAGTTCCCAAACTCAGTTGCCTTGCCAATCTGCTCTTCCTCTTAGCTAACACATTCTCAAAGCAGTTTCTCTGACCTTTCTAATGAGGGTTTTATGAGAATCCCAACTGTCATAAAAGGGAGGAGATCTTATTAACCAAGAAAGTTCACATCCACGTAAGCCTTACACATTAAATGTTGCATAATTTGTTCACAAGGGAGAAGGATGGATCAATAGTCTAAGGACAGTAATCTCAAGTAAGCCTAAATGAATGTTTTCATATTTGTATAGTAATGACATACTCTCAACCCTAAATTATGGGTAAACATTTTAATACTAATCATAGAAACATGTTCTCTCATTTTTGACAATTTATTTAAACTATAAGACCTTGACACGAGTTATACTGTACATGAAAATCACAAAAAGCACCAGTTATTGTGTATTTCATAGCATAACTAATTTTCCATATAAAAAATATGACTTTATTACAAACTGAGATAGAGTAGAAAGGCTCTAAAAAATGTCTTTATATAAAGCAGTAGTTACTACTTGATATCAAATTTTTGTAGCCAAATAGCTAAAGAAAATACCTTAAGTTTGATAATTCAAAAATCAAAGACATATGGATTACAGAGAATAAATAATGAGACATTTTAAAAGATAAATCCACTCATGTTGTATTATGTCACATCTATGTTTCATATATTTAATTATGTCTTAATATATACTTACCCACATCAATGATGTCTGGCTTTGTGGAAAAGCTCAGGTTAATTACATTTCTCTAATAGTGCCTGGCACAAGATGATCCCCATTTAGTAAAAACCTTTGATGGTGGTTACAAACCCTCAGCAGAACTATCAGTTAATGAGGGGAAAAACTGGGAGAAAATGAAGGAAGGGGTGACACTGTTCAAAAGAAATATACTCAATACCTGACTTATGTTACTATAACTCTTTATATATCACCTTGAAAATAAAAAAAGAACTACCAGTTAGTGAGACCCTTATCTCCAAAAAGCCAGAGTGGAGTATGGCTTAAATGGTAGGGTGCCAGCTTTGAATGCAGAAGCTAAATGAGAACTAAATGAGGTCCTGAGTTCAACTCCTAGTACCAGGACAATAATAATAATTTAAAATAACAACTCACTTAAAACAACCAAAAATAACTCTGTACTGACTTTTAAATCCTGTTTTTAGACAAAAACAAACTCTTCTGAGTGAATCAGTGTCCCTTCAATTTGGAAACTTCATATTCTCATTCAGGAGCTCTGGAGTCAACAGCCTACATTTCTCTCTTGTTCCAAGAAAGGATGGAGCTAGAAAACCTACTTCATAAAGAGAATAGAAAAAAATTAAGTCAAGGTGGCTGGACAGTTCACTGGGAAAGACATATGTCAGAGAAAGACAACACGAGGCCAGATATGTCACAGGAAGACAACACTTCAGTCTGTCCCAGCCCTTGCGCCATCTTCCCAGATAGAGATACTGGCTTGGGGTTAAATAGGGAGAATCAGAACCCTTGACGATGGCTGATTGGTGGATCACCTGTCTTATTTTAATATATTTTTTTCTTGTAAAGATACTGTACAGAGGAGTTACAGTTACATATGTAAGGTAATGAGTACATTTCCTATCGAGCATTGTTACTCCCTCCTTTGTTTTTCCCCTAGCATTCATTCCCTCTCCACCTCTCCAACTCCTCCCTCCCCCAACCAAAGTTGTAAAATTGGTTTTCAACATAGTGTCTTGTACATCTCATTGTTACAATGGGTCAGCCTCTATCCTTATTTCAGCATTTTGTTATTTCCCTTCCCCTCCCCAAATTAGAATAATGTATATACAAGATGGAAGGCACCAGAATCAAATACACTGAAAACAGGGGTTATACCATGGGGGAGAACATATAAGAGAAACAAAAAAATCACATAGTACATTATAAGTACATTAAAAACAACAGCAAGAAAGACAAAACCTCTTGTGTCCCTATCTTGGGGTTCATGTCACTTAGCATCATCTTATATGGTCATATGTACATAGCTTTTGAGGTCACCTTTCTATTTCTTTTTTTTTAATTTTATTTTATTTTATTTGTGAACAAACTGTACAGAGAGGTTACAATTGCATGGGCAGGATAATGCATACATTTCTTACCAAGCATTGCAGCCTCCTCCTTTGTTTACCCTTCCCATCCCTTCCCAGCCTCCCCCCTCCCCCCATCCCA
>NW_012267232.1:16116219-16143066 GCF_000151885.1 Dipodomys ordii
ATGGATTCCTAATTTTTCCAAAACCTTCATCATGAAGGGGTGTTGGATCTTGTCGAATGCTTTTTCTGCATCTATTGAGATAATCATGTGGTTCTTATTTGTACATAGCTTTTGAGGTCACCTTTCTATTTCTTGCAAGGTCATGACACTGAAATTTTAGTGTCCCATCCTTATTTTCTCATTCTTTTGCCTTACTTAACAAGAAAAAATACATATTTCCATGAAATTCCCTAACGTTATCAATAACACCATCAGGCATGTTCCGCTGGTTTTTAATCCACGAAATTGTTCCTCTGATACACTACCTACCTTCTCATCTAAACAAAAGAAGAGAATGACAATTACTGCTGTAAAGATGGGGCCATCAAATGGAAGATGGGAAGCCTTTCTGGTATATAGCATTCATTTAAAGGAATGAAATGCATCCTTCGCCCACTGAATCACCCATTTGTTAACCAAACATCTCTCAAGCATCCATGAAGCACCTAAAATCACAAGGCAAACCCTTATATGATATGATATCACTATAGAATAGACAGGAATCAATTTTCTGGAAGAAGTAAAAGCTGGGGGTGGGAGGTAAGCAGAAGGGTTGTGTGACTCCAGGAGGGCCTCCTGGAGGAAGCAGAGTCACCTTCTGAAGGAAGAACTGGGCGGAAAATGCAGAGATAGAGACATTTGGATGTTTTGGCCACACTTGTTTCTACAACCAAAATGATTAACATCTGTCATTTCCCAGTATGTTTTATTATAAATTTTCCATGACTTCCAACTCTAGACTAACGCTGGCCAAAGCCCTGGACTTCTCAGAGTGAGCTTTCCAAATGAGCAATAGTGTTAGCATCACCCAGGAACTCAATAAAAATACAAGTTCCTGCCCAGGACCTGCCAAATCGGAAACACTGGGACAGTGCTGGGAGCCTGTATTGTAACTAGCTCTGTAATTAGATTTGATAACGTTGGGATCAGACCTTCTTTGCTTTCAGCATGGATAGGAATCTCACAGGAGCTTATTGAAATGCAGATTACTAGGCTCCACCAGAGAATCTGATTTAGGACAGCTAACATGAGGTCTAAAATGTGCATTTTTAACAAGCATCCCACCTTGTCCGATGGCTGTCTGATAGCCGGGAGAACAGAGACTCTATTTTGAAAAACACTGAGCCTCAAAATAGGAGATAAAGAGAATAAAAAATAAATGGGGGGGGAGGGAAAATCAGTAAGAATAAGTAGGAAAGAGGAAAAGAGAAAAATAGCTCAATGTTATCATCACGAAACCATCCAGTAAAGAAAGGGTTTGGCTCTGAATGCCCTGGAAAGAAAATTAGATCCATAAAGCTGATACTTAAGTAACTCACATTTCATAAAGTTTGATGGACAGTTCCATAAGGATTTCTCAATAGCCATAAACAATTCCTCTTTTATAACAGAGGGCTCTGAGTATGACTCCTCTTGACATTACAAGTGTAGAGAAATTGCTTGAGTCCTTCTCCACTTGATGCCCAAGAATTCGTTAAGCCATTGCTGTCTAAAAGCCAGTCGTTTATTGCTTGTGGGTCACAAAAGAGCTTAATGGTAAAAATTACTCTTAAATCTTGTTTAGAGCACTGGGTCAGCATTAGGCATTTCTCACAGAGATTCCTTTCTTTTTCCTGTGAACTTTCAGAGATAAATCGCAGAGTGACTTAGTTTCTAGAAAATGAAGTTCTGGTTCACAATAGCTATAGCCACCGCATCATGAGGTTAATTATAGGTTTTAAGGTTGTGCTCTGTCATACAATCTTTCTTGTTTTAAAACAAGACGGAACAGTTCACTTGCTCTGGGTTATTCCACACAGAAGATAAAACACAAGGTTTCTGAAGTCATCAAGGAGATGGATAATGTCTGGGGTGCCAAGAGGCAGCCTTTGCAGGTAAGAGTTTCTTCTTTAGGCCCAGAGGCCCTGACCACTCATTTGAACAGGACTGAGGCCTTTTTTCTCTAGGTAGTATGAGGATCCTGGTAAAAGCAGAGGCCCTGGAATAAAAACTGCTCTGTACTATGCTACAGATGTAACAGCAAATGATATAGTCTCTCCACTTCAATTTTTTCATCTATGAGATTATTTTCAAGAGTGGTGGTTCAGACCTGTAACCCTAGAAACACAGAAGGCAGAAATTAGGAGGAGTACTATTTGAGGCTAGCCAGGACAAAAAGTTAATAAGACTTTATCTTAATGTGTAAGTTGAACATAGTAGTATATACCTATCATTCCAGCCACAAGGACATAGGCAAGAGGATCATAGGTCAGGCCAGTATAGGCAAAAATGTCAGATCCTACCTGAAAAATAACTAAAACTCCAAAAGTCTGGGGCCTAGTTCAAATGGTAAAAGTCCTGCCTGGCAAGTACTTAAAATTCTGAGTTCAAACCCCAGCATCTCTTCAAATAGTAGAGGCAGCAGTCATAATACTTTCATATGGGTACTTGTATTAATCAAATAGATAATCACGTAACACATGTAGAAATAACATGTAGAAAGATCTTGACACTTCATGTCTCCTCAGAGCTATCTATGCTGGATTAAATTTGGGCAATAACAATAAAAATAAAAATAATAGTGCTTGTGAAGACAAGAATAATTAAGCTGGATGTCCATAGATCATGCCTCTTAGCTACTTAGGAGGCTGAGATCCAGTTAATTGTAGTTTCCAATTAACCAGTTAAACAGTTAACTAGCAAAATGCCAGAAATGGAACTGTGGCTCAAGCCAAGACCAGCCTTGAGGAGAAAAGCTCAGAGCCAGTACCCTGTACTGGCAATTAATTAACTAATTAACTGAAAGCCCCTGTGTTATGGAATGACTGTACTTTGAGATGTTAAATCTCTATATCTAATGATAGTTCAAACTCATGATTGGTCAGCCTACAATTTTTAACTACATAATGGCTTGAAAACCATATACATTGAATGGAAATGATACTTTTTTAAAACTTTACTTATTTTAACCAATTGATAGCAAATATACACTTTGTGGAGGTACCATGTGATGCTTCAACACATACATATGGTGTGTAAAGTTCAAACAGTAGACATCATTAATCTTGTTGTTGTTGTTAGAAAGGTGAAGTGCAGAAGGCTTACCATTTCATAAATCAGGTAATGTGTACATTGCTTTTTGGACAATGTCATCCTTTCTTCACTTTCTCCCAGTTTTTCCCTTCCTGTCCCAGCCCACAAGTTGTATAGTTCATTTTCAACTTAGGGTCTACTCAGTACCACCACTGCATTGAAATCACACTTTCATCAACTTCGAATTTTTTTCCAGACCAGCAATCCATCCTAGGAACAGTGACAGGAAGCCACACCCACCAGTCAGCCACACAATCAACAAGTGTGAGCCACCAACACGCCCAACTCTCTGTGTTGCATGTGTTCCATAGGTTTGATGTCTTAACAATGTTTTCAATTTACAATAGTTTCACCTTAAAATGATTTCCCAGGAACTAATCCAACATAGACTGAGGACCATCTATAATTCAAGAATGCATTAGATTAGAACTCTAAAAATCCTGAGAGGAGTTTCAGTTTATAAAATCCTGATTTGTAGGAGTGTGGTGTGTGTGGGGGGGTCTTGTTTTCTGTTCCAAAGAATTCCTGAAATGTTGCTCAAATTTTCCCAGGTTTGCTAGGGGAAAAAAAGCCTCACCTTTGAATATGATGAGCCATGTAGACTCTCTAGATTCATTTCTCATCTGAAATATGGAACAATAAATCCAGTGAGCACCTGCTGTCAGAGAGCTGTGGTATTCTGGGGTATGTCCTTGGCTCATAGTCCTCAGACCTATATCATAAACACCATGTTGTGCAGTTGCAGCTGCCACCCCAAAGGAAGAAATGCCTGTTAGGGTTCAGGTATGAAGCCCCTCCTCAAACAGCTCATGTTAAGTCATGATCACCAGTAAAATGTTCAGTGGCGGGGCTCTTGCAGAAGTTTGGACCATGAGGCCTCTGATGCAATCACTAGATCAATCCATTGATAGACTGATACAAATGCAAGCATTATTGGAAGGTGGTAGAAACTGTTGAAGACCGGGTCTTGTTGAAATTAATCACTGAGAGTATGTTCTTGGGGCCTGTGTCTTTTCCTAGCCACCTCTTGTCTCTCTCCTTCTTGGATGCCATTAAGTAAACAGCCTCCTCTGCCACACTCTCTTAAAGCAATAGACCAAGCTGACCTTGGATTGAAACCTTGGATTGAGCCAAAATAATTCTTTCCTCTCTAAGTTGGTCATGTCAGGAATATTGTCCCAGCAAAAGGCTGACTAATACAGTCCCCAAAGCCTTGTGTTTCGTCACTAAGATTCATGGGAATTTTTGTTAAATGATGTAGCTGTATCTTTTTACATATTTTAAAAAAGTTACTTTCCAGGTAAATTACTTGACTTTCTTCTCATTTCCTTCCCCATACTGCTGCACCAATTATTTCAGTGACATTGATGTTCCTAAATCACTCACTTATTCCCCTAGTAGGAAGAAATCCCTGTTTCTGAAAGCTCTGAAGGTAAGTTCTGGTAAAACATAGATAGATAGATAGATAGATAGACAGACAGATAGATAGATACATACATACATACATATGCCACTCTACAGGGATAGGTCTAATATATTAAGCTATTTTGAGACTATCAAGGATTTTTAATTCTCATGCTTCTCCCATCTGGTGTTCTTATCATCAAAGATCCAGTATAGTAAGCATAGACTTTAAGAATTTAATGTGAAGGGTAGAATATTAGAGAAGTTGGTGTTATGTGATGATGGGAATTCCCCAGAGCTATTGCACAACTCGAGCAATATTAAAAGCACATTATAAGCAGAAAAGTTGCATTCAGACGCATAGTTCTACCATAAAACTTGTAAATTTTCTGAAGAGGGCTGTAGGACTTTAATGAAATTACTGTTCTATAATTTTCAAGGATAAAAGACTTTATCTCTAGATGGGTGCCAGTGGCTCATGCCAATAATCCTAGCCACTCAGGAGGCTGAGATCTGAGATTACAGTTAAAAGTCAGCTTGGGCAAGAAAGTCTAAGAGACACTTATTTACAATTAACCACAAAAAGCCAGAAGGGGTGCTGTGGCTCAAGTGGTAGAGCACTAGCTTTGAGCACAGAAGCTCAGGGACAGTGCCCAGGACCTCGATTCAAGCCCCAGAACTGGCGCGCGCGCACACACACACACACACACACACACACACACACACACACACACAAAGACCACATCTCTAATTTTGTCTCAATCTTTAAATTCAAAAGATAAATTTGTTCCTGGCTTATAAAATGTATTCTTGCTTTATAAACAAATAACATTAAAATCATTCAAATAGTGATTTCTCAGTCTATTAAACTCAAACTATTGTTGGGAACCAGTAATTCACCCCTGTAGTTTGTAATCCTAGCTAGTCAGGAGCATAAGATCTGAAGATTGAAGTCAAAACCAACCCAGGCAGAAAATTCTGTGACACTCTCATCTCCAATTAACACCCCCCACCAGAAAAAAAAAACAGAAGTGGAACTATGGCTCAAGTGGTAGGGCATTTGGCTTGAGCAGAAAAAGCTCAGGGACAGTGCCTGTGTCCTGAATTCAAGCCCCAGGACCTGTACAAAATAAATAAGTACATAAATAAGTAAATAAAACTATTATGATTTCTATCAAGCTTTAAAAAACTAAATACTAATGTGTAAGGCAAAATGCCATAAAATATTAAATTAAAAATCACACATAAAACTATGATTCTAAGTTGATTCGTAGAATTACATAGGTCTCCTATGGGAAGTTTATAGTAAAAAATATAGAACTTTTCTTGCTAAATAAGTAGGAGTCTTGCCCAGCATCCATCATTCATACTTGTAATACCAACTACACAAGGAGGCTGAAATCAAAGGATTTTGGTTCAAAGCCAGCTCAAGAAAACCCATAAAAGGCCAGAAGTGGAGCTGTGGGTCAAGTGGTAGACCACTAGCCTTAGGCATAAAAAAAGCTCAGGGACAGCACCCAGGCCCTGAGTTTAAGCACCAGGACTAGCACAAAACAGACAAGCAAGAATCTTTCTCTTGAGTCTTAGAACCTAAGAGTAAGAGTTGGACTTCAAAGTGTCATGTGATAATATAGAGCAGCAATGCTTACTCAGTACCTAACTGAAATAAGATGGAGGAGTTTATTTGTATATTGAATATAATTCATGCTTTTTCCATTTGATGACTTCTTTCATAGAAGTGATAGTTATAAATTTTTTAAGTATCATCACCATATACCACTAAGCTCCCTAGATTACTCTCTGAATTAACATTTGTGTCACAAAATTGATCAATACATTGAGACAAGGTTTTCAATTATTCTTTTCCTTTATATAGGAAGTGTGGTAATCATTCTATGTTCAGAGAAAAGCTCTGAAGTAAACTAAGACATCATATGAGTACACACACAAATAAATGAAAATCATAGCACTAACAAGATGAAAGTCCCACACATACAGATAGCAAGTTTTGTATTTTCCTTAGAAATTTAAGTGTCTTTGATCATTTGAGATGAATTTTAGAAAACTCCATGTAAGTACACTCTACCATAGTACACTTTTCTTAAGAGATGGTAATGGTGCAAACAGATCTTGACTTGCTTTATAGGTGGGGCCTACAAAGGTCTGAGCCTGTGGGACCTCTGAAGGCCTCTGACCTGCCAGCTCTAGCTCACAGCCCACTGTAGGCACCCAAGGAAATGGGCAGTGTAAGTTAATTTTCTATCATCTTAAACGTTGTCTCCAATGAAGTATTTAAGTCAACTTATGGAAGGAGATGTTATGTTTCTCTTATTTACCAGCATGTGTTCAATGGCTAAGAACAAAATGCATCCAAATGCAAAAGTGTTAAGAGTAAAAATGAAAACAAAAAAGTCAAACAGTAGCCCTCAAACCTCCCACATGGCTTCTCTGGACAAACCCTCCCTGGCTAATCCTGCTCATAACAAAATTTCAGGCTTTCTCTGAAATAGTATTCTGCATAAATACAATTATTTCACAACACAATGGACTCTCATACTATATTATCTTAGTTTTTTTACATGTCCACATGATTAAATAAATTATCACTGAAATGGTTCTTATATAGAATAAAATCAAGGTATTTGATTTTGACTTGATTTAATTTTGTTGAATTGCCTTATGGATTAGTAGATTAAAGCCAGGACAATGTTATGTTCTTTATATGAATTTTCCAACTAACAATATATCAGAAGATATAAATATTCCCCTCAATTGTTTAAAACATCTGTATCAGACAGAAATATGCATAAGAGTGTTTGAACTCTAATAATCTCCTCCCCCTCATTCTAGGTTCAGTATACATCATGTTTCCTTGATTGGTGAAACTTTTCTTAAGAAATGACAGTAATTGAAATTTTGCTATGTCTCTTTAGACTATTTGATTAGGTTACAATTGATTGTATCATCCAATTATAAAAATAACAGTGATTAGTTTGAGATATTAGTACATCTTGATTTCAACCATTACAGCCTCATCACCTTGACGAAGTTCTATTTTCAGCTACTATTTGTTAGCTAATATTTGGGATAGGTCATTTTTACATCAGGCTGATATCATCCATGACTTCTTCAGTTTTTAATTTCATTTTGTAAGATTAATCTTTTGATTCCAAGGTGTACTGTGTGTGTGTGTGTGTGTGTGTGTGTGTGTGTGTGTGTGTGTGTACATGAGCACACACATTATGCACTGTGAGGACTGTGAAGATGCTAAAGATCTCTCTACTTGGGGGAATGCTGAACAAATAAAATATTAAGAGACATGTTGTCAATGCTTTGATTTTTCAGGAGTCTAAACTTGCCTAGAACATCTCAGTATATCTTTTTTATCATGGAAATAGTAAAACACACTTTTCTCATATGATGGGGCAGAATGTCCTGTGTGAGTGTCCAGGTCTCTTATTTATTAAAGTAAGTATATCATATACTTATGAAGCATCTTCTTTGTTTGTGGAACTGTGGTATTAGTGATTCAGTGCTGGACAAATAGATAGAATGTTCACCCTTATAGAGTTTGCAGTCTAGTGTGGAAGCCAGCCTGTAAACAAGATACACAGGTTTGTATTGCCATCAAAGTGTGTGATAATAGATCTAAGGCACCCTACCAGAGAGGGAGAGAACTTCCTAAGAATTCCATCCAGGCAAAGATGAGTGAGGACAGGAGAACATGTTGAACATTGGACCCTCAAGGTGGATGGCCATTAACACTAACAACATATTTTTATGACACTGGGAAAATTCTGTAGTGAGATCTTATTGTTCTGACAGGCTAAGGATGTGGACTAGAATGCTCAAGCATCAGATTGGTGCTGTGTATCTGACCTACCGTAAGTCCAGGTACCAGTCACCTTTTGCTTCTTGTCACTTTCCTTCCTTCACTCCTCTCCACAGCCATTAGATGTTTTCTTGTCCTTCACTTGGTTACTCTCCAGCTATGTCCATTAAGCAATTATTCTGTGAAGTAAAATTTTCCCAAAATGCAAGTAAATAAGAAGCATCAGGTGGACTGGTGCCTTAGACAGGCAAGTCTCATTCTTAGCATGCTATAACAATAAAATCTTACTCTTAGAATTTACCCGATATCATAAAAAATGTTTTGTTAGTCGGTGACCTAGATGCTGCTCTGTCATGAAGAGAAAACTAGGAAACCAAGAAATGTGCACAGTAACTACTAGCTCCAAGAAAGGTTCATTCCATGACCCTCCATAGACAAACGGATTGATAAAATGTGGCATATATACTCAATGGAATTTTGCTCATCTATTAGGAAGAGTGATGTTATATCAATTGCAAAAAAATGGATGGACTTGCAAAAAAAATCACATGATGTGAAGTTGGGACCAATGAGCCAAATTTGAAATGTTTTCCCTCATATGTGTTCTCTCCTATGTGGAAGCTATAACTTAATTTATAATGACTAGTAAATACTTCGGGGCTGGATACAAGTATACATCATGTATTGACTAAGATACTGAATTTTCAGGCAAGAATTCAAATGGTGTAATTTCTTAGAAAGGCTAATTCACAGACCAACAAAATGAACACCAGCAAACAAGTACTTGAAAAGTGGGAAGTGAGGTCAAGGGGAGGGAAGAATATAGTCAAATCCCTAGTCTTGGACTTTGACTCTGAGAAATGTCTCCAGTGGGCAGCATAGATGCTTGCAGTAGGACACTCTCAGTGTGTGAAGAAACTGTGGGGGATGAGGGGTTATAGGCATTGTGACCTGTCAGACATCACTAGCCCTTTGATGCCCAGTTTGGTCCTGTGATCTTTACTGTGCATCATTCCTCAACCATGATCATATTCTGTCTTATAAGTGCTTTTGTGCTACCACTTAATCAAGAAGTTCAAATCCAAGAAAGCAAGATTGGTAGGGATAAAAAAAAATCGAATGGAGCAGGGAAGGGAGAAAACCTAAGATATGCTCTAGGAATCTACACAAGCTGAGTGTCTTGGGATCTTCTACCAAGAGATGGAGTCCCATCATCAAAATTTTATATGACAGAAACACCAGTCTCCTGCACATCTGCAGTGCAAAGGGATTGTTCACAGAGAGAAAGAATCCTGCAGCGCCTGCATCTCAGCAAGTAATAGCCAGAGAATAGAGGAGAAATACATACTCCCTGCTCAAGGGGAGAGTTTCTGTCTGTGAGGTCAGTCTGAATCTAACCTACAGCTAGGATTTGGAGACCAGAAAGCACAGGAGAATCTAAAATCACATCTTAGTGTGTTTGGCCACCAGCTGAAGTAGCTTCACTAAAGGAACACAAAAGGGTTTTCTTTGTTGTTTTTAATGTACCATGTGATTTTTTTTTATTTCTTTTGTATGTTCTTCACCTTATGGTATATTCCCTGTTATCACTGTATTTGATTTTGGTACCCTGCATCTTGTATATACATTTATCTAATTTGGGGAGGGAAAGGGGAATAACAAAATGCTGAAACAAGAACACAAGATAACCCACTGCAACAATGATACTTACAAGACACTATGTTAGAAATGATCTTTACAACTTGGGAGGGGAGGGATAGTAGGAAAAAAACAAAGGAGAGCGTAACAATGTTCAACTAAAAAATGTACTCATTACCTTACTCGTGTAACTGTAACACCAGAGGTGTTTAAAAAAAAAAGAAAACCAGTCCTCACATAGACCTACTTATCATGCCAGGAAAAGTATCCTGAAAAGTGTGAGGCATTTTCGTATTAGCTTACAAATTGAAACCAATTTTGTGTTGAAAAAGGAAAGTGAACAGAAGTATCTTTCCAAATACCTGACCATCATGAAAGCAGGCCCCTTAAGACCTAGAGATGTACAAGAAAAATAAAACACCAGAAAGGAAAACAAACTGAAGGGAACAATGTGAATGAACCAAACATCAGAAAGCCTTCTTATTGTCAGTGAGGGGCTCTCTGCTTCACTCAACATTCCTCAGAAATCGTTCAAAAATGACCTTCCACTGTTGTAATTTGGTTTTATTCATCATCCACTGCTGTGAAGCCCTCATTACAAATGAACACACACATACATATGAGAATGTATACATACACACACATTTTGAAATTGTATTATTCAAACATTTATGAAATTTAAACTAAAAAAGCAGAAGGAACTGAGCACTGGTGGCTCACATCTGTAATTCTAGCTACTCAGGAGGCTAAGATCTGAGGATTTCAGCCAACCCCAGGCAGGAAAGTCAATGAGACTTATATCTGCAATGAATCACCAAAAAGCCAGAAGTAGAGCTGTAACTCAAGTGGTAGAGTGTCAACCTTGAACAAAAGAGCTCAAGGACAGTGTTCAGTCACTGAGTTCCAGCCCCAGGATCAGCACACACACACGTGCGCGCGCGCACTGTAGAAGGGTTATCTCAGGAAAATAGGTCACCCAAATCTTTGTAGGAGCTATCTTAGAAGGTAAGCAAACATGTAAAGGAGAAACATGTCTATTCGTTGGAAGCATATGAGTATCTGATATAGTCCAGAATACACAATGTTAAAAGGAGGACAGAGACAATGTACTTGACTTCAATTTTTAAAATCATCAATTTATGTTTATTTTTTAAAGATAGATGCAGTTGTATGCATATTATGAATAGAAATATATGAAAAGTTGGATGACACTTTGTCTACAATCAAGTAGTACTCCAAAGGAAATTCTCTTTTACATTAATAGTCCTTAAGAAACATTCCCATTTAAACAGTGCATCTTCTGAAGAAATTTAGTTCATGCTATATACATGTGCAACAGTGTTACAGTTGTTAAATATATTAAATATATTAAATATTTAAATACAGTTGTTAAATATATTAAATACAGTTGTTAAATATATTAAAAGGTCATAGAAAATACCAAGTCTACCAGGAACAATAACAAAGGTGGTATAAATTTCTAAACAACAAATGCATTTTGGTTGCAAGAAGAAAGGCTATGTAAATTATCATAGAAACTTAAAATAGTCTATTTAATCATGTAGCTTGATTTTTCAAAATCCAGTGCTTGGTTATAGTCAGTTACAGCTTTCTCAATCAGACCTATTTTACCACGAACTTCTGCTCTGAGATTATACATTAGAGCATCATCAGGCTTCAAATATAAGGCTGAAAAACAAACACAAACTTCATGATATATATGTTTATGTAAACACTAAAAAATAATTTCAGTTTTTAAAGATAAAACTTTTGCAAGAATTTTAATATTACTTTTTTGGGGTCCAGTCATGGGGTCTGAACTCTGGGCCTGGGCACTGTCCCTCAGCTCTTCAGCTCAAGGCTAGCACTCTACCACTTGAGCCACAGTGCCACTTCCTGCTTTTTTTTTTCTTATGTGGTGCTGAGGAATCGAACCCAGGGCCTCATGCACGCAAGGCAAGCACTCTACCACTGAGCCACCTTCCCAGCCCAATATTACTTTTTTTTAAGGTACTTTTCTTTAAATGTAATAATACACACACACATATATAATTTAGGGAACCACAGTACAGTATAATCCTTTGAAAGGTTGGCATTGCTTGTGTGGTTTCTTAATAATTCTGTATAGCTAAGTTTATTAAAGCTTTTTAATTAGGATATATTGATCATACAAAGAGATTTCATTATGATACTTCCATACATGCCTATATGTACTTCCATTATTCCTTCTTCTTCCCCACTCCCCTTCTAAAAATAAATTTAATGGGCTTCATTATTCTGTTTTCATATATAAAGATAAAATGTTTCTATCATATTCAGCCTCTCCTTTTCATACCCCTTTCCATTGGCTTCCTCCTCACATAATCTCCCCATTTCGCAATCAACAATCTTTTCTTTCAAGTTAAGAAATTATATCAAGGAATGTATATTATATTGATTCTTGTGCAAATTTATGGAGACAAACAATTTTTTTCTTTTTTAATCTATAAGAAAGGAGTATATCAACTACTATGATCTTACCAAAATAATTACTAAACAATACCTTGACAAAGGTCTTTTTCAGCTAATTGATATTGCTTTAAACAGCAGTACAAATGTGCTCTGTTAAAATACACTGCAGCCCAAGAAGGACAACGTTCAATTAGACTTGAAAAATCTTCTTTTGCGTCTTCATATTTTTCTAATACTGTATTTACAATAGCTCGATTCATGAGAGCATATTCATTTTCTGGGTTAAACTTTAAAGCCTTCGAGAAGTAGTCAATGGCCTATAAAATGTTAAAAAAATAAAATAAAATAATTTGAATCTACTGTAACTGACAGCCATTGGAAATTTGAAACTCTTTCATAAGATTGACCAATAATGGATCAATGGAAGCCTTCATCTCCAATACAGAAGTCCTATAGAAAAAATTAAAAAAAAGAAAAAGAAAAAAAGACAACAGTTGGCTCTGTTTTTGTTTTTGCCATGTGTTTTGGTCAGCTTTCTGTCATTGTTCTGAAATGCCTGAAGTGACTGACTTAAAGGAAGGGAAAGATCTATTTGGCCTGGCTGTTTCAAAGATTGCAGGATATGGTCACTTGGCCCTGTTGCGGTAGGCCTGTGGAGCACAGTACCTCATGGCAAGCAAGTGACAGAGAAGGATGCTCATCTCATGGCAATCAGGAGAGAGAGAGAGAGAGAGAGTGTTTAGGGAATGTCCTATGTGCCCCATGACCTCATTTCCTACTGCTAGGTCCCACTTCCTAAAAATTCCTCCATGGCCCAACAGTACCAGTGGCTTATGACAAAGCCTTTAGCATACATGCCTTTGGAGGCATTAAGATCTAAACCTGAACATTATGTGCCAGCAATGCTAGTCAATGTCGATCATAAAAAATATTTCTCCATAGTATAGTGAAATATTCCCACAGACAGCCAGCTAAATTTCATACCCCTGAACAGAACCACAAGTAAAAGGTAAAAAGTCAATTAGGAAAGACTAAACAGAAGATAAAATGAAAATTAGATAGGCAACACATTGTATATGAAAACAGAACAAGAGGTGAACAGATAACTGAATCGTCAAGAGAAAATTGTATGCAATGTCCAAAAGTATGAAAACTCAGTGATACTATGAAAATTTATAAGTAAGAGAAGGGGAAAAAATCAAATTGTTGAGATCAAAGACTCTAGCGTAGGTTGGGAGGGATGGGTGAGGTGTTATAAGGTATAATGTTAAGACACACTGTATTCATAAATTGCTCTGTTGAATGACAATCCTTTGTACAACTACTTAAAGATAATTATATATTACATATTAATATACCACAGTATATTTATATATTCACATTTTGTGATCAACTTCAGGTTTCAACATAAAAATTAAGATGGGTGGAGTTTGGTTAAAAGAGAAATCAGAATTTTCTGAGAACCTCAGAGATTGCATTTAGCAGGCTGTAATTTACCTTACAGGCACAAGTTCCTCAATCTTTAACTTCCAACTGAAAAAGGCTATCTGGAAAGAATGTACCAAAGCTTTGGTTAATTTCTTGACTTTTAATTGGCATTGCTTAATGGAAATGATCTTCCAACAGCAACCCAGAAATCTAGCAAGTTGTTTTATTCTATTTTTAATTAAATGTTGATATGTAATAAATGGGAATTTTTTAACTTACCCCTTCATCACAAAGTGACTGAGATGTTGATTAGACATTCTACTACTCATTAGGACTCTCATCTCTAATGCTGATGGATGAACATTTGGTTCCTACTTTAAACTAAAGGAAAACCTTTTTACAATACAACTCGATTTCTCCAGTCATTTACCAGCTGATTTCTTCCCAACCCATCACAAACTGGCCTCATATCTACCTCCTCCCATTCCATGAGCTCTGCTTTGGCTATGGTTACAGATGAACATTTTCCAGTTATTTCTACCAATGTACCTCTGTGGAATGGACCTCTTCATCTCTCTTTCTTACTTAAAATTTTCTATACTGTCTCCCTGGTCTTTCCCCAACCTTTCTGTTTGTTTTCTCTCCAATTATTTCCTTTTGGATTTCCTAAGCATCTGTCCTCAATTCATTTTCACCAAGGATAAGAGTCATGGTGGCTGTGGTTCAGACCAAAGAGCACATGCATGAGGTTCAAATGTTGCCTCTCCCTTGGATAAGTTTCTACAGCTCTAATTACATCAATTTCCTCATTCTGTAAAACAAAGGTAATAAACAAAAACCTACTTCCTGCACTGATGTTAAGAATGAGGCAGCTAGTATATAAAGTACTGAGAACAACATGCAGAATGTAGTAGACTCAATCAACGACTACAGGTTTGCTACTTTTCTTCTAATGCCTATAAATAGAGTCTTCAGGTACTTATGAACTTTGCTTCCTCTGATGCAATTCTATCAAGATTGTATAAGTCTTCTCATCCCTGGTAGTAGTTACTCTATGCAACATTTATGTGCAATTCAAAGATCCATTAAAATGGGAGCAGTATTGACATCTACCTGTGAAGAGCTTAAAGAGAATTCACTCCTAAAAAGAAGTCTACACTGAGGCATCGGGAATGAAGCAAGAGAATGACTCCAAGCATTACATTCTTCATGAAGTAGCAGACTTCACCTTAATCACTAACAAATTATTGATAACAGCTAGACAATTCTATATCACAAAAACATGACTTTAGCCAGGTAGGAACAAATGAATACCTTAGTTAGAGAAAAGAATTCAGTGAAATACCTGTAATGCACCTAACTTTGCATAATGTAACTTTGTACTACCAGAATATATTACTTTGAAAATTGAAAATCTATAAACATAATGAAGTTACTTGAAGAATAAGGAGTATGAAGCAATTCCAAGGCAATGCAATTAGTAATAAAAGGCCTTAAATTTTTAACAATTGGTCTGATGCCCTCATATCTATAATAAGTTGATTTAAAAGTATATCCAATTATTTAAGTCATCAGTAGTTCCAGATTTATGCAAACAACTACTCCAAATGTGCTTTTAACTCATTAGGTCACTAAAGACAAAGAAAGTCAGATAATATACATTTTTTTATGGTCCTGGGGCTTGAACTCAGGGCTTGGGCACTGTTCCTGAGCTTCTTTGTGCTCAAGGCTAGCGCTCTACCACTTGAGCTACAGCACTTTTTCTAAGTAGTTTATTGGAGATGAGAGCTTCATGGGGTTGTCTTTGAACCTCGATCCTCAAATCTCAGCCTCCTGTGTAGCTAGGATTACAGTTGTGAGCCATAGCACCAGGCTCATACACATTTTAACTCTCCAGAGATGAGTTGGTTTGTTTAGGGACCACTCCTCTAGGGCTTACATATTCCTTTCTGTATTATCAGCTGTCACTGCAGAAAGAAGAGGCAGGCAAGCATGGTAGCATAGTTGAATATGGCATAAATAAATGAAAGTCTGCTTATCTCTAGAGGAAGTGCGCATGATACCGCATAGTGTCCAATGTGTGCACACAGAGAATGGAATACATTGGAGATGAAATATTGGCCCAATTATTGTGTCTAAAGTATGGAGCAACTATGGAGTTGAACCTTATTTTTTTGATGTCAGGCTGCACTATAGATCTAAACAAATAATTTTGCACAGGATAGTCTCAGAGTTATTAAATAAAATTTAAAGGTATGTGGTTCCCTGAGTCTTCCAGATGGAAACAAAAAATGCCCTTGGGTATTTTACTTGTCTTCATCTTATTAACCAACTTTACAATGGGAAGGAATATTCCTAGGAAGCATCTAGGAAGGATCTAAGATTCATGAAGTTTAGACTTTAGGTTGTCAGCCTGGGGAAAAAAATTAGCTGTCTACTGACATGGCAGTGACATCCTTATTCAAGCTTTATAAAATTATGCCTTTGATACCCTGCCCCAACCTCCAGCTTCCCTATTAAGTCAGCAGAGCTTATCACAGGGGTCAGCAGGCTGTTAAGGGTCATGGCTGCATCATCCAGCTGGGAAGATGGAAGATAGAAAAATGGTAATAGAAAGTGAAGAGCACTAAGAAAGGAAGGGATGGAGGAGTGGTTCGAATGATAGAGCACTCATTTCAATAGATCACAAGGTGCTGAGTTCAAGCTTTTATTCTACACAGCCACCAGGTCATTCTCTATGAACTTTGCTTCCTTTGACTTTTAAGAGGCAATTCGATCAAGATTGTGTAAGTCTTTTCATCCCAGATCATAGTGACTCTATGCTACATTTATGCACAATTCAAGGATCTACTAAGATGGATGCTGAGAGGTCTAGTAAGAGGAGGCCAGAGGCACACTGAAGTAGTTGGAGAAGCAGTGGAGGTAGAGGTTTAAACTGGAAGGTCTGCATAGACCTGGAAGGTGAGAGAAACAGAGAGGCAACAAGTGGTTTTAGAAAGTCTGCTGTGACAATCAGTAGTAAAGAACAGGCTGTGGGAGCCAACCCTCTCTTTACATTTTTTAAATGCTGAAATCTCCTTCAGAAGCCTGAGGTAAGAGGTTAGCCAGCTCAAAGCCAGCCTAGGATACAAGAAGAGGCATTGTGTAGAAAACAGAAGAACAAAGGAAGAGGAGGGTTATGGATTTACACCCTCATGTAAGTGACAAGGAAGAGATACAAGGTATATTTTTGCTTTGGTTGAAAAAGTACACAAAAGAAGAATGAAAAATGTGTTTTTATACAATGATAGTCACTAGAGCAAAATTATAAACTTCCCTTTGCTTCAGAAAAAAAACTTTCTAAAAATGTCAAAGCCAACAGACTATGTGTTTAATACAAATCAAGCTATACATTTTAAAATGGTTACAATGGTAAATTTTATTTTATGTAGGTTTTACTCAAATTTAAGAAAAAAGACATGGATCTGCCAGGCAAAAGTGGCTCATGTAATCCTAGCTTCCTGAAGAGGGTAATCTGTAGGATCAAGGTTCAAAAACAAACTGGGCAGGAAAGTCTCTGAGTCTCAGTCTCTCAAAAAGCTGGACTAGGAGTGTAACTCAAGTGATAGAGCACTAAGTCATCAAAAGAGCTTGAGCACAGTACAAAAAAATCAAAACAAAGAACAGAAAAGACACAAATTACAGGACAAAATAAATGGGATACTGACAAAACAGTGTTTGGAAGAAATTAATGGAAGAAAATGCTACTACACTGTTGGTGGGAGTGTAAACTTATTCAGCCACTCTGGAAAGCAGTATGGAGATTCTTCAAAAGACTAAACACAGAGCTTCCAGCAATTCCATTTCTAAGCGTTTACACAATGACCACAAACAAGGCCACACTAAAGCTACCAGCACAACTATGTTTATTGTAGCATTATTTACCACAGCTAAGGTATTGAACCAACCCAGATGTTCCTCAGTAGATGAATGGATCAAGAAAATTTGGTAGACAGATAGAGATAGATAGATAGATAGATAGATAGATAGATAGATAGATAGATAGATAGATAGATAGATAGATAGATAGATAGATAGATAGATATAATGGAATTCTATGCTTCTGTCAGAAAGAAAAACACCACCCCATTTTTAAAGAAATGGAAAGACTTGGGAAAAAATCATATTAAGTGAAGTAAACCAGACCCAAATAAACATAGGTCCCATGGTTCCCTTTATTTGCAATAATTAGTATATTCCTAGGATAATCTTAGCCGATGAGCAGAATAGCTCAATAGCTATGTACATATGACATATAAGATGATGCTAGGGCTGGGAAGGTGGCTCAGTGGTAGAGCGCTTGCCTTGCATGCATGAGGCCCTGGGTTCGATTTCTCAGCACCACATAAGCAGAAAAAAAAGCCAGAAGTGGCGCTGTGGCTCAAGTGGTAGAGCACTAGCCTTGAACTGAAGAGCTGAGGGACAGCGCCCAGACCCAGAGGTCAGGCCCCACGACCAGACCTCCCCGCCCCCGCCAAACAAAAAAAGATGATGCTAAGTGAAATGAACTCCAAGACATGGACATAAGAGGTTTTTCTTTCTCATTGTTCTCAAAGTACTATGTAATTTCTTTTTTCTTTTGTGTTTTTCCCCCTATTGTTTATCCCCTGTTGTCACTGTAATAAATTTTGGTACCCTGGGTATTGAATATACATTTATCTGAACTAAGGAAGGGAAGGGGAACAACAAAATGGTAAGACAAAGGACAGGGGGGAACCTACGTAACAGTGATACTCACAAGACGATATGTTGGAAATTATCTATACAACCTGAGGGGTGGTATTGGGAAGGGGTAGGGAAAGAGGGAGAAAAATGAGAGAGGGGGGTAACAAGTTAGACAAGACAGGGTAATCACTACCTTACTTAAGTAACTAATACCTCTGTACATCACCTTGACAATAAAATTAAAATTAAAAAAGGAAAAAAGAAATTAAATACCACAATATAAATGAAAGAGTATCAATAAATAAACTATCAATTCAAAAAGATAAGGGACAACAGAATAAAAGAATGATTATAGATATAATATTAAAAATATTAAAACGTTTTCTGAAAGAGGTGACATTGATCAAGATGCATCATATTCATAAACTGCTTTGTTGAATTGCAATTTCTTCATACAACTACTTAAAGATAAATAAAATCCATTTCAAAATACGTTGTAAGTTTGATCATGCTAATTAAAATAAAATTTTAATTAAAATTAAAAGTTTAATTGTAATACAATTTAAATAAAACGTATTTGTACATTTACATTACCTAAGACCCAAATACTTTTATTTCAGATACTATAAATTGAAATGGAAAGGAATTAAGGATTACACAAAACCAGATCAGAAATTCCAGTCTCTTCACTGATTCCACTCATGTCTCTGACATTTAGAAAAGGTATTAATTAAGAGTTAGATCCTCCTGTCATGCAGAGCAAAGGATTCCAGGCAGAAATAGTTGACAATGGATATGGCAAGGAAAATGGCCACATTTCCTCTCAGGAAATCCAATTAATGTTTATGGCAAATGTTGAAAAGTTGATCAAAGAACAACAACAAATCTAGACCAGTATTAGCATCTAATGGATGAACGTGCTATGAAAGAGAACATTATTCGTGCATGTATGTGTGCCAGTCCTGGGGTTTGAATTTAACGGCCTGAGCACTGTTCTTGAGCTCCTTTTGCTCAAGGCTAGCATTCTACTACCTGAGCCATGCTCCACTTCGGGGTTGTTGTTGTTTTTATTTTATTGGGGGGTGTTGTTGTTGTTTTGTAATTTATTGGAGCTAAGAACTTTCCTGGATTGACTAGCTTCAAACAGCAATCCTCAAACTCAGCCTCCTGAGCAACTAGGAACATTACTTTTTTTAAGGGGAGCTAATGATTTACTACCCTAGAGATAGAATGGATTGTGTTTCAATACGACGCATACCAAAAAGTATATGTATGGAGCATTTAAGGGCAAAGAGGAAATATTCAAGAAGATGCACATTACCTGGGAAAACTGCCTGTGGTGAAGGTAGATATTCCCTGCATTGTAGTAAGCCAGAGAGTACGTGGGGTCCAGAGACACTGCCGCCTGGTAGTCTTTCATAGCATTATGTTTATGACCCATTAATTCATGAACCACCCCACGATTTGTTAAGAACTCAGCTGTAGTTTTGATCTGGAATACAAGAGCATGAACATCTGGGAATAGTATTCATTTCTGACTTTAGGTATGTCATGAAATCTACTTGTGGGAAACCAGTAATAGAGCACAGGTAAAACCCCATTAGAGAAAGTATTTTGAGAAAGGGCTTGGTGTGAAATTTTGTTGACATGATTGCAATCAAACTATTTTTACTCAGATCCTTTCCAAGGGACAGCCACATGGGGAAAGTTTATCTGCTTATCTAGGTTAAGTGGAGGAGAAAGTAAATTGGATAATGAGCATGCCTATCTGTCCTGTGCTATAGCAATTTTCTTTCTGGTATTTCCCTTTGCTTATCTCACACATTATGGTATCTACTCAAATCTGCAGAAATGAAACTTTAAAAATAGGGAAAAAGAAGTTTCTGCTATTGTATTTAAAACGCAAGATTTATAGTTGCCATTTCATTCCAGGAAGAATCAGGATTTACATTGTCCTTTCTCTGGTTCTGTCAAACCCTGTTTTTATATTTTTCTGTCATTATATGACAGAACTGTATTTGTGTGAGGGTGTGTATGCGCGCACACGCACGCACACACATGTGTGTGCCAGTACTCAAGTTTGAACTCAGGGATAGTATTGTTGCTTGAACTGAGGGCCTGACCCTCTTGCTTGGATTTTTCAGTCAAGGTGGTGCTCTACCATGTGACTCACACCTCCACTTCCAGCTGTTTGCTGGTTAACAGGAGATAAGGATCTCTCTGACTTTCTTGCCCAGGCTGACTTCAAAACACAATCCACAGATCTCCTGATTATCCAGGATTACAGGCCACAAAATCCCAGCAACAAAACAATATGGATGTTTCATTTAATTTATAAGCTGTATTTGCTGAAAGGAATTGATGTTTATGGGGTACTGAGGTTTGAACTCAAGAATACCATAACTGCTAGACAGGAGCTCTACCACTAAGCTATACTTCTTTTTTGTTAATACATCTAGGTTATAAAATGGACATGCCACTCTTTATTGTAGGACTCAGGGGAAAAACATAGGAAATTGTAGGATGTTTTCTACATATGAGTCAATTTCAAAGGTAACAGATAACTTCTTACTTGGACCTGTCCATGAGTGGTATTAACTTATGCTAATAATAATGTCATCTAAGTGGACTTTTACCTTCAGGGCAGCGTTAATATCCTGCATTGCAGCAAAATTATTACCCATTTGAAGACAGACCACACCTCTTCCCTCGTAGGCTAGGTAACACCTTGGATCAACTTCTATGGCAATGGTAAAGTGGTTCCAGGCTTTCTGGAATTTTTCTTGGGCCTAAAATAATTTTCCAATTTCATGAAATAAGAAATATTTTATAACATGACAAACGGTTATGATTCTCACTCACTTAAAACCATTGGTAAGTGCATATTCACTTTGTGTGAAATCTGAGGTAAGAAAATAATTTAGACTGTGAGCATAGTCAGTTGATTAATTACCTCTGAGTATTTGTGATGAACTTTTAATAAATTGAAATAAATTTAATTGTAAAGTCATCACCTATACCAATCTCAGACACAGTAAAATCACAGCACCATTTCCAACTCCAGAGCTTCACGCAATGGCTAACGTATTTACATGGAGCTCCACACACACAGGCAAGAACTGTTTTTACTTACTTGGCACATAATCTCTTTTCATATAAAATATGCATAGTACACAAAGTAAAATTAATATGTGCTGCATGAATAAGTGAATAAATTCATAGTCTAAAACTTATTTTTATAAATTGCATGAGCATCTGGAATTTTAGGACCACTATATATATTCTATGGACAATGCATATATCTACCAATGCATTTATCTACCAAGCATATATCTATACCAAATTTAGTGCCAGTTACAAAGAGAGAGAGAGAGAGAGAGAAAAAAAAGGTTAAGAGCAGTAAAACACTTTTAGAAGGATTTCTGAATACCTCCTGGAGAATTTCAACTAGCAACTAAGCCCCTCACCACAGGAAATCAGTGAGAAATTAATTCAGCATGGTCCCACCTCCATGCTTTCTTCTCATTGACTCAAAACCCAAGCTTCCAGAATCTGAGAGGCTGACTCACTTTAACCAAGCTGAGCCCAGTGCCTCTCACCTAAAACTTAAAAAACTTAAAAACATTAAAAAAAAAACTTAAGGGGATCAGATCTTGTTTTCTGACTGGCAAATCTTGGTTCTCTCTCTGAGTAAGTTACTAGGAAATCCACCTTGTCATTACAAGTTTGTGTAATAAACCATGAAGCAGGCAAACTAAGGTTTGATTAGTGGAATACTACACTGAAACCAGCTCAGAATAGGTTTCCATTTGTCATTTGTTCCTAACACCTCTGTGGTGCTCCCTGGTGTATCCTGAGTGGAATCTATATGCAGTTATTGAACAAATTGTCACTCTCCCTCCCTTGGGCAGAAATTAAGATACTTCCCTTCCTTTCCTGTTATACTGGCATGCTTTTCAATCCATTTCTAGATTACATATTTAGTAAGCCCTTCATAAGATGCAAACTTGATGCTTATTTTTTTCTATTTCATTGTCTTTATACACAGACACATACACATATATAATACATATATATATTTTTTCCTTCATTTCTTCCAACACTATCCATCCCTCCAAGATCCTTGATTCCATTTTCAAATATGCATATTGAATATTACTACTGTATATGCCCACCCTTCCTCTTCTCTGATAAATGCTGTTTCTATTTTTAATTTGACTGCAAATCTTCAATACCAGCCTTTGTTTAATTCTCTAGCCTGTCTCAACCACTCTCCCCTTGTCCATAATCTTCTACTTCCTTGGGCCCTCTGCTCTTCCAGAAGTCAGATTCAGTGTCACGTTGGATTGTATTCAATTTGATTTTCTTTCTAGGAGAGGGGCAGTAATGAAGTTGGAACACATGGCTTCATTTTTGATGAGCAAGCACTCTACTACTTGAGCCACACTCCCAGTCCCTGACTCTCTGCTCTCCCTCCTCCCTCCCTCTCTTCCTCCCATTCCTTCCCTCTCTTCCTCCCATTCTCTCCCTCTCTCTCTCCCCCTCCCTCTATCTCTTTTTTTCTCTCTCTCTCCCTCCCTCCCTTGCCCTTCCCCCCTCTCTATCTCTTCCTTAAGATTTTTTTGGTGGCTATTCTTTCTGTCTGGAACACCAACCACATCCTAGTCCTGTGACTAATTACTAATCTTTCACACTTCAGCTTAAATGGTCATTTTTTTGGTTTATTTTATATTTTATTTATATTCTTTTTTATTGCCAAGGTGATGTACAGAGGGGTTTCAGTAACATAAGTAATGTATATGTCTTGTAAACCTTGTTATTCCTTCCCTCAATTTTCAATTTTCTCCTACTTTCCTGTCCCTCCAACATCATTTGTCTCACCGTTCTGTTGTTCCCCTTCCCTTCCCTAATTCAAATAAACATATATACAATACCAGAGTACCAAAATCACTGAAGCAAGCTAGACCCGAAACATAGGTCCCATTCTTTACAATTAGTATATGTCTGGGATAATCTTAGCAGAGGAGCAGAATAGCTCAATAGCTATGTACATATGAACATATAAGATGATGCTAAACAAAATAAGCTCCAAGACATGGACAAAAGAGGTTTTTCTTTGTTGTTGTTTTCAATTGTACTATGTGATTTTTTGTTTCTTTTCTATGTTCTTCCTTCTATTGTATATCCTCTGTTGTTACTAAAGCTACCAGCACAACTGGTAGCTTTATAGCATTATTCACCATAGCTAAGATAGGGAACCAACCCAGATGCATATATATATATACATACACATATATATGTATATCCACATATATACATATGTGTATATGTATATATACACATATATATGTGTGTATATATGTGTGTATATATATACACATATATATATGAATTCTATGCTTCCATCAGAAAGAATGACATCACCCAATTTGTAAGACTTGGAAATGGTAATTTTTCACAAAGCTCTCTAATACTTACAACAAAGCTAGGTCCTTTTACATGAAAAAGTTCTTTTTCTTTGTTGTTGTTAACACAATTATAATCAAATAATTATTCATATGATTGCTTCTTTCTCTGCACTAGGAATTAAGCTCCTAAGGGAAATACATATATACTGTTCACTGTGGTCCCCCTCCCCCCCCCCGGCTGTGAGCAGTTCCTGCCCTGTGTTCAGTGCTCAAAATGCCTGGTGAATGTAGAGACATTCATGCCAGCAGCTGCCACTTGGTGCTAGCTGCTTTGGAGTCAATCTTGTCTCCTTAATAGACTTTGCAAATTTTAGCTGTCATCCAATAATATCTAATTTTGTATTTAACTCTCAGAAGGTAATCTTATTTCCCTGATTAATGAATTCTTGGCATAACTTCCTATAATTACCAATCCATCCTTTCTAGTATCAGAAATCTTAGATCAGTCAGAGTTGTTATTTCAGTGGAAGAAAAGCAACCTTAATGGCAGATTATTAACAGAACTTTTTGTGGGTTGTAAGAATTGAAACCCACCTTTAAAATTCTGCAAATTAGAACAGATTAGAAGCCTTAAAATTATTCTGTTCTATCTCATGGAAAATACAGCACACTTAGTAGTATATTCCAAGAATCTTTTATTAATAAAAGAGATATAAAATCTCAATCCCAGAAGCCACTGGGAAACCTGCTTGGCACCAATAGGCAAAGCTCTTTTCCAGCTGAGAGGACAAATTCCTGTCAAGATTCTTGTTCTTGACTCCAGGCTCTATGTGGCTGCCACAGGGAAGATGGCTGAATTCAGACATCCCTAGAAACTTGTCTGTCTAACCTATTGTATAGCAGGAGTTCACTTGAAAATTCTCAGACATTGTTATTTGCTTGACTTTTTTACTAATTCAGGATGACAAACCTATAGAACCAAGGTATAATCCAGTTACATAAGTATTATGCCAGGTTTTTACATGTGAAATTCAGATCAATTTTAAAGTTCTTTTTCAGGGTAATGAGGGGGCCAGACATTAAGGAAATTCAGGAGTGATCCAAGACTCTAAACTAGTCCAGGTGGACTCCTTATACATGATCAAACCCCTCTTTCCCACTGCTACTCTGAATAATAAAAGTAAGGGAAAGCTAAACATTCCTACTCAAAGAAATAACATTAGCTCTATCACCAGCAAGAGATAAATATATTCTTTCTCCTGTCCAAACAATGCTTCCAGTGTTCAAAATGCTGTTTTGTAATTACCTGCAAATTATAGGCCAGACTGATTCTGGCCTTCGTGTAGGCTGGATTAAGACGCAACGCTTTTATAAAATCCTTCTGAGCATATTTGGTGGCTTCCTCAGATCCATATTCCATGTAAGAATTTCCTCTCCCAACATAAGCATCCAGAAAACGGGAGTTAATTTTAAGAGCCCAGTTAAACAAATAGACAGCTTGTTCAAACTCTTTTATTCTGGGGGAAAGATGAAGAAAATATTGATACCTTCTAGTGAATTGATGCTTTCTGATAACATACTGTGTTTTCCTGTATGTGAATTTCCTGTGCAGTCTGCACTGAAAGCAGACTTGGCTGCTATAGGAGAGCTAGAGAGCTGGTTATCTCAACAATGCTATCAGAAGACAAGCTTGCAGATCAGACCTGAGCCTGAACATGCAAGTTACAGCTAATTTTTCCCAGCATATCTGAGACCCAAATAAGAGCATATGCAAAATACTTAGTTCAGAGACCTTCTCCCATCCTCTTCATTACTTCTCAAACAGGTTTCAAGATTTAAGACTATCCATCACTACTCTACTAATTCTTTTAAGTACATGGAACCCATGTACTAGAAGCTGTCATCTAGCTATTACTCACGAGTATCTCTTACAACAGTGTTCCCGAAACTTGTGCCCTTCCTGCATGAAGCCACCTAACTCTGTTCCAGTACACTTACCTGCTGAATATTCCCTTCAAACTCAAGTTTTCACTTAGTACAATTTACTTTAAAAAACAAATTTCAATATGGTAAGTAGAAAAATAAGTCTATACCATAAAAGAGAAGATGATGCTAAAAGTTTGTGCAACTGGGGCTGGATACTATAATCACAGAACGCTAAGCCTGGAGTTGGCACTACTGCAGAGCTTGAAAGTCATTCAGAAATGAGCTCATAGCTGAGACTTTCCCAATGCTTGAGAAACAGTTCATTTAGAAATTGAAAGGAGACTCTGTTTTTAATTATGTGATGCAAAAAGGTAAGAGAAAATGATAACAAAACTAGTTTTGTAGATCTAAATTGGTTTTATTTATCATTCTAGAATCATTGGCTTCATTTCTCATTTGAGGATCCAGCATCAGCGTATACTCAAAATGGTTCTGAATATTACACACCACATGAAAAGATTATATTGGTAACTAGAAAAAGATACATACATGTATATATATATATATATATATTGTATTTTATTTTATTTATAACTAGAAAACATGCCTAGCTCCAATGGCTCATGCTTGTAATTGTAGCTACTTGAGAAATAAAGATAAAAGAATCAAGATCCAAAAGTGATTTGCTAGAACAAAACTCAAAAACAGAACTGAGACCCAGTGACTCATGCCTATAATCTTTGCTACTCAGAAAGCAGAGATTTAGGAATCATGGTTTGAAGCCAGAACAGAAAAGAAAAGTCCCTGAAACTCCTAACTCCAATTAACTGTTTGCTTTTTTTTAATCCAGAAGGAAAGGTGTGGCACAAGTGGTAGAATGATAACCTTGAGTAAAAAAGCCAAACCATACTTTGAGGCTCTAAATTCAAGCTGGAGTAATGACGG
>NW_012267232.1:16143126-16160092 GCF_000151885.1 Dipodomys ordii
GAGGGAGGGAGGAAGGAAGGGAGGAAGGAAGGAAGGGAGAGAGGGAGGGAGGGTGGGAGGGAGGGAGGGAGAAAATCAACACTAGAAAATGAGGCACTAGGGGCTGGGAAGGTGGCTCAGTGGTAGAGTGCTTGTCTTGCATGCATGAGGCCCTGGGTTCGATTCCTTAGCACCACATAAGCTCAAAGAAAAAAGCCGGAAAATGAGGCACTAGAAATCTCAGCTTCTTGTGTCTCACAGGCAAAACAGTATTCGTGTTTATGAGCCAGCTCTATCTTCTCAGTTTACTCTATGGGGCTGTTACTCAGAGATCACAGGGTCATTTCCCTCAAGTAGTTTACAATGAAATTGCACTTCTCTTGATAATTGGCACTTTTTAAGAAGCAAAAGTTCACTGAGTAATAAGGTCATGATGTTTTTCCATGTACTTCATGGTATTATATCAGTAAGTCTCTTCGCAGTATAAGGTTCTTTATCAAAAATAAATACATCATCATCATTTGTGATAACATGCATTTGTACACACTCCACAAAGGATTTTCTTACAATGGAGACTTATATGTGATGAAATTTCCAGCACATATTTTTTCATATTTTACAAGTAAATGCTCCTATTATATTGACATTCAAATTGTATCATTTACACTGCCCTTATTTCCCAAAGAGAAACTAAAATCCTTGTGAGTGCATGTTTTAATAGATGGTTTACAGAATGCAATCTTTCCTTTCATATAGTTTAGTTAGTTTCAAAAATTCATAGTGAATGAAGCACACTATATGAGTATAAGTTATAGATAGGTAGTCATCAAAATTATTTTTTCTATCTCTATCTAGTTAACGTTAATGAGCATCCAGGTTACTTAGACTTAGCAAATCTTAAAGCTGGAAATGGATCTTGAAAGCCACCTGAAAATATGTGAAAATTAATGAGTAGAAATCAAGTTCAGAACTGACAATAGAGACTCCCCTAGTTTTCTAAATCAAGGGAAAAGGGGAAGACAATTTCATTTTCTGGAGATGTGTTGATCATAGTGTCCTATAGGTGAAAGTTTCTGTTATGTCACCATATGTCAATCCATCTAATGGGAAATGAAGCAGAAAATCCACATTGCATCAAGGTACATATTGACTGAGATAGAAGGGCTCGGCATCATTAATCACAAATAGAACACTACATTGAAAATGTTTTCTAAAATAAAACGTGCTTATAAAATAAAACCTAGAGCACTGTCTTCACTTGCAGAAGATTCTCACTATACTATCTGCTAACAATGAATAATGCTGAGCTTGTCAGCTCGGCTATGAACACAAAGACCTTCCGCACTTACCCCCATTAATCACATATGTGACCAGATGTGCCCTGCTGAGTTGCACAAATAAATCCCAAATACTTCCCCCCCAACTAAAGAATGTGGCTTGAGAGTTACAGATCCAAACTATCTTATGAAAAAATAGGAAGAATAGCCAGAGAAATGTGTTAAGGGAAAAGTACTTGGGATAGATAATCTCCTGTATTTTTTTTGTTTTATTCATGAGGGTGGTTTTCATAAGTACAGCCCAAAAAATAATTCAACTCTAATACTGTTGATGATGACACTGGGCAGCAAGTAGGATATTCAGCCTAAGGAATGCTGTCTCCTAGCAACCAGAGGAGCAAGAACCGGACAGATACAAAGGATCCTTCAAAAGTTTGCAACCCCTCAAGTTCAAAGATCAAAGCCCTAAAATTTAGAAATGTATTCCTTTGGTAAATTCTTCAAAGGATAAAAAATGTACTTTCTTCAATATAAAACACCATAAGCCCTCATCTCCTCACTAACCATGTTACTGCAGAGCTGGTTGTAACTCAATTCAAAACACAAAAACACTTTTCTTGAAGAAAAAATAAACAAAAACAAAAACTTGATCTCAACGAAACACTACCTACTGTTAAGTTTCTTTAAACAGTTAAAACTCAGTAGACCTGGAATTGGAACTCAGAGTTATTAGGGCTTTACTGTTGATTTTAATTCTACTTTTATTCAAGAAAAACAGAGAGGTTAGTGGGATGATACAAGTAGGTTGTTCAGAATTGCATAGTCCAATCCGTTCAAGGAAGCTCTGCTACATATACTCAGCAATTAGGTTTCATAAAAGAGATTGTGAACTGACACAAAGAGAAACTTACAACTCTAGTAGTTACTAAACAGAGGAAAGAGGTTGAGAGAAGAAATCATATGGTCTGTTTTTAGTTTTAAAGAATACAATGACTTTAGGCATTTTTGGACTGCACACACATTCACTAAAATAAACACAGCAGTCATGATTATCCCATTGCTTTTTAAGAATGACAATTACATAAAGATGTGGATTATATAAAAGTTGCTGGAGAAAACTACAGAATGCTTTGACTATGGTTTTGCTATCTTTATAAAATGAAAGGCCCAAGACTAGTTTAGGCCTTTTTACCCACAGATATTTTCAGAACTTCCAGTTACTCTATTATATTATTTATAAATTAAAACTCTTAGTTCTTATAAGGAAATGTAGTTATACTGTATATGTCCTAAAAGATAAAATAGAGAGTGTTAATTTCTTAAATAATTCAAGCTATGTCCTATTCTCTAAGTTGAATATTTACACAGCCTACCCTACATAATTTATGAATTATCCTAATTTCCTCCTTCAAATTAACTGCTACTGTTTCTCTCATGAAAAGTAATGCTATAAACTGTTGCTTAAACAAGTACATTTTATCCCATATTAAAATCTGAATGTGCTGACTCTCTACCCTTGTAAAGCCAAAATGACAAAAAAATTAATTTTCTGATGTCAAATGTACACAGAACTGTGAACAGATCAGTAGCAAAGAATATGAGTGTATTTAAAATTAATCAACATCTATATTTTGGCCTTATGTAACTATTGGGAAGCAATTGGGAATTACCAGATAGAGTAACTACATGAGGTTTCCACATCCAAGCACAAAATTCTCTTTTTTTGTGTGAAAATACTGTACAGGGGGTTACAATTACATGGGCAAGATAATGAGTACATTTCTTATCAAGCATTGTAGCCTCCTCCTTTGTTTCCCCTTCCCATCAAAGCACCAAATTCTTTTGTCTCACCCCACCACCACCCTACCACACTTTATTTTTGTGCCAGTACTAGTGTTTGAATTCAGGGTCTAGGCACTGTCCTTGAGCTTTTTTGCTCAAGGTTGCTTCTCTACCACTTGAACTACAGCTTCACTTCTAGCTTTTTTGGTGGTTTATTGGAGATAAGAGTCTCAGGGACTTTCCTGCCTGAGCTGGCTTTGAACCACAATCCTTAGATCTCAGCCTCCTAAGTAGCTAGGGTTACAGGTGTAAACCACTGATACCCTGCCTCTAAATTTTATGCACATTTTCCTCACTTTCTTTCACGCCTTTGGCTTCTCTATGGGCTGTGATTTACATAGGTTTGGGGGCCTGCTTGCTCCTCTTTAACAACAATGGCACTCCGTACCTGTGATGGCACATGGCAGCAGCTTGGCAAAGATTCACGTTATTCTGCTTCATCTGTGCAGCTTGTTTAAAATCCTGAAACAATGTTAATAGTTTAGATTAATGTTTTAGAATTACGTATATGCCTTCTTAAACTCCTCTCTTTCCACATGAAAATATCTAACACAAGCATTACAAGTATATCACATTAAATGTACATCATATATGTATGCATTAAACATATCCCTTATAGGGTCACATCTACTGAAAACTTATGGAAGTTTTCTGTTTAGGACTGGCCTATATCCACAATCCTCCCATGCTCAGCCTACCATGTAACTTGGGATGAAAGACACTTATAACTATTCCCATCTATGGGTTGAGAAGAAGTCAAACTTTTCTTTCCAGGTTAGTCTTAAACCACAAACCTCTGCCATAGGTAACCCATAATGGTGTTTCTTCACTATATCAAAAAGCCTAAAGGAATTCAGATGTTGAGATTGCACCCCATCATAATGTAAACGGCTCAAAAGATGCCTCCATATAGAGTAAGAGAATACCAGCCAACTTTGCAGATGGAGAGAATAGGAAATGCTCTGTTGTATAGGTTATACTGCTATGCCGCAGAAATGAAGATGCAAAACTCACTGCTTAACTAGAAACTGCTATTTAGTGTTGTCTTGTGTTTCTTAATTTTCCTTCTAAATTTCTGTGAAAAAAGTTAAAGTTGTACCTGAGAATTCTATAATGAAATAAATTTCAAAGGTACCTCTTTCTTTTCAGTGTGCATCATCCCTGTTCTGACCCATTTAAAAGCCTATTCTCTTGAGCTGGAGACATGGCTCAGGGCACCTGCCTGGCAAGCCCAAGGCCCTGAGTTCAACAATCAGGGGGCAGGAGGGTGTGCGGGGGAGGTGGGGTGGGGTGTAGGAAGCACATTCCAAGTAACTTATCCTAGGCAATATTCCCCTACCATGTTTGAAGCACATTTACTTTGACAATAATTTCAATGGGGAAAAAGAAATTTTAGAATGCAAAAGAGCATTGCCAAGCAGAGTACACGATATACAAATCATTTTATTTGCCAAACGATTGGATTTTATGTGTAGTTCCGTGGGTAGACAAATGTCTTTTTCATACATTGCTATTCATCTGTTTATCTTTTGCAAAGATTCTAGTAGTCACTGTAAGTATCTCAATACAATTGCTGCTAAAGTTATCACTCATGAACATTGCCATTGCAATAAAAACCTGGTCACTAGTTTCAAGAAGAGAATGTATACAATCACACGAATTTTCACACATCCACATTGAGCTCACCTCTAATGCAAAGCTGTACTTCTCTAGTTCTGTGTAAATGAGCCCACGATTAATGAAAGTATTGAATATCAGTGTTTCTCCAGCGTCGAGAAGAAGCACAATTCCATAATCTATTAATGCCTAAAATTAAAATAATTACAACATAGATATGACTCAATTTTTAATAGCTCAAAATATTCCAGCTTGACTTAACTTATATTTTTTTCTAAGACAATTTTTTTTCTTAGACACCTGTTTCAGATTCACATTATGTGTGTGGTCTTCACCTGACTTTGAGATAAGAAAGACACTATCATTCTCTGTTAAGTATTCTCCCAAAAATTTTCTGTTCTCCTTTCCTAGTAATATCACCTTTGCCTGATTCTTTTTTTAAAGATTTTATAAATCTGTTTTGGTAATTCTTTTTTTAAATAAGTTTTTTATTTTGAAAATACTGTACAGAGGGGCTACAATCATATGAGCAAGGTAATGAGTACATTTCTTATCAAGCATTGTTGCCTCCTCCTTTGTATTTCTCCTACCATCCCTTCCCTCCCACCCCCACAACTTTACAATGTATAGGGGGGGGTGGGGGAGGAGAGAAGGAAGTAGTTGTCTGATTCTTGTGATTTTATACATGGTTTCATCTGCATATCTATAGTTTCCTCACATAAAATCTTTTTTATACTATATCATCATATAGTAGCTTTTGAGCCCAGAATCTGATTTTCAATAATATGATTGAAATAAGAGTCCAAGAGTCATCAAAGTCCTTATCCTGCTTTAGTTCTCAGCAGTGAAAGCTAGCAATGAGTATACCATCCCTCTGCACCTCCCTCCCACTGCATTAGTCAGTGCAGCAGCCCCTCGAGCTAACTGCCCTCCTTCCTTCCTTCCTGTTACTTTTCTGTATTCTTCTGTGTGTGTGTGTGTGTGTGTGTGTGTGTGTGTGTGTGTGTGTGCGCACATGCACGCATGCGTGCACATGCCAGTAATGGGGCTTGAACTGAAAACCTGGGTGCAGTCCCTTTTTCGCTCAGAGTGCTCTATAACTTGAGCTACACCTTCACTTCTGGCTTGTTATTGGTTGATTGGAGATGAGAGTCTCATGTACTTTCCTGCCTGGACTGGCTTTAAACACATGTTCAGATCTCAGCCTCCTGAGTTGCTAGGATTATAGACATGAGCCACTGGCACCCAGCTTCTGTAACTCCTTTTAAATCCGCAAAGATTTTTAAATATCAAGTCCCTTCCCTCCATTGTCCAATCCATATTTCCAATCTTGGTCTCTTTGTAGAGGTTATATGTTTTTTGTAGAGGTCATCTGTCTTTTTATTTCTTCCACTTCAGTTCTCATACACATAGTCTCATCACCACCAGTACTTGGTATGTATTACTTCGGCACACAGCTAATCTTATACTCTTTATGTTGATTCCTATTTGTATTCCTTGGAATGTCATACTTTTCTAATCTGAGAGGTGAAGTGGTTGCTCACCTTTGAGGATTTCTTTTTGGTGGTACTGGAGTTTGAACTCAGGTCTTCACTTTTGCTAAGCAGGTGTTACTTTTTTGTATTCTTCTGTGTGTGTGTGTGTGTGTGTGTGTGTGTGTGTGCACGTGCCCGCATGCGTGCACATGCCAATAATGGGGCTTGAACTGAAAACCTGGGTGCAGTCCCTTTTTCACTCAGAGTGCTCTATAACTTGAGCTACACCTTCACTTCTGGCTTGTTATTGGTTGAGTCATGCCCTCAACCCCATGTTTCATTGCATATTTTAAAAATAGGGTCTTGCTTCCCACTCAAGCTTGACTTATGATCCACCTACTTAATTTAGGCTTTCTTTAGTCTCTAAAGGATGACAAACTAACACCACTGCCCCCAGTGTCCCTCCATAGAAATGGATTCTAGTGGAGTTTTCTGCCCAGAATGTCCTTGAATTGCAATCCTCCCATTCTCAGATTCACAGTTACCTAAGATGAAAGGTGTGATCCACTGGCATCTAGCTTGTCTTTCTCCCTCTTCTCTTCTCTTTTTTTTTGGTCAGTCATGGGGGCTGAACTCAGGGCCTGGGCGCTGTCCCTCAGCTCTTCAGCTCAAGGATAGCGCTCTACCACTTGAGCCTCAGCACCACTTCTGGCTTTTTCTGCTTCTGTGGTGCTGAGGAATAGAACTCAGAGCCTCTTGCATGCAATGCAAGCACTCTACCAGTGAGTCACCTTCCCAGACACTCTCTTATGTTTTTTAATCAGGGTCAATTATCAATTGCGTTGTGCTTTTTATTCTTTTGAATAATTTTCTTCTCTATACAGATATAACTTTAGGGAAATGTTCTGAGATTTCTTTCGGATGTACACTCACCTACATGGTTCAGAGGCTTAAAGTCATCAGCTAGAGCCATGTCTTTGTTCCAATTGAGATTCTTATTCCAAAAAATGCATATATAAAATACCTTAACCCAGATGATTTCTTTTTTTTCTTTTATTTAATTTTTATTTATTTTTTATTGTGAAAATACTGTACAGAGGGGTTACAATTACATGGGCAAGATAATGAGTACATTTCTTATCAAGCATTGTAGCCTCCTCCTTTGTTTCCCCTTCCCATCCCTTCCAAGCCTCCCCCCCCTCCCCCCCCCAATCATCCCCGCAACCCCCCCCCACCAAAGTTGTAAAGTTCGTTTTCAACATAACAACTTGTACTTCTCATTGTTGCAACAGGTCCACCTGTATCCTTATTTAAATGACTTGTTTTTCCCCTTCCCCTCCACAAATTATACCAACATCAAATACAGTGAAAGCAGGGGTTATACAAAGCAACAAAGAAATAATCTTATAAATGCATTAGAAACAATCGAATGAAAGAAAAAAACATTTGAATACATATCTTAGGGTTCATTTCCCTAACATCACCTTATCTGACCTTTTCTGCTTCACTCAGACATTTACTAGATATTGCAAATAAGGAAAACCATGGATCTATGTTTCTTTGGGCTTGGCTTACTTCACTTAATATAATTTTTTCCAAGCCTTTCCATTTCCTAACAAATGGAGCAATGTCATTCTTTCTGATGGAGGCATAGAATTCCATTGTGTATATATACCACATTTCCTTAATACTTCCCAAGGCTATCTACAAATTCAATGCGATACCTATCAAAATTCCAACCTCATTCTTCAAGGAAATAGAAGAAGCAATCCAAAAATTCATATGGAACCATAAAAGACCCCGAATAGCAAAAACACTCCTCAACGGAAAGAACACTGCTGGAGGAATATCAATACCAAATTTCAAACTCTACTATAAAGCCATAGTAATCAAAACAGCACAAGAACAGACCTCAGGACCAATGAATTGAAAACCCAGAAATGAACCTACAGACCTATAGCCATCTAATCTTCAATAAGGGAGCTAAAAACATAGAATGGAAGAAAGACAGCCTCTTCAGTAAATGGTGCTGGCAAAATTGGTTAACTACTTGTAGAAAACTAAAGCTAGATTCTTATATATCACCTTGCACCAGAATCAACTCCAAATGGATCAAAGACCTCGAAGTCAAAGCAGACACTCAGCAAACATTACAGTATGGAATAGGAGAAACCCTAGGTCTCCTTGGCACAGGCTGAAATTTCCTTAAAAGAGACCCAGAAACACAACAAATCAAAGAAATGTTGGACAAATGGGATTGCATGAAGTTGCAGAGCTTCTGCATGGCAAAGGACATAGCTAGCAAAATCAAAAAAAGCCCACGGATTGGGAGAAGATCTTCACTAGCCATACAACGGACAAGGGTCTCATATCTAAAATATACTTAGAACTCAAAAAATTAAATCTCCCAACAACAAATCCTCAAAGAAACAACTTCCCAATAAATAAGTGGGCTAAAGACTTAAAGAGAAACTTCTCTGAAGAGGAAAGAAGGATGGCCATCCCAGATGATTTCTGACATAAGGACCCATTATATAAGCACCTTCCAATGAAACTAGAGACTATTGATTGAATTAACAAAACGTTGTCTTTTTTTACTTTGTGCCAGTCCTGGCATTTGAACTCCAGGTCTTGCACTCTTACTTGGAATTTTGCTCATGACTGATGCTCTACAACTTGAGCTATGACTCTTCAGCAACTTTGCTGGTTAGAGCCAAGCATCTGGTCTGCCTAGGCTGGTTCTGAATAAACCTCTTTGATCTCAGCCTCCTGAGTAGTTAGGATTACAAGCATGAACTACCATTATTCAGCTTACTAAATTTTCAGTTCACAGTGTAGACTTCAAAGTGGTCAAGATGCACTGTATTCATAAACTGCTTCAGTGAACGGTAACTCCTCTGTACAACAACTTAAAGATAATAAAATCAGTTCCCCCAACAGTGGCTAACAATCCTATGTTATACTCCTAATGTATTTCTTTGGAAATATATAGAAAAGCCATCATTACCTTTAAGCTTAATAGATTTAGAAAAATATTTCCAATTTTTCAGTTTTGTGCATCTTATTTTTCTGTAACACTTACAAAGGAAACACACTCATTTACAGAAGACTGCTTATGAACATAGAGTCATAGTATATGCATGAATAGTACATCAATAAATGGGACTTGTTTCTATGAAACTTAAAAAATGTTTTCCAGTTTTACTTGGATTATGAAAAAGACCAATCAACACAGGTGCTCTAGTTCCTTTGACAAATGGATCTGTGTCCAGAACTACATGAGTCTAGCTACTGTGACTTAAAGTAGCCAGGTGCTGATGGCTCATGCCTGTTATCCTAGCTACTGAGCAGCAAGAGATCTAAGAATCACAGTTCAAAGCCAGAAAGTCTGTGACACTCTGATCTACAATAAACCACCTTCTCTTCCCCTCCAAAATAAAACACTTTAAAAAAAAAGCTGCAACTGGAATTGGGGCTCAAGTGGTAGAGTTATAGCCTTGCTGGGAGGGGAATGGGGGAGCAAGCTCAGGGACAGCATCAGACCTAAGTTCTAGTCCCAAGGTGGGCAAAGAAAGAGAAGAGAGAGAAGGAGGGAGGGAAGGAGAGGGAGAGAGAGAGAGAGAGAACAAGAGCACAAGTAATGGGAGCAACCCGCTTTTGTTCAAATATAGCATTCACAATTAGAAGCAACTCTTTGTACCTTACTTCATTAGTGCCAAAGGGAGGCTTCAGAGTCAGTTCTTTATTAATGTGATTTATATTTCAGGATCAAAATAATCATCTGTCTCTTTAGCCAAACAGTTGGGAAATTCCTACTTTGTAGTAAGTGGCAGCCACTGGGTTTGCAGTTCCTATGCTCTGTGAGTAGCCACATGCGTTTTCCTGTGAGTGGATGAATGGAAGGAATTGTGCATGATCCTCCCACTCAGTAATTTCTCCAAGTCATGGCTGACACCAACACAGAGCACTGATTGCTGTTTAAAATTTAATTGGTTTTAGTGGTTTATTGTCTTCTTCTCTGAAGATTAAGGCCCATGGAACCAGAGTTAATTGTGTTTACCAGTGTAAAATCATGAACAAGTATTATACCTGCACATAATAAGTATTCAGTAATGTGTGTGTGTATTGATACTGGGGCTTGAACTCAGGCCTGGGCACTGTCATATTTTTAGTGATTAACTGGAGATAAACATGTCACAGAATTTCTTTCCTGAGCTGGCTTTGAACCTCAGTGCTCAGGTATCAGCCTCCTGAATTGTTAGGATTACAGGTATAAGCCACTAACTCCTCACTTCAGAACATTTTAACAAATTGAATAAATCACAACTCAGTGAAAGTGTATATTGATGAAAACTAAAAATAAACACTTGTAGGAAAGTTACTTCTAAAGGATTTCTTTAAGTATACTCTATTTTTTAAAGCTCTTCACTAAGCTGAGGAAAAATCTACTCAAAAGACCTTTACTTTTAAATTTTCTATTCTTTCGCTGAATAAGCAAAGCTTACTGATCTTTCCACTACATCAGATACTGGAAGCATCCAAAATGTGGGTTGGAATCAAGTGTTCAAAACCACTTTCCTAGTAAATGTTTGTTTTTTTTTCTGAGAAAGTTGTGTGGTTTAATCATAAAAGTATTCAATCCTATATCTCTGACAAACCTACTGACTGAAAATGACAAATAACATTTTACTTCTTGCTTATTTGCTCACCTCTAGCATTTCTTTATTGGACACTCCAGTCTCTAAAAACATGAAATGAACTATCCCTTATATATGCTGTTACATAATTATATTTTTTAAATTGTCAAGGCTACAAAAATAACAATTCTTTTTTTAACAATTCTTAAAAAATAATAAAACCCAGAAATTATCTAACCCTTTCATAGAATTGCAGAATGGAAAGCATGTAAAATGTTTTAGAGGCTCACTAAGTAGCAGAATGAGTGATTCAAGAGGAAACAAACGCTCAGGAGTAGGACTTTGCGAAGGTCAATGGGGTGGAGAATGGATCACATCAGGTAGCCAGAGCTGTCCTTGAACCCCTGGCTATGTCATGTCTCTGCCCAGGATTACAGCCATACACTCGGATCAGGGGTTTTGATTAAAAGAATGAGGAGTTTGGCTCTTACTGGATTTGCATCATTCTCTGAAATTACTACTGGCTCCACAATTTAGCAGAATTAACTGACCCCTAAGGCCTGAGTCTTCATCTGCAAAACTGAGATATTAAAAATGCAATTTGTTGTAAGAATCCACTTAGAAATACTTTGATTGTATGCTAGGTAAAGCATTTAGGCCAGGCTTTGTCACATGATAAGCCTTAATAAAATATGAGTGGTATTGTTTTTATTAATATAGAATGTTAAAATCAGAAGCCATCTGTCTTTAGGTTTTCAGAAATAGCATCTTTGGAGAATGCTTGAGTATAACCTGGTTTTTATTTTGTTGTTTCTCAGCCTATTGGTGAGAGAAATGCTAAGAAAAGGTGAAGGAAAGCAAAAGGGAGGAGTTGACTCTATTAAATAACATCCTCCATAAGCTGGAACCAGATGGCTTTAAAAGGCCACCTAAAGACTGTTAACCCAAAAAAGATAGCAACCTACAAACACCAACACAGGTTTCCCCGTCCTTGTGTGACTCGGAGGAGTGGCATCACCCTTCCTTACTTCCATTTCCTCATCTGCAAAAGCAAACTGAATGCTTTGAAGTGCTGGCAGCTTTAAAATCACAGATAGTTTGTCACTAATTTGACCTTATTTAGTGACTTCTGTATTTTCTTACTCAGGAGGACAAAGTTCTTCTACATGTCTGAGATAACAAGCATGAAGGCTTCCTTCCCCGTCCAACCCATTGTTCTTGGCCCCCAGGATACCTTTCTGGCAGAAATGGGGGCTAGAAAAGAGAATCCTCAGAGACACCTGGTGTGAGGGTCTCCGATGAATGGTCCTTTCATTAGATCCTTGAATCCAACAGCTTCCTTGTTAAAAATCACTTACTCATTCGTCAACATTTCTCAAGGCAATTTGACAGTCTAGTTGGTAGGAACTTTACCCTCCTGGGTAAAAACAGTGTTTCTCAACTTCTTCCCCTGGATTTGTAATTTTTTTTTAATTTCTAAATATTTTGTTACAGATTTAACTAAATTCCATAAAGCCTGAGGAGTGCGTCGCCACCAAACAGCAAGAATGTGATGAAATCTTTTAAGAAATGTTCTATTACTGGAATTCCCCTTCACACTCTCCATTACGAGAGAGGGCAGACATGAGGAAGAGGAGGACAGTGAACATCAGAAGGAGAAACAAGAGGAGGGGAGAGAACACAAGAGCTTTGAGGAATTCTCAATGAAAAGCCAGCATACTGAGGAGGGGCGAGAAGATGAAGGTACAGTTAGGAAACATGAGAATTTGTACAGGCCAGTCCTAGTTCAAACTAAATGGAGAAAAGTACTTACTACAGCCATACAGTACACAGGAAGATTCCTGGCCAGAAATCCTTATGAATAGGCGTCATTATTCCTTGCTTCCCACTGAGTTTATAGTTTCAAGACTGCAAAAATTACCTGTCTGATCTGCTCTAGTTAATGCTGAAATTAGGGAGCAACCATATTGCTTATTGATCACTGCTATAAAACTCTATAGACAGTATAACAGTAACACACTGAGACAATATTTATGTCATGTATTTAATTTATACATGCTTTTAAATGTTCATATAAACATTATAAAATTAATTTTTCATTTGACTTACTACAGAAATTGTTTAAGCAAACTTGGCAAGCACTAACAAAGAAATCAATAAGATTGAAACAGTTCTTAGGTTTTATGTGTGTACTCTCATGAAAATTAACCTCCAAGCCTATAGCAAAGTTAATAAGAAAATACTTTTCAGAGGCTTTAACTGTGTTTTTATTACACATATTTTAAAATGTTATTATGAAATGTTATATGCTAATTGCTTATTGAATTCAAGAAACCATTGAATTATTCTGTTTGTTAAATGCTTTAAATTTGTTCTTTACTAAAACAGCCATCTTACCAGTTGGAGCTCTCCTATCCTGGTATAGCATAATGCTCTGTTATAAAATGCTATATAATTGTTTTTGTCCATGTTCACAGCCGTACTTAAATCTGTAATAGCTAGCTTGTAATTCTACAAAGAAACAGAAAATTGAGAAGAGTAAATCATAATGGGTTGACATTTAATTATAAAATAAATTTTGATCCTATCAGGTTTGAAACACTCATTTAAACATTCTGGGTTATCCTTTGTAAAATTATGAACGTCAAGCTAATCTTTCATGAGGCTACCATGATCATATTCCTGGTAAGAATTCTTATGATTGTTTTCATCCACAAATAAAATTAAAGATACCAACATTTTAAATTTATTTTTAATGTTTTTATCTTTAAGTAGTTGTGTGGAAGTTTCGATTCTGCTTATCAATTTGTAGGTATAATGCATTGTGATCAATGTCCCCTCTTCCATCATTCTTCCTAATTTAGGCTATTACCAAATAGTATATGGCTTGGAAATCAATTATACTGGTTGAGTTTTCTTTTATTTTTTCTGACATATCACATAGTCACATTGTTTTCTGGCCACACTCTCTTCAATGTCCTTTTTAATTATTCTCTGATACTTTATGTCACCTATTTTTCTTTCTTTTTATTATTATTTTTTATTGTAAAAATGTTGTACATAGGGGTTACAGTTACATGAGTAGGTAATGAGTACATTTCATAGTGAGCATTGTTACCTCCTCCTTTATTTTCCCCCTACCATTGCCCACCTCCCCATCTCCCCAACTCCTCCCACTCCCCCCACCCCAACACTGTACAGTTCATTTTCAATATAGTGTCCTGTACATCTCGTCGTCACAATGGGTCAGCCTGCATCCTCATTTAAGCATTCTGCAATATCCTTTCGCCTCCCCAAATTACAAAAATATATACACAAGGTGCAGAGCACCAGCATCAAATCCAGTGAAAACAGGGGTTATACTATGGGGGAAGAACATACAATAGCAATAAAAGAATCACATTGTGTATTGTAAGTACACTAAAAACACTAGCGAGAAAGAGAAAAGGGAAAGAAAATAAACCTCTTGTGTCCCTGTCTTGGGGTACATTTCGCTTAACATTATCTCATATGGTCATACATACATAGCCTTTGACCTACTCTGCTTTTCCTAGACATGTACTAGTCACTGCAAACAAGGGAAACCATGGGACCTATGTTTCTTTGGGCCTGGCTTACTTGAATTAATATGATTTTTTTCCAAGTCTTTCCATTTCCTAACAAAAGAAGCAATTTCATTTTTTCTGATGGAGGCATAGAATTCCATTGTATATATGTACCACATTTTCTTGATCCATGCATCCACTGAGGGGCAGCTGGGTTGGTTCCATGTCTTAACTATGGTAAATAATGCTACAATAAACATGGTTGTGCTGGTAGCTTTGGTATGACCTTCTTTGTGAACATTTGGGTAAATGACCAGAGTGGGTTTGCTGGGTCATCAGGGAGCTCTATGTGGAGTCTTTTGAGGAACCTCCATACTGCTTTCCAAAGTGGTTGAACAAGTTTACACTCCCACCAATGCAGTAGGGCTCCCTTTTGGCCACATCTTCTCCAGCATCTTGATGATAGCCATTCTAGCTGGGGAGAGTTGGAATCTCAGTGCTGTTTTGATTTACCTTTCTTTTATGGCTAGAGGGAGGTTGAGCATTTCTTCATGTGTCTATTGGCCATATTTATTTCCTCTTCAGAGAAGTCTCTCTTTAAATCTTTAGCCCATTTGTTAATTGGGCAGTTGTTTCTTTGAGGATTTGTTGTTGAGGGATTTAGTTTTTTGAGTTCTAAGTATATTTTAGATATAAGACCCTTGTCCGTTGTATGGCTAGTGAAGATCTTCTCCCAATCTGTGGGCTTTCTGTTGATCTTGCTAGCTATGTCCTTTGCCTTGCAGAAACTTTGCAGCTTCACGCAGTCCCATTTGTCCAACTTTTCTTTGATTTGTTGTGCTTCTGGGTCTCTATTAAGAAAACTTCGGCTTGTGCCAAGGAGTCCTAGAGTTTCTCTATTCCTTCCTGTAATGTTTTCATGGAGTCTGCTTTTATTTTGAGGTCTTTGATCTATTTGGAGTTGATTCTGATGCAGGATGATACATATGGATCTAGTTTTAGTTTTCTACAAGTGTTTAACTAATTTTTCCAGCACCATTTACTGAAAAGGCTGTCTTTCTTCCATTCTGTTTCTTTAGCTCCCTTGTCAAAGATTAGGTGGCTATAGGTCTGTGGGTTCATTTCTGGGTCTTCAATCCTATTCCATTAGTCCTCAGGTCTGTTCTTGTGCCAGTACCAAACTATTTTGATTACTATGGCTTTGTAGTAGAGTTTGAAGTCTGGAATTTATATCCTTCCAGTGCTGTTCTTTCTACTAAGGATTGTTTTTGCCAGGTGCCAGTGGCTCATGCCTGTAATCCTAGCTACTCAGGAGGCTGAGATCTGAGGACTGCAGTTCAAAGTCAGCCCAGGCAGGAAAATCTGTGAGACTCTTATCTCCAATAAACCACTAGAAAACCAGAAGTGGCGCTGTGGCTCAAGCGATAGAGCACTCGCTTTGAGCTGAAGAGCGCAGGGACAGCACCCAGGCCCGGAGTTCAAGCCCCATGACTGACACCCCCCCCCAAAAAAAGGATTGTTTTTGCTATTCGAGGTCTTTTATTGTTCCATGTGAATTTTTGGATTGCTTCTTCTATTTCCTTGAAGAATGAGGCTGGAATGTTGATAGGTATGGCACTGAATTTGTAGATAGCCTTTGACAGTATTGCCATTTTCTCAATATTAGTCCTCCCAATCCAGGAGTATGGGAGGTTTTTCCACTTGAAGAGGAGTGGGGAGAGTGGACATCCTTGTCTCGTTCCTGAATTTAGAGGAAATGGCTTTACCTTTTACCATTAAGTATAATGCTGGCTTGTAGGTTTGTCATATACAGCCTTTATTAAATTGTGGAATGTTCTTGCTTGCTTGCTTGCTTTTTTTTTCTGGTCAATCATGGGGCTTGAACTCTGGGCCTAGGCGCTGTCCCTCAGCAATTCAACTCAAGGCTGGAGCTCTACCACTTGAGCCACACCATCACTTCCTGTCATCTATTTTCATATGTAGTAATTTTCATAAAATTAATACATAATACATAATTCAAATCTTTGCTTTAGGGTACTATTTGCAAAATATTTTATATAAAGCAGCTACAAAAAACACATTTTAAAAAAGGAAAGAGAATATTCCACATAGCTCCAGATGTTGAACACTGTTCTCATCTTTAGCCCTGTAATTCAGACACCAATTATAAACTTGAGCAATGATTTTGTTCTCAACCGTGCATAACTATATTGCTTGAAATAGAAAAATTTAAAACATACCAAGTGCCCAAGAATTCTATGGTTAAAAACAAATAACAAATAAAAATTGCCATGGAATATTATGCTATCACATAAATGACACTTGCAGCAATTAAGTATAAAAAAATCAACAAAGAGCATGGTGTATATTATCAGGAAAACAAAAAGCAAGCTTTGTCCTTCCATATTTATAATGTAATGCTTTGTTAATAAAAAATAAATGACAATTTTTTAAAGGTAAATGTCTAAAGTATTCTTATGCCCAGCACTGTTGGCTCATTCCTGAAATCTTCACTGCTCACTAGGCCAAGATCTCAGGTTTGTGGTTCAAAGTCAGTCTACGAATAAATGTCCATGAGACTCTTTTTTTTTTTT
>NW_012267232.1:16160177-16205375 GCF_000151885.1 Dipodomys ordii
CCCCCCCCCAAAAAAAGAAAAACTTAAAACTTCCAGAGCTTCCCTATGACCCAGCAATTCCACTCCTGGGCATTTATCCATAGACCACAAACAAGTCCACTACCAGACAACCATGTTCATTGCAGCATTGTTTACCATAGCCAAGATACGGAATCAGTACAGACAAATGAATCAAGAGAATGTGGCATATACACACAATGGAATTCTACTCATCCATCAGAAAGAATGATATTGTGCCATTTGTAAAGAAATGAAAAGACTTAGAAAAACTTACATTAGGCAAAATAAGCCAGACCCAAGAAAACATAGGCTGCATGTTTTCCCTCATTTGTGGTAACTAGAATATGCCTATAAATCTATAAGCAAACACACTAGATGGTAGACAACAAAAAATACACTGGGACATGATAAATTGTACAGGTTTCTAAACATTCACAATTAGACCCCAAGAAGATATTCTTAGGAAAGGATCACAAAGGCATGTGTGCATATGATCATATAAAATAATATTTATCTAAATGAACTCCAAGAAATGGAAACAAGAGAGCTTTTTTTATCTGTTGACATTTTGTTTTCTTTACCTTTTGTCTTGTTACTAAGTTCATCTATGAAGGGATAGGGGGCACTGATATGGTGGGACAAAAGTGAATAAATGCAGCAGTGATACGCATTAGACACTATGTTGAAAATGAACTATATAACTTGTGGGTGGAAATAGGAGGGAAACACTAGGAGAGAGCAATGGAAGAGGTGACACTGTCCCAAAAGAAATGTACTCATTACCTGATTTATGTAAATGTAACCCTTCTGTGCATCCTTTATAATAAAAATATATTTTATAAAGAAAATATAGCATAATATCTTAATGATCTCAACATAGAAAAGTTCATAATATGGTTCAAAGTCCTGACCATAAAACTAAGAATAAATATATTTAACAACATAAAAATTAAGACTCCAGATACCAGTGGCACACACCTTTAATGCTAGTTACTCAGGAGGATGAGATCTGAAAATCATGGTTCAGAGCCAGCCCAGATAGGTTTAAGTCTGTGAGATTTTATCTCCAATTAAGCAAGAAAAACTCCAGAAGTAAAGCTATGGCTCAAGTGGTAGAAGATTAGCCTTGAGCACAGAAGCTCAGAGACAGTACCCAGGCTGTGAGTTCAAGCACTAAAAACCATCATACATGAAGAAAAAAAGCATATACCAAAGACACAAGACAATAAAAAGATAAGCCACAAATGATGAGAAGGTATATGGGTGCACAAGCAAGCATTAGTAAACAGAATTTCTTAAATGCCAAAAATCAAGAAGTACAAGACAAATATAGATGTGTATAGACAGAACTGGAAACACAAGTGACTGATAAACTGATAAAAATTAAAAGATGCTCATCCTGATACTCAAACAGAGAAAGAAGATCTACGAAGAAAGCGAAACTCATTTTTAATCAGATAAGAGTCTGCTAATTCCACTTATCATAGAGGATGGAGAAACCCTTATATGCTGGCAGAGGGGAGAGGAAGTTCTAACAAACCTAAGGAAAAATATGTCCTATCTACATACGAGCAATTCCACTCCAGGAATATATCCTTAAAAAATGATGATACTCATTAATAAAAGATATGGAACAGAATATTTGGAGCAGTTGCTGTCTTAAGAAGAAGAAATGAAATAACCTGAGTGTTAGTTAATAAAAAAACAAATAAATAGTATAATAGGTTTTTGTTGTTGTTGTTGTTTGGGGGGGGTTGCCAGTCACCGGGGGCCTGAACTTTGGGCCTGGGCGCTGTCCCTCAGCTCTTCAGCTCAAGGCTAATGCTCTACCACTTGAGCCACAGTGCCACGTCTGGCTTTTTCTGCTTATGTGGTGCTGAGGAATCAAACCCAGAGCTTCATGCATGCAAGGCAAGCACTCTACCACTGAGCCAACTTCCCAGCCCCTCCATGAGACTCTTATCTCCAATTAGCCAACAAAAAGCTAAAGTAGAGATGTGGCTCAAGTGAGTACCAGCCCTGAACAACAAGGCCAAGTGAGACTGCAAAATCCTGAGTTCAAGCCTTAGTATAAGCACAAAGAACAAAAACTAAACAAAAATGTATTCTTGTCAGGCACTAGTGGCTCAGGCCTGCAATCCTAGCTGTTCAGGAGGCTAACATCTGAGGATCATGGTCCAAGGCCAGACTGGGCAGCTCCAATTAACCACCAGAAAACCACTGTGGTTCAATGTGGTAGAACACTAATCTTGAGTGGGGAAAAAAAAAACTCAGAAATAGTACCCAGGCTCCAAGTTCAAGCCCCACAACTGACAACAACAGCAACAAAAAATGTATTCTTCTTTTGTGGGAAAGGATTTTCTTTGGTGCATTGTGAAAAAGGTATCTTGTGTAGTTCGTCCTTTCATAGCACAGTAATTCTATCACATAATTGAGTCTCTAGTTAGCACCCAGAGAATCCACCAGTTCTCAATTTTAGTAAACCAGGCAGGGAGGGCCTACCTTGCCGTAGTACTTCAGAACTCCTCTGTAGAGGTAGGCCCGCACGCCCTGAGGGTAAATCCTGATGGCCTCATTACAATTCAAAATTGCCTTGGCATACCTTCCCTGAGAACCGTAGAAGGCTACTCGGCTTAAATATGCCTTATCAGGGAAAGAAAAGAGGAAGGCAGAAAGACGTGTGTTGGTAAAATCATCAGTTTTGCCAAAATATATAAAATTTTAAATCAATCTATATCTATCAAAATGAACTTAAAAGTGTGTTCTTCACTATCATTTGAAAATATTCCATATGAAATAACAGTGCATCAGTCACCATAATAAGGGTGGATTTATAATGCCTATCAAGATCCAATAATTAGTAACATTTGCCTGCCCTGTTTGTTTTAACTATTTTTTTTTCCCTGAACTATTGGGAAATAAGTTGTAGATATTGTGGTCCTTTACCCTGTGTCCTACAGTATGTATCTCCTGGGCAAAAACCACATGTCCCTACATAAGCACACTACTATCCAAGATTATAGCCATTTCCTAAAACCATCTCAGATGTAGTTACCTCAAATGTCAGACTTTTTTATTGTTATTGTAAAGGTGATGTACAGAGGGATTACAGTTACGTAAGTCAGGTAAGGAGTACGATTCTTTTTGAACAGTGTCATCTGTTCCCTCATTTCCTCCATTTTTTCCCTCCCAATCCCCTCCCCCCCCTCCCCACACACACAAATTATATGTAGTATCACTGCTGCCTTAGTTCACCCTTTGTCCCACCATTTCTGGGTTCTCTCTTACCCTCTCTAAAACAAATAAATTTACATACAAGACAAAAGGTACAGAAAACAAAAATAGCAACAAAGGATAGAAAAAGTAAAATATTTAAAAAAAACTCATTTCCATTTCTTGGAGCTCATTTCAATAAACATCATTTTATATGATCATATGTATATGGCTATTGAGCTTTTATGACCCTCTCCTAAGAATATCTTCCTTTGGTCTCACCATGTGAATATCTAGAGTCCTGTATAATTTATCACATCCAAGTGTACCATTTGTAAGGAAAAGGAAAGATTTGGAAAAAATTATATTAAGCAAAGTAAGCCAGACCCAAAGAAACATAGACTGGATGGTTTCCCTAGTTTGCTATTAGTAGAATATGCCTATAAATCTACAAGTAAACACACTGGAGTATCACATACTTTTAAAAATGAGTCTCCACCAAATTTCATGTATTTACTTCTGTGTTGTCTCCACAGTCTATTTATCCAATGTGATATCAAAAGCAATAGAAAAAATACTAAAAATATATGCACCAAAAGTATTTCATAGAACAATTGATATACTAGCAATATATGTAAATATTTCATAATGTCAAATCATTTCCAGAAATAATTCCCCATTAGAAATAATACTCTTTGATAGTACTGGAGTATGAACTGACAGCACTATTGTTCTTGCTCAGCTTGCTTGCTTGGCTGGTGTTATACTACCTGAGCCATGTCTTTAATCCTAGAAATAAGACTTATAGTTCAAGGAGAAATACAAACGTTTGGATTATCAAAACACAGTTAGCTGAAAAGTAGGTATAAGTAACAAGCTATTCCCCATGAATGGTATATAAAAGACTTAGTAGTGTTGTGAAAATTAACATACATTTTACATCACTGGTATCATTTATTCAAATACCTGGTAATGTTTGGGGTTGAGGGTAATTGCACGATTAAAATCTATAATTGAGTTATCCTTCTGGAGTTTTATTTTACAAAGTCCTCGTTGATAAAAGGCTTCCGCAAAGTCAGGATTTGTTTTCACAGCCTTTGTAAAAGAATCAAAAGCCTGGAAGAGTATATTGTTAAAAGTATAATCCACTTAGTGAATAGGATATATTGTTTTGAAAGTTTGGTAATCTATCATATATATCTACTATTGAAGGTCTCACTCTGTTTTTGATTTTGGTTCTGGCTTTTTGATCATATAAAACATACTCTCACTGAATTTTGTGGAGCAAACAAAAGTAATGTTTAGAAATGTCAGGTTTCTTATTATAGTTAAAGTTCTCTTTCTTTCTAAATTAACATCTTGAAAAAACATTGTCAGATTTCAATGCTTTGGGGGTATCATTTAATTATAACTCTGGATTTTATTTCCTTAAAGAAGCCACAACCAGCAAGATTCATTTTCCATGATAGACAAGAATTATAGCAGATATATAGTTAGAAAATTTTAGAACAGTAAAATGATAAAAATTTTCCATGAATCTTGTCATCTGTCAAGATGGTTTGAGTTATTAATGAAAATCAAACAATATCCTTATCATTTCCCATTTATTCTATAGCATATTGAAGCACTTGGTTTACTTAAAATTTAGTAAATCCTATCAGTGCAGTGAAAATGTTTTTTCTATAAAAATTTCCTACAGTTAGGTTCTTTTGGTAGAAAACACATACTAATCTTTAAAATGTTGTGCAAAAAGTATCAAATGAAATGTATTGCTTAAATTAAAAACAAAAACATAGAAACTGTAGATGCAGACTGACTATAGGGGGCAGAGCTTTAGTGCACCTTTGGTCCAGTCACTTTTGGTACTGCCTATGTAGTGATCAGAAACAGAACTGAATGAAAGCAGCCAATTTCTAAAAACATAATAATCACTGATTCTAAATACACACAATACCATTTGTAAGTTGCCTTCTTCCATGTAACAAATACCCAGGTGATACAGACAGTCTGCTGAAATATCTACGGCACTTGGATCTTTATCAGAAAGGACAAACATTTCCAATGCCTTCTTAAACATTTTTATAGCTTCCTATAAGGATAAAAAAAAGAGATGAAAGGAATGCCTATTCCCAATATGTTCAAAGGAACACGGGCACACTTTCACTTCAAATTCTTTTTTTGTTGTTGTTGTTTGTTTTTGGTGTGGTCATGATGGTGGTGGTGGTGGTGGTGGTATGTGCGTGTGTGCGCGCGTGCGTGGGTGCGTGTGTGTGTGTGTGTGTGTGTGTGTGTGTGTGTGTGAACTGGGGGCAGGGCGACTGTCCCTGAGATTTTTGTTTCAGGCTAGTAACCACATCAGCCAGAGCTCCACTTTCTGATGCTTAACTGGAGCAAAAATATTGGGGAAAAGGTCTCATGGATCAAGATATATTGTATTCACAAACTGCTTTGTTAAATGACTATTCCCTTGTACAACTACTTAAATATAAATAAAATGGGGCAGGGGGAGGGAATCTCATGGACTTTCCAGCCCAGAACAGCTTCAAACCATGATTCTCAGATCTCAGCCTCTGAATTGCTAAGATTACAGGAGTGACCTACCAGCAATTCACCTGTATTTTCTTAAACTCTTGGAAATGAGTAGAGTAACAAAATACTGTCTTTCTAAAGATGTTAGTACAAGGTTGACAATTTGCATTATTCTAAGTGTACTAAGCCAGGGGCATAAGCTCAAGTGGACTGCATAATCTCACTCATATTTGGAATAGAAGAAAATAGATCTCATAGAAGGTGAACATGGAATGCTGGTTACCAGAGGCTGAGAAAAAGAAGGGGCAGGAGAAAGATGGAGAAAGATTGATCAATACAGTTAAATGCGATCAAGACATTTTGGTGTCCTATTGCACAAAAGCATAACAGTATGGATAATAATGTATTATTTCATTTTTAAAAGCTGGAAAAATTTGAGCATTTTCTCCATAAAGAAATGTCAACATTATGCAATATATACATGAATTAAAATATCTCATGGTACCCCACAATATACCAAATTTTATGGTGTTTTTAATGTAAACTTAAAGATATTATTCAATTTAAAAATCACCTGTTTTATTAAATACTTTTTTATTGTGAGAATACTGTACAGAGAGGTTACAGTTACATAAGCAAGGTAATGAGTACATTTCTTGTCCAGCATTGTTGCCTCCTCCTTCATTTTTCCCCTAATATCCTCTCCCTCCCACCTCCTCAACTACACCCCCCTAAAAATCATCTTACAGTCTTAAATCAAAAAAGAAAAACTTGGAGCTGGGAAGGAGGCTCAGTGGTAGAGCGCTTGCCTTGCATGCATGAGGCCCTGTGTTCGATTCCTCAGCACCACATAAGCAAAAAGAAAAAATCCGGAAGTGGTGCTATGGCTCAAGTGGTAGAGCACTAGCCTTGAGCTGAAGAGCTGCGGGACAGTGCCCAGACCCAAGTTCAGGCCCCACAACCGGACCCCCCCCCCAAAAAAAGAAAAACTTAAAACTTCCAGAGCTTCCCTATGACCCAGCAATTCCACTCCTGGGCATTTATCCATAGACCACAAACAAGTCCACTACCAGACAACCATGTTCATTGCAGCATTGTTTACCATAGCCAAGATACGGAATCAGTACAGACAAATGAATCAAGAGAATGTGGCATATACACACAATGGAATTCTACTCATCCATCAGAAAGAATGATATTGTGCCATTTGTAAAGAAATGAAAAGACTTAGAAAAACTTACATTAGGCAAAATAAGCCAGACCCAAGAAAACATAGGCTGCATGTTTTCCCTCATTTGTGGTAACTAGAATATGCCTATAAATCTATAAGCAAACACACTAGATGGTAGACAACAAAAAATACACTGGGACATGATAAATTGTACAGGTTTCTAAACATTCACAATTAGACCCCAAGAAGATATTCTTAGGAAAGGATCACAAAGGCATGTGTGCATATGATCATATAAAATAATATTTATCTAAATGAACTCCAAGAAATGGAAACAAGAGAGCTTTTTTTATCTGTTGACATTTTGTTTTCTTTACCTTTTGTCTTGTTACTAAGTTCATCTATGAAGGGATAGGGGGCACTGATATGGTGGGACAAAAGTGAATAAATGCAGCAGTGATACGCATTAGACACTATGTTGAAAATGAACTATATAACTTGTGGGTGGAAATAGGAGGGAAACACTAGGAGAGAGCAATGGAAGAGGTGACACTGTCCCAAAAGAAATGTACTCATTACCTGATTTATGTAAATGTAACCCTTCTGTGCATCCTTTATAATAAAAATATATTTTATAAAGAAAATATAGCATAATATCTTAATGATCTCAACATAGAAAAGTTCATAATATGGTTCAAAGTCCTGACCATAAAACTAAGAATAAATATATTTAACAACATAAAAATTAAGACTCCAGATACCAGTGGCACACACCTTTAATGCTAGTTACTCAGGAGGATGAGATCTGAAAATCATGGTTCAGAGCCAGCCCAGATAGGTTTAAGTCTGTGAGATTTTATCTCCAATTAAGCAAGAAAAACTCCAGAAGTAAAGCTATGGCTCAAGTGGTAGAAGATTAGCCTTGAGCACAGAAGCTCAGAGACAGTACCCAGGCTGTGAGTTCAAGCACTAAAAACCATCATACATGAAGAAAAAAAGCATATACCAAAGACACAAGACAATAAAAAGATAAGCCACAAATGATGAGAAGGTATATGGGTGCACAAGCAAGCATTAGTAAACAGAATTTCTTAAATGCCAAAAATCAAGAAGTACAAGACAAATATAGATGTGTATAGACAGAACTGGAAACACAAGTGACTGATAAACTGATAAAAATTAAAAGATGCTCATCCTGATACTCAAACAGAGAAAGAAGATCTACGAAGAAAGCGAAACTCATTTTTAATCAGATAAGAGTCTGCTAATTCCACTTATCATAGAGGATGGAGAAACCCTTATATGCTGGCAGAGGGGAGAGGAAGTTCTAACAAACCTAAGGAAAAATATGTCCTATCTACATACGAGCAATTCCACTCCAGGAATATATCCTTAAAAAATGATGATACTCATTAATAAAAGATATGGAACAGAATATTTGGAGCAGTTGCTGTCTTAAGAAGAAGAAATGAAATAACCTGAGTGTTAGTTAATAAAAAAACAAATAAATAGTATAATAGGTTTTTGTTGTTGTTGTTGTTTGGGGGGGGTTGCCAGTCACCGGGGGCCTGAACTTTGGGCCTGGGCGCTGTCCCTCAGCTCTTCAGCTCAAGGCTAATGCTCTACCACTTGAGCCACAGTGCCACGTCTGGCTTTTTCTGCTTATGTGGTGCTGAGGAATCAAACCCAGAGCTTCATGCATGCAAGGCAAGCACTCTACCACTGAGCCAACTTCCCAGCCCCTCCATGAGACTCTTATCTCCAATTAGCCAACAAAAAGCTAAAGTAGAGATGTGGCTCAAGTGAGTACCAGCCCTGAACAACAAGGCCAAGTGAGACTGCAAAATCCTGAGTTCAAGCCTTAGTATAAGCACAAAGAACAAAAACTAAACAAAAATGTATTCTTGTCAGGCACTAGTGGCTCAGGCCTGCAATCCTAGCTGTTCAGGAGGCTAACATCTGAGGATCATGGTCCAAGGCCAGACTGGGCAGCTCCAATTAACCACCAGAAAACCACTGTGGTTCAATGTGGTAGAACACTAATCTTGAGTGGGGAAAAAAAAAACTCAGAAATAGTACCCAGGCTCCAAGTTCAAGCCCCACAACTGACAACAACAGCAACAAAAAATGTATTCTTCTTTTGTGGGAAAGGATTTTCTTTGGTGCATTGTGAAAAAGGTATCTTGTGTAGTTCGTCCTTTCATAGCACAGTAATTCTATCACATAATTGAGTCTCTAGTTAGCACCCAGAGAATCCACCAGTTCTCAATTTTAGTAAACCAGGCAGGGAGGGCCTACCTTGCCGTAGTACTTCAGAACTCCTCTGTAGAGGTAGGCCCGCACGCCCTGAGGGTAAATCCTGATGGCCTCATTACAATTCAAAATTGCCTTGGCATACCTTCCCTGAGAACCGTAGAAGGCTACTCGGCTTAAATATGCCTTATCAGGGAAAGAAAAGAGGAAGGCAGAAAGACGTGTGTTGGTAAAATCATCAGTTTTGCCAAAATATATAAAATTTTAAATCAATCTATATCTATCAAAATGAACTTAAAAGTGTGTTCTTCACTATCATTTGAAAATATTCCATATGAAATAACAGTGCATCAGTCACCATAATAAGGGTGGATTTATAATGCCTATCAAGATCCAATAATTAGTAACATTTGCCTGCCCTGTTTGTTTTAACTATTTTTTTTTCCCTGAACTATTGGGAAATAAGTTGTAGATATTGTGGTCCTTTACCCTGTGTCCTACAGTATGTATCTCCTGGGCAAAAACCACATGTCCCTACATAAGCACACTACTATCCAAGATTATAGCCATTTCCTAAAACCATCTCAGATGTAGTTACCTCAAATGTCAGACTTTTTTATTGTTATTGTAAAGGTGATGTACAGAGGGATTACAGTTACGTAAGTCAGGTAAGGAGTACGATTCTTTTTGAACAGTGTCATCTGTTCCCTCATTTCCTCCATTTTTTCCCTCCCAATCCCCTCCCCCCCCTCCCCACACACACAAATTATATGTAGTATCACTGCTGCCTTAGTTCACCCTTTGTCCCACCATTTCTGGGTTCTCTCTTACCCTCTCTAAAACAAATAAATTTACATACAAGACAAAAGGTACAGAAAACAAAAATAGCAACAAAGGATAGAAAAAGTAAAATATTTAAAAAAAACTCATTTCCATTTCTTGGAGCTCATTTCAATAAACATCATTTTATATGATCATATGTATATGGCTATTGAGCTTTTATGACCCTCTCCTAAGAATATCTTCCTTTGGTCTCACCATGTGAATATCTAGAGTCCTGTATAATTTATCACATCCAAGTGTACCATTTGTAAGGAAAAGGAAAGATTTGGAAAAAATTATATTAAGCAAAGTAAGCCAGACCCAAAGAAACATAGACTGGATGGTTTCCCTAGTTTGCTATTAGTAGAATATGCCTATAAATCTACAAGTAAACACACTGGAGTATCACATACTTTTAAAAATGAGTCTCCACCAAATTTCATGTATTTACTTCTGTGTTGTCTCCACAGTCTATTTATCCAATGTGATATCAAAAGCAATAGAAAAAATACTAAAAATATATGCACCAAAAGTATTTCATAGAACAATTGATATACTAGCAATATATGTAAATATTTCATAATGTCAAATCATTTCCAGAAATAATTCCCCATTAGAAATAATACTCTTTGATAGTACTGGAGTATGAACTGACAGCACTATTGTTCTTGCTCAGCTTGCTTGCTTGGCTGGTGTTATACTACCTGAGCCATGTCTTTAATCCTAGAAATAAGACTTATAGTTCAAGGAGAAATACAAACGTTTGGATTATCAAAACACAGTTAGCTGAAAAGTAGGTATAAGTAACAAGCTATTCCCCATGAATGGTATATAAAAGACTTAGTAGTGTTGTGAAAATTAACATACATTTTACATCACTGGTATCATTTATTCAAATACCTGGTAATGTTTGGGGTTGAGGGTAATTGCACGATTAAAATCTATAATTGAGTTATCCTTCTGGAGTTTTATTTTACAAAGTCCTCGTTGATAAAAGGCTTCCGCAAAGTCAGGATTTGTTTTCACAGCCTTTGTAAAAGAATCAAAAGCCTGGAAGAGTATATTGTTAAAAGTATAATCCACTTAGTGAATAGGATATATTGTTTTGAAAGTTTGGTAATCTATCATATATATCTACTATTGAAGGTCTCACTCTGTTTTTGATTTTGGTTCTGGCTTTTTGATCATATAAAACATACTCTCACTGAATTTTGTGGAGCAAACAAAAGTAATGTTTAGAAATGTCAGGTTTCTTATTATAGTTAAAGTTCTCTTTCTTTCTAAATTAACATCTTGAAAAAACATTGTCAGATTTCAATGCTTTGGGGGTATCATTTAATTATAACTCTGGATTTTATTTCCTTAAAGAAGCCACAACCAGCAAGATTCATTTTCCATGATAGACAAGAATTATAGCAGATATATAGTTAGAAAATTTTAGAACAGTAAAATGATAAAAATTTTCCATGAATCTTGTCATCTGTCAAGATGGTTTGAGTTATTAATGAAAATCAAACAATATCCTTATCATTTCCCATTTATTCTATAGCATATTGAAGCACTTGGTTTACTTAAAATTTAGTAAATCCTATCAGTGCAGTGAAAATGTTTTTTCTATAAAAATTTCCTACAGTTAGGTTCTTTTGGTAGAAAACACATACTAATCTTTAAAATGTTGTGCAAAAAGTATCAAATGAAATGTATTGCTTAAATTAAAAACAAAAACATAGAAACTGTAGATGCAGACTGACTATAGGGGGCAGAGCTTTAGTGCACCTTTGGTCCAGTCACTTTTGGTACTGCCTATGTAGTGATCAGAAACAGAACTGAATGAAAGCAGCCAATTTCTAAAAACATAATAATCACTGATTCTAAATACACACAATACCATTTGTAAGTTGCCTTCTTCCATGTAACAAATACCCAGGTGATACAGACAGTCTGCTGAAATATCTACGGCACTTGGATCTTTATCAGAAAGGACAAACATTTCCAATGCCTTCTTAAACATTTTTATAGCTTCCTATAAGGATAAAAAAAAGAGATGAAAGGAATGCCTATTCCCAATATGTTCAAAGGAACACGGGCACACTTTCACTTCAAATTCTTTTTTTGTTGTTGTTGTTTGTTTTTGGTGTGGTCATGATGGTGGTGGTGGTGGTGGTGGTATGTGCGTGTGTGCGCGCGTGCGTGGGTGCGTGTGTGTGTGTGTGTGTGTGTGTGTGTGTGTGTGTGAACTGGGGGCAGGGCGACTGTCCCTGAGATTTTTGTTTCAGGCTAGTAACCACATCAGCCAGAGCTCCACTTTCTGATGCTTAACTGGAGCAAAAATATTGGGGAAAAGGTCTCATGGATCAAGATATATTGTATTCACAAACTGCTTTGTTAAATGACTATTCCCTTGTACAACTACTTAAATATAAATAAAATGGGGCAGGGGGAGGGAATCTCATGGACTTTCCAGCCCAGAACAGCTTCAAACCATGATTCTCAGATCTCAGCCTCTGAATTGCTAAGATTACAGGAGTGACCTACCAGCAATTCACCTGTATTTTCTTAAACTCTTGGAAATGAGTAGAGTAACAAAATACTGTCTTTCTAAAGATGTTAGTACAAGGTTGACAATTTGCATTATTCTAAGTGTACTAAGCCAGGGGCATAAGCTCAAGTGGACTGCATAATCTCACTCATATTTGGAATAGAAGAAAATAGATCTCATAGAAGGTGAACATGGAATGCTGGTTACCAGAGGCTGAGAAAAAGAAGGGGCAGGAGAAAGATGGAGAAAGATTGATCAATACAGTTAAATGCGATCAAGACATTTTGGTGTCCTATTGCACAAAAGCATAACAGTATGGATAATAATGTATTATTTCATTTTTAAAAGCTGGAAAAATTTGAGCATTTTCTCCATAAAGAAATGTCAACATTATGCAATATATACATGAATTAAAATATCTCATGGTACCCCACAATATACCAAATTTTATGGTGTTTTTAATGTAAACTTAAAGATATTATTCAATTTAAAAATCACCTGTTTTATTAAATACTTTTTTATTGTGAGAATACTGTACAGAGAGGTTACAGTTACATAAGCAAGGTAATGAGTACATTTCTTGTCCAGCATTGTTGCCTCCTCCTTCATTTTTCCCCTAATATCCTCTCCCTCCCACCTCCTCAACTACACCCCCCTAAAAATCATCTTACAGTCTTAAATCAAAAAAGAAAAACTTGGAGCTGGGAAGGAGGCTCAGTGGTAGAGCGCTTGCCTTGCATGCATGAGGCCCTGTGTTCGATTCCTCAGCACCACATAAGCAAAAAGAAAAAATCCGGAAGTGGTGCTATGGCTCAAGTGGTAGAGCACTAGCCTTGAGCTGAAGAGCTGCGGGACAGTGCCCAGACCCAAGTTCAGGCCCCACAACCGGACCCCCCCCCCAAAAAAAGAAAAACTTAAAACTTCCAGAGCTTCCCTATGACCCAGCAATTCCACTCCTGGGCATTTATCCATAGACCACAAACAAGTCCACTACCAGACAACCATGTTCATTGCAGCATTGTTTACCATAGCCAAGATACGGAATCAGTACAGACAAATGAATCAAGAGAATGTGGCATATACACACAATGGAATTCTACTCATCCATCAGAAAGAATGATATTGTGCCATTTGTAAAGAAATGAAAAGACTTAGAAAAACTTACATTAGGCAAAATAAGCCAGACCCAAGAAAACATAGGCTGCATGTTTTCCCTCATTTGTGGTAACTAGAATATGCCTATAAATCTATAAGCAAACACACTAGATGGTAGACAACAAAAAATACACTGGGACATGATAAATTGTACAGGTTTCTAAACATTCACAATTAGACCCCAAGAAGATATTCTTAGGAAAGGATCACAAAGGCATGTGTGCATATGATCATATAAAATAATATTTATCTAAATGAACTCCAAGAAATGGAAACAAGAGAGCTTTTTTTATCTGTTGACATTTTGTTTTCTTTACCTTTTGTCTTGTTACTAAGTTCATCTATGAAGGGATAGGGGGCACTGATATGGTGGGACAAAAGTGAATAAATGCAGCAGTGATACGCATTAGACACTATGTTGAAAATGAACTATATAACTTGTGGGTGGAAATAGGAGGGAAACACTAGGAGAGAGCAATGGAAGAGGTGACACTGTCCCAAAAGAAATGTACTCATTACCTGATTTATGTAAATGTAACCCTTCTGTGCATCCTTTATAATAAAAATATATTTTATAAAGAAAATATAGCATAATATCTTAATGATCTCAACATAGAAAAGTTCATAATATGGTTCAAAGTCCTGACCATAAAACTAAGAATAAATATATTTAACAACATAAAAATTAAGACTCCAGATACCAGTGGCACACACCTTTAATGCTAGTTACTCAGGAGGATGAGATCTGAAAATCATGGTTCAGAGCCAGCCCAGATAGGTTTAAGTCTGTGAGATTTTATCTCCAATTAAGCAAGAAAAACTCCAGAAGTAAAGCTATGGCTCAAGTGGTAGAAGATTAGCCTTGAGCACAGAAGCTCAGAGACAGTACCCAGGCTGTGAGTTCAAGCACTAAAAACCATCATACATGAAGAAAAAAAGCATATACCAAAGACACAAGACAATAAAAAGATAAGCCACAAATGATGAGAAGGTATATGGGTGCACAAGCAAGCATTAGTAAACAGAATTTCTTAAATGCCAAAAATCAAGAAGTACAAGACAAATATAGATGTGTATAGACAGAACTGGAAACACAAGTGACTGATAAACTGATAAAAATTAAAAGATGCTCATCCTGATACTCAAACAGAGAAAGAAGATCTACGAAGAAAGCGAAACTCATTTTTAATCAGATAAGAGTCTGCTAATTCCACTTATCATAGAGGATGGAGAAACCCTTATATGCTGGCAGAGGGGAGAGGAAGTTCTAACAAACCTAAGGAAAAATATGTCCTATCTACATACGAGCAATTCCACTCCAGGAATATATCCTTAAAAAATGATGATACTCATTAATAAAAGATATGGAACAGAATATTTGGAGCAGTTGCTGTCTTAAGAAGAAGAAATGAAATAACCTGAGTGTTAGTTAATAAAAAAACAAATAAATAGTATAATAGGTTTTTGTTGTTGTTGTTGTTTGGGGGGGGTTGCCAGTCACCGGGGGCCTGAACTTTGGGCCTGGGCGCTGTCCCTCAGCTCTTCAGCTCAAGGCTAATGCTCTACCACTTGAGCCACAGTGCCACGTCTGGCTTTTTCTGCTTATGTGGTGCTGAGGAATCAAACCCAGAGCTTCATGCATGCAAGGCAAGCACTCTACCACTGAGCCATCTTCCCAGCCTCAGTATAATAGGTATGAGTAAAAATAAATAGCACATACATACGTTAAAAGCACCGTGTCATTTTGTGACAATAATATTTAAATGCCATATGCTAAGCACAGCCTATTATTGCTCCATTGCTTGATCTAATAAACAGTAATCATAGACTTTTCACCTTGATTTTCCTAGCCTTCATTTGGGCTTTTGCTAACAAGGAATACATGGTGACTTCTGGTTTATTCCACACAATCCCATTCAAGACCTGAATGGCTTTGTCATGATTTTCACAAAATGAATAAATGAGTGCTTGCTGTATGGGACTCAATTCAATGGCACCTAAGAAAGAAAGAAACTTTATCAGTGCCTTTACCAAGTATTGAGAATTTAGATTAGAATTATTTTAAGAATGTCATAGCATTCCATATCATACTGAAACATATTTACTACCAAAAATATTTTTTGGGCATTCCCATCACAAACCAAAAAAGTAAAACTGTAAGTTTGCAACAAAATCACTATACTATGAATCAGACGATGCACACAAACTTTAGAAACTGTCAAGTGAACTCTTCGTGTTGTTAATACATAGGTATTACAGGGAGTAGAAATTTTTGAAGAAGTATTTATTAAGTTAAAACAATTTTAATCCTTGTGTTATACTTACCTTTGTTCATTTCTGCCACTTGATAAATAGTGAATTTTGCAAGATCATAACACTTCATTGTAAGAAGGTATTGTCCTCTGGAAGAAACAGTAGCTTTTTTATTCTAAGCAGCTACATTTTTTTCTAAAATCAAATGTTTTATAATCAATTGCTTAATATTTTAGGATTATAATGTATTCATATTTGCATATGGAAGCATAAAAAAATCAAAATGATGTTATGGTAAATAATTTAAGAAATGCAATACTGAGAAGAAAATATTCAGACATCTTTTTTGCACCTATCTATGCTTAAATTGTTGTACTTGATTGCTGAGAAATCATTTAAAAGTAAAGTTTATGGAACATTAAATACATTAAAATGTATTTATAGCTGGGTGCTGGTGGCTCATGCCTATAATCCTAGCTACTCAGGAGGCTGAGATCTGAGGAATGTGGTTTAAAGCCAGCCCAGGCAAGAAAGTCTGTGAGACTCTATTTCCAATAAACCACTAGAAAACCAGAAGTGGCACTGTGTCTCAAGTGGTAGAGTGCTAGCCTTTAGCTGAAGAGCTGAGGGACAGCACCCAGGCCCAGAGTTCAAGCCCCACGACAATAAGTAAGTAAGTAAATAAATAAATAAAACGTATTTACGTACAATTCTAAAATGTGACACAAAAGCAAGCCTTTATCAGAAAGCATTCATTCCATTCTATATGTCTAGGTCTATTAATCCTGAGAGATTATATTTTTGGCAGCAAAAACTTGCAAAGGGTCTTTTTTTTAAAAATAGCAACACCTACTAAATTTGTTATTCTATGTATCATTCCTTTTTCTGCTGAATTAGTTGACAGTTGGGTATCCCTGTGGACACAATCACAGCTGACATTGAAAATGTATTTATCTCACTTACTATCATGAGATACTTGATAGATAACTAGCCATCTAGAAAGGCCTCAGAAATGTAACTAACAGTCAGCAGTGGTGTTCTGATGTAAAGATACAGCAAAGGGAAAGGTCCAGTTATCTTATATAATAAATTATCTCAATTTTATCACAAACTGGAGGTATATGTTGGAAGATGGAGTATTTCTTGCAGATTAAGCATAAAATGAAGAGACTGGAATAGTAAGGGAGAGTAAAAGGGAGAATAAACAATCCCAGTAGCTTATGCAGATGCTGTTATCCCCCAAACAATCCGATGCCTACTCTCATACCTTATTATGTAGAACTGGATTCCATCTGGCTGAAGGTGAATAACACGAGATACCTCCCTTACTGCCTTACTCAGGTTATGTAACTGTTAAATGATAAATAGAAACAGGTTCTAATAAAACTAATTTCTTTCTTTCTGATCCTTATCCCTTCCCACATTTCACTATACCTTTTATTTTGCAGAGATATCTAATACAGAGGATTTTCTTTAAAATTATCAAAGCTAATAGGATATAGAGAAATGAAAGCAGAAGAATGATTATATATACACTTACTTAATTATCATTTTACATGAATATAATTATGTTACATATTCTGGTTTGTATGAGCTCTTTTTTCTGGGTTTTTTTTCAGTTTTTCTCACTCAACTATAGTGCCTCTTTCACCAAACTTCAGTTATCTTTAATCAGCCCATATGCAAAAGAAGATAAAGTAAAAGTTAATTCCACTGGGAAAACAAATGGGGACAGGGACCAGGCTCCCGTCTTGATGGAAAAAGTAGGCAAAATAATGATTAAAAGAAAACGTAAGAATGATCTAGCCAGGTCCCAGTGACTCATGCCTGTAAGTCTAGTTATTTAAGAGTATTGAGGGTCAAAGCCAAACAAGGCAGACAAATCCAAGAGACTCGTCTCCCATCAATCAGCAAAAGGCTGAATGTGAGGTGTGGCTCAAATGTTCAAGTGCCAGCCTTGAGTGGAAAAACCTAAGCAAGAGCTAGAGGATCTGAGTTCAAGCTCCAGTACTGGTACATACATACACATACAAACACGGACACACACACAGACATACACACACACACACACACACACACACACACACAGAGAAAAAGCCGGGTGCTGGTGGCTCATGTTTATAATCCTAACTACTGAAGAGGCTGAAATCTGAGGATCACAGTTTAAAGCCAGCCCGGACAGGAAAGTAGTCTGTGAGACTTTTATCTGCAATTAACCACCAGGAAACTGAAAATGGCACTGTGGCTCAAGTGGTAGAGCACTAGCCTTGAGCTGAAGAGCTGAGGGACAGCACTGAAGACCAGAGTTCAAGCCCCACAACTGAAAAAAATTTATATAAAAAGATATATTTAGCATCAATATACAATGAGAAGTAGATGTTCAATAATTGTCACTGAAACATAGTCTGATTACACACAGGTAAAGACAAAACTCTACTACTACCAGAGAAGTACTAAAAAAACTCAGCAAAATTAAACTGGAACAACCAACCACTCTTCTAAATATAATGACATCATGATGATGAAGCAAAATATGAATATATTATTCTCTTTTGTAAAGTTCATATTTATACATGGAAGTAAGTAGTACCTGCAGATATAGTGTAAATTGTCCTGTTCTACCACCTGTCCACATCCATGCATTAAGTAAAAACTAGGTTCACTCTAAATTTATAAACTTTCTCTCCAGGCATCCATAGATTAGATTCTCAGTAGTAGTTAAATCCCCACGAGTAGATGAATGTCATCTCTCATATATACATGAACAGGATTTGATTTATAACTTTTACATGGGATCATATCATATACACTTCAACCCTTTCCTAAATCTTGCTTTTCCTACACACACAAAAAAAATAGCTCATGGAAATTCCTTCAAATCACCTAGTATAGTTCTGTTTATTCTTTTTACTGACTGTATTCACCTATTACTGTGGAGAGATGTTTGCCTCTTAGAACAAAGTGCCTTTGAATATATGTCCTCGCATCTGACTAGGATGATGAGTGTGTGAATTGGTTTCTAGGATTGCATAGGAATCAAACCAACGTCCCTAAATGGGCTCAGGTTCTTCAACAGTGTTAGATTAACACACAAAAAAAACCTACATACTACAGTTATACCCATGTCTTTCCCAAGGACCAAGAGCTAGAATCCCATAGGAGCAACACTGAGCCTATGCTGGGTTTCTCCATCCTCTGGAAGTTAAGAACTTAATAGGACTCTAGTCACACTGGGTTCTAAGATGCAGAGAATGAAGGAGAGACCTGCCAGACGATCCTCTACGCACATGTAGTATGTGCAAGAAATAAGTCTTTTGGTGTTTTAGTAAGGTGATTTTGAAGTTTTGGTGTTTTTTTTTTTTTACTACAGTGTAACCAAGTCTGTTGGGACTTGAATCAGTACATCTAGAGGGCTTTCAGGAAATGCATTGAATGGTCATGAGGAGCCACCTTCTGTGGTTACCTATAGGACTTGAATTTTGGTTCTATTCTAAGTGTCAAAGAAAGTAATCATCTGTTTTTGAGCACAAAAGTAAAATGACCTGTGCTTTGACAGGATGGAGTCTGCTGTGTTGCAATTCTGTCAAAGCAGTAAAGACAAGAGTGAAGAAGACTAGGAGGGGGTTGCAGCAGTGTTGATAGGGAACGGCTGTGTCTTGGACAGGGCAATTAGTGATGAGCAGTTGGGAAGCAGTGTCTATTCGAGGGCTGGAGATGAAGTCAGATTTAGTTACACTTGGTTTTACTGAATTGTTTGATTTTTTACAATAAGGATATATTATACATTTTTAATTTAGGTAACTATAAACTATTAAATATTAATGGATTTTGATCCCATTCTGTGAACCCACTCACCCGGCAGTATACACATACACGTACACACACACACACACACACACACACACACACACACACACACTCTGACAGATCCCAAAATTTTAGTGGTACCAATTCCCAGAGAATAAAATTATGGACAGTTTTTAATTTGCTAATTTTCATTAACTTATTTAATGCTCACTATTATTTGCATGAAGACATTATCTGCAATAAATATTATTGCTTTGGTAATAAGGATTAAACAGGAACTATATTATTGTAAAACTGAAAGACATTAAAATGCACACATCATTAGAAGTTTTGTAAGTAACTATACTTAACTTTATCTGTTTAGCTTTTGTTGTTCGTAAATCCATTTGCTTCTACTGCTATTAAAGAGATTAATACACTAGTACAGCAGAAATTACCTTGAACAAATATCCAAAATACAATTTTTTGGCAATACTGGAATTTGAACTCAGTGCCTTATACTTATAAGGATTACTTGGCCGGTGCTCTACCAGTTGAATCCAACTTCCAGCCTTGCTTCTTGCTGGGAATTTTGGAGATGAACTCTCCAGTGACTTGCTCTTTAAGCTAGTTTCAAAGTATAGTCCTACAGATCTCAGCCTCTTGAGTATGTAGGATTACAGGTGTGAGCCATCAGCATCTGGCTTACATTTCCTTAAAAATCCAAGATTCTCAAACCTTAAATACCTTATGATAGGCTTCTGCTCTACAAAGATAGCTTTGAATATTCAAAGAATCAATCTTAATAGCTTCGGAAAACTTCCAAATGGCTTGAGTGTAGTTGTCCAGGTGAAGCAGATGTATGAGGCCAATGTTTATATAAGGCAAAGTAATAGCTCTAAAAATAGAAAATGAGAAAGAAAATCTTGTTAAAAATATTTATGATTCCAAATTATGAATAATCCTAATGAAATAGATGCATCAATATATATCAAGGTGTTTTTAATGTTTCACTTAGGCAATGTAAATTAGTTTACTGCACTTTTTTTTTTCAATCGTGGAGCTTAAACTCAAAAAGCTCAGGAGTTATCACTAAGCATTTGTGCTTAAGATTAGTGTTCTACTACTTTGAGCCATAGCTCCACTTCCAGTTTTCTGGTGATTATTTGGAGATCAGAGACTCAGACTTTCTTCGCTGCGCTGGTTTTGAACCATGATCCTCAGATCTCAGCCTCCTAAATAGCTAGGCTTACAAGCATGAGCTCTCAATGGCAGGCTCTGTACTTCCTTATTATAAACACCATTTATAAAATCCTTAGAAAAAAATAACAATCATAGTCTATGTCAACAGAATTTATGAGGTCTCCCAGTCTCAGTAATTCTTTACTCTTCTTTAATGTAATCTTGAGTTTCTTGAATTACAAGATATTTCCTTCAACTCAAATTTCTTTGCCTCAGGCCATGAGTAAGAGTAAAAAAATAGTAATATTCTATGGTTTAGGAGTTGGGGGATAAACATTCTCTCCACATTGGCATTTACACAGCTACTTTTTTATATTGTAAAAATACTGTACAGAGGGGTTACAGTTACATGAGTAAGGTAATGAGTACATTTTTTATCGAGCATTGTTACCTCCTCCTTTGTTTTTCCCCTACTTTCCCTTCCTTCCCCATCCCCCAACTACTCCCACCCTCCCCCTCGCCGAAGTTGTAAAGTTCATTTTCAACATCGTGTCTTGTACATCTCATTGTTACAATGGGTCAACCTGTATCCCTATTTAAGCATTTTGTTTTTTCCCTTCCCCTCCCAAATCAGAAAAATGTATATACAAAATGCAGGGCACTGGAATCAAATACAATGAAAACAGGGGTTATACCATGGGGGAGGAACATACCAAAGAAACAAAAAAATTACATAGTACATTATAAATATGTTAAAAACAATAGCAAGAAAGAAAAAACTATACATGGCTACTTTTTATATCAAATAAAGGTTGTTTTCCTCTATAAAATCAAACAATTTTTAGAATGGGAATGACCTTAGACATTATTTTGTTCAATTCTTCTATTTCAAGATAAGGAAATTACATTTCCAATAGATTCTTTACCTGGGACATCAAAGTTCCTATCACCTACTTTCTAATCCTTGTATCTGAAATTCTTTCTTTTTTCTTCCTGACTCCAAAATTTCCTAAAGTTTTTCCATGGTTTTTAATGGAGCATTATTCCATGATTGACTGAAACAAACTCAACATTCCCTTTAGATAGCTAAGAAATCAATCTACTAGTTAGCATGGAATATAAGAATAATTGGTTACTCTTTCTGACAACTTCCATTTTAATGAATGCATAATTGGAAGTAAGAGGAAATATTTAATTAAATTCTGTGCTTTGCAACCTGGCTTTCTATCATGCTTAATTCTTATTAAACAAAATGAAATCAGGTGTTCAAAAATGGGGGTTTCCCTTCTGTTGAGTTGTATTGTCTATCCAGAAATGATATCAGGTAGCATGTTTTGTCATTAATTTCAAAACTTGATTACATTTTTTAGTAAGTTAACTTCAAAAAGCTCTAGCCTATCTTCAAACTCCTAATAATTTACTGACTTATCCATGGATTTTAGCCTTTTCAAACCCATTGAATCTCTAAAATCTTTAAAATCAGTGGAAACAAACTAATTTCATTTTAGCACTACCTTATTTTCAGTAATATTCTAATTCTAGTATAATTTTATAATTACAGTCTTGCTTTCTAATAAGTTATCAAGGATGAGAAGAAAATTTTTACCTTAATTTCATTCAAGTGAAATCAACAGGAAAAAGGGGCATACCTTTCTAGAGAAATAACAGCTTCAAAGTCACAAATTGCCAAATTCCAAAGTTTCAAATGTGAATACAGTATGCCCCGATGTAGATAACATCCAAGATTCTCATAGCCATCATTTAAGAGAACTTAAAAACAAAAGTAAGTACCTCAGTCAGTTTCTGAACATTATCTATCATATTGATACTTTTCCTATTATATATTTTTATTTGCTTAATGTTATGTAAAACAAGCATGCCTATTATGAGGGTAACTACTTGGTGGATATAAAAACATATCATATGGCTTGGCACTAGTGGCTCATGCCTGTAATCCTAGCTACTCAGAGAATTGAGATTGAGGATCTGAAGATCACTGTTCAAAGCCAGTCAGGGCTACAAGGTCTGTGAGACTCTTATCTCCAATTAACAACCAAAAAGCTTGAAGTGGATCTGTGGCTCAAGTGGTAAAGCACTAGCTTTGAGCAAAAGATCTCAGGAACTCTGTTCAAGCCTCAGGTCTTCTGGCATATATATATGTATGTATGTATGTGTGTGTGTGTATCACATACACACACACACACACACACACACACACACATTTGTTATGACAGCCCTTTACCACTCAGCCACAAATAGACTTTCATATTAATATTTAAATGTTAACTGAGATATTCTTTTTTCTTTGTCCATGTGGGGCCTGAACTCTGGGCCTGGGCACTGTCCCTCAGCTCTTCAACTCAAGGCTAGCACTCTACCACTTGAGCCACAGCACCACTTCTGGTTTTTTCTGCTTATATGGTGCTGAGGAATCAAACCCAGGGCATCATGCATGCAAGGCAAGCACTCTACCACTGAGCCACCTTCCCAGCCCCTTAACTGAGATATTCTATATGTGCATTTAGAAAGTTCCTGTCAGGTAGTTAATTGCCTAATAAATATCATATATCATCATCATCATCATCATTATAAATATGTATATAATATATATGTATGTTGTATGTCTAAATTTATTCATTAATTCATAATGATGTGGCTATTATAGTTGACAAATTCATTAGATCTGAAAGAAATACTAATGATAATATATGGTAATTCTCTCACTTTACATATGGCCCAAACATTGACCAGGATTAGAATGCAAGTCAGGGCAGAGATGGGACTAGAAGCCAGTTCCTGTCAGAGTGGTGCCAATATTGGTGATATTGGTGCTACCCTGTTATAATTGCCAAGACTCCTTTACCAACCATCAGACTCAAGTACTGGTCTAGATCATGGTATATATCTGAAGTCAGACCTATACATAAGCCATGATAAGCAGCTGCAAAGAGGCTACAAAGCAAGTAGAACTTATAATTGACTCAGCTAGAGCTACTAGAGCAAGGAATAAAGAGAACTTCCTGTCAGTGCTCAAGATGTGGAACTCTCTTCAATATTCAGCCACAAGTCATCTATGGCTCCTGCTACTTTCAGAAACATGCTAGTGATTTAAACAGGTTTGACATAGATTTGATGCATATCTGCTGAGCATCTCAAGCTCACTCTGATTTAGAAGGAAAACTTCTGCCAAAAATATTTACAATGTTGCACACAAATATTCTCTGTACTGGATTTGGAGAAGTATAAAAAGTGTGAGCAATTGCCCATAAATAATCATTTGAAAGCAAGTCAACAGCTCAATTCATAATATTGTTTGTCAGAAAGGGAAAAGTTAACTGCTATGTTGCTCTGGAAAAGTGAAAAAACATTTTTCTTTTTTTTTGGGGGGGGGGTCCAGTCGTGGGGCCTGAACTCTGGGCCTGGGCGCTGTCCCTCAGCTCTTCAGCTCAAGGCTAGCGCTCTACCACTTGAGCCACAGCGCCACTTCTGGCTTTTTTCTTTTTGCTTATGTGGTGCTGAGGAATCGAACCTAGGGCCTCATGCATGCAAGACAAGCGCTCTACCTCTGAGCCACCTTCCCAGCCCCAAGAGGAAAATTTTTGAGAAAAGATTATAGAAGACCAGAGAGAAAGGCAGCTACGCTGATAAAGCAAGATAAAACAACAGAGGTCTCCAAATTTAAGTTGTTTGTGCTACATTTATTCTCTCAACCTCAAATATTCAGTAACAAGAGTACTACCCAAAATATGTGACATTGAGGAATGAAGGAACTATCTGGGATTAAAGAAAGCAAAGGAAACACTAACTACAAGGAGCACACAGGCATGAATGGGTCAGCAAAGACAGAGAATCAACCATGGACAAAAGTGAGAATGAAGTAGCAATCTTTAATCCTCTTTTCCAAGAAACCTTAGAAATAGAGGGCACAAAACTCCTCTCAGCACAAGTAAAACAACTGTTTTATTAACAGCTGTTGTTTTAACAATTCAAATTAGGGTTGTTTTATCTAAATATGAATGGACAGGCAACCTCAGAAGACACATGATTTAGAGACAGTTAAGCAATAGTCATTTTTAATTTTCTTCCCTGTCGGAGTCTGGTTGTCTCTTAATCTTTAAAACTTTGCAATCCGATGAATATAGTCATGTTTGGAACTCCAGCGTCTAGCTGGATTTTATTAACCAAAATGGGCTTACTTATTCTATTGCAGATTGTTTACTGGGCACCTACTTGAGGCCAAAAATGTAATATATTTTATATGTGTTACACATATAATCTAAACCAGTAATGCATTGAGGGTACAATATAAGTAGCCTTTTGTTGTTAGCCTCTTATAACTGCAAAGAATTCCAAAACCTGTTCTTAAAGAGCTAAAAACTGTAAATCTGACAAATGTATGGGTTTAGCTTTGGAATGGGGGTATCACAAAACAGAATGATTTAATACCATTTTAACAAGCTAATGAGGAAATAGAACTGAGATTTCAAAATAGCTCTCTAGAACTCAATTTATAGATACGTACTCTATTTGATATGATAGTCTCTCCTGGCCATAACTGAACACACACATATACCCAAATGTACCCAAATCCATATTCACATTTAGTAAAAAGGCATGTTAGAATGCCTGTAGATCAGCCATTGTTACTTATAAATGTACATGGATATACTATATATATATATGCAAATATACATATAATACATTTATTACATTAGTGATCAAACAGGACTACCTTCTAGGATACTGAGCTTCTGAACCAGATTAGATTCTTATACATGTATAGTTAAAGAAAAAATACCTGAAATGCTGTAGTCCTGCAGGGCTCTGGAAATATTAGTCGTTCTAAACAAGCAAGCTCGATAATAAAATGCTAACCAATTATTGGGATCTAAGTGGATAGCAGCAGATAAGTCTTGGGCTGCTAGTCTATAAAGCTGCCTTTTAAAATATGCTCTCCCCCGGTATGTCCTAGAAAAAAAAATTGACTTTAACATGTATTTTTTTAAAATATTGCCTCTTTTCATTATATATATTCACCCATTTACTCATTACTATCTTTAGTTGTACAAAGATAAACTCAATATGTCAATTCATGTCAAAAGCTCTACAATGAAAACTATAAAATTTTAAAGAAGGAAATTACAGAAGTAAAAATCAATGATGTAAAAATGGCTATACTACCAAAAGCAATCTACAGATCAAACACAATCCCTATAGAATTCCCAACAATGTTATTAACAGAAAGAGAAAAAATCAATCCATAAATTCAAATAGAAATACAAAGGACCCTGGAAAGCCAAAGCAACCTTGAGAAAAACAAAAACAAAATGTTTGAGGTCTGATCCATGAGACTACCAGATTTCAAGTTATTCTATAGAGCCATAGTACTGACACAAAAGCAGACCACTGGAACAAAATAAAAGGCACAGAAATAAATCCACACAGCTATGGCCATCTAATTTAACAATGGAGTGCAAAATGGGCATGTCTGTTAGCGAAAACACAACCTCTTCAAAAAATGCTGCTGGAAAAACTAGATAACCACAAGCAAAAGTCTGAAAATAAATCTCTGTCCCTCATCATGTGCTAATATCAATGTCAGTTCAAAGTGGATCAAAGATCTTAATGTGAGACCTGAAACTTTGAAACCACTATAGTAATCATAAAGAAAACACTAGAACAATACTAGCATAGGCAGGAGCCTCCTAAATAGGACTCCACTAGCTCAGCAAGTAAGAGCAAAGACTGACAAATGGAATTGCATCAAACTGAAAAGCTTCTGCAAAGCAAAAGAACTATCACTAGAATGGAGAGTCTCCAGAATGAAAAAAAAGTCTTTGCAGGCTATACACCTTAAGTCTGGTAGCCTAGTATTGTAATACCTCCATCCAGTACTTTGTTTTTGTTTTTGTATGACTGGAATATACAAGAAGCTCAAAACGCTAATCTATCAAAGAATCAAACAAACCAACTAATAAATGGCAAAGGAACTGATAATTCTCTAGAGAATAAGTTTAGATGGCCAATAAATCTCAGTCACATCATTTATTGACAACTAAGCTAACAGAACAGGGACTTGAGTGACCATGCATAACAAAGAACAGGTTTCTCAAAATTAGCTCAGAAAAGTAACTAAAGAATTATCTATAACTAAAACTGTATTATATAAAACTATATATATACATATATATATATATATATATAAAACTAAATTCTGGGAAGTGGGGTGCATCAATATCCAAATGCTACATTACTATACTAATCAAAATATCTACTTTAAAAAATAACAATTAATACAAAGAAACACAAACATAGGGCTCATTCTTACAATGAAATTAATAGAAACTAGCCCCTCCCCCTGAGGAATCTTAAACATTGGACTAACTAGATTACAGTCTTTACATAAGCTATCTTAAATATTCTCAAAAATCTAAAAGAACGCACTAGACAAAAATCTCAAAGATACTAGAAAATTTATCACTTAACACATAGAAAATAATTATAGTGCTTGATAAATTGATACTAAATAATACAGAAGCTATAAAATGGAAAGAGAAATCATGAAGTTGAAAATTATAATCACCAAAAGTTCACTAGAGTTGCAACAAGATTTGAACAGAAAATAATAAAGATCTAGGGATCTTGAAGACATGCCAATTGAAATTATCTAATTGAAAAGAAAAAAGTGAAAAACAAATAAATACAGACTAACATAGCCACAGAATATAGAATATCATCAAGCTTATTAACATATATATTGTGAATCCTGGTGAAGGGTAAATAGAGAGAAAAGAAAATAGTACTTTTTAAACGATGAGTGAAAACTGCCTAAATTTAATGAAAGAAATGAAGCTACACATCCAAGACACTTAAAAGATTCCAAGTAAGACAATTTCAAAAAAGTTCCACAAAAAAGAGATGCATTATAATTAATCTACTAAAAGCCAAGATACAAAAGCAACAAAAGAGAAATTATTCATTATGTATAGGATTTTCAAAAAATTACATTTTTAAATTTTATTGTCAAGGTGATGTACAGAGGGGTTACAGTTACATAAGTAAGGTAGTGATTACATTTCTTGTCTTACTTGTTACCCCTTCCCTCATTTTTCTCCCTTTCCTCCCTCTCAATCCCCACCCCAAGTTCTACAGACCATTTCCAACATACTGTCATGTGAGTATCACTGTTGCATAGGTTCTCCTTTGTCCTTTGTCTCACCCATTTTGTTGTTCCTTTCCCTTCTTTAGTTCAGATAAACATATATACAATACACAGGGTACCAAAATAGAATGCAATGACAACAGGAATAAACCATAGGGGGCGAAAACACAAAAGAAAAAGAAATCATGTAGTACATTGAGAACAACAACAAAGAAAAACCTCTTGTGTCCATGTCTTGAAGTTCATTTTGCTTAGCATCATCTTATATGGGTCATTTGTACATACCTACTGAGATATTCTTCCCATCTGCTAAGATTATCCTAGATGTAGTCAAGGGTGCCAAATGTAGTGAGCAGCATATTTAATGTGCTAACAGAAGAAAAATCATCAGCCAAGAATTCTGTACCTAGAAAACTGTCTTTCAAAATTGAAGGAGAAATCAAAGCATTCTTAAGAGAACAAAAACTAGAGTAACACTGATAGTAGAACTGCTTTATAAGAAATACTAAAATGAATATCTGAAGCTGAAATAGAAGGCATTAGAAAAGTAGCTCGAGACCATATAAAGAAATATAAAAGGGCCATCTATAAAGGTAACAAACAAGCAAATTAAAAACATTATTACATTTTTTTGTTTTCAATTCTTTTTTCCTATGTGGTTCAATACAAGCACAAATAATACAGTTATTATATTAATAGGCATAAATGTATAAATCACATAATTATAACTCATTATATAGTATGTATATGTATGCTTATTTACATGAATAATACAATTATGTTAATGCATAGATAATTCAAACCACAGGATTCCAATATCTTACAAAATAATTCATGTTAACATTTAATTGATATTTTCACAATATTAAGAGGTAGGTCTGCAAATGCTGAAATAAGGACACAGGATGACCCATTGCAACAATGATGCTCACAAGACATTATTCTGGAAATGAACTTTACAACATCAATGGGGGTGAGCAGGGGAGGTAGGGGTGGGAAGGGATAGTAGGAGAAAAACAAAGAAGGGGGTAACAATGCTCAACAAGTAATGTACTCACAGCCTTACTCATATAACTGTAACCCCTCTGTACAGCACCTTTACAATAATTTTTTTAAAAAGAGGTGGGTCTGTAAGTGATTAAAACATAAAGACTCCACATTCATGGTTGGGATTGATGCCATTAAAATAGAACATTTCTCACATTTTCCCTCTGCTATATATAGGATGCTTCTCACCCTGGAATAATGTAGCAAGAAGACTCTCCACAGATAGTGATACCTAGATTTAGGGATTTGTCAGTCTCTAGAATTATAATGCTCAGAATATTTTGGGTCTGAGAAGGTGGCTCAGTGGTAGAGTGCTTGCTTTGCATGAGGCCCTGGGTTCGATTCCTCAGCACCACATAAGCAGAAAAAAGCCAGAAGTGGAACTGAGGCTCAAGTGGTAGAGCACTAGCCTTGAGCTGAAGAGCTGAGGGACAGTGTGCAGGCCCAGAGTTCAGGCCCCACAACCAGAAAAAAAAGAACATTTTATAATTATAAATTCTCAGTTTCGGATATTCTGTTACAGCAGTACAAAAAGGACTAAGACAGGGGCTGGGAAGGTGGCTCAGTGGTAGAGCGCTTGCCTTACAAGCCTGAGGCCCTGGGGTTCGATTCCTCAGCACCACATAAGCAAAAAGAAAAAAGCCGGAAGTGGCGTTGTGGCTCAAGCGGTAGAGCGCTATCCTTGAACTGAAGAGCTGAGGGACAGCGCCCAGGCCCAGAGTTCAGGCCCCACAACCGGACCCAAAAAAAAAAAAAAAAAAAGGACTAAGACAATAATCTAAACAAAATCAACAACTTCTGAGAAACATACACTGCCAAGAATTACTCAAAGAGAAATAGACTGTAATAGACCAGCAACTGTCACTCTACCTGTAATCCTACCTACTCAGGAGAGGCTGAGATTTAGAAGATCAGAGTGCAAGGCCAGCCAGGACAGAAAAGTCCACAAGATTCCATCTCAAAAAGAGTCAGTAGGGGGATGGGAAGGTGGCTCAGTGGTAGAGTGCTTGTCTTGCAATCATGAGGCCCTGGGTTCCATTTCACAGCACCACATAAGCAGAAAAACTCAGAAGTGGTTCTATGGCTCACGTGGTAGAGCGCTAGCCTTCAGCTGAAGAGCTGAAGGAGAGCACCCAGGCCCAGAGTTCAGGCCCCACAACCGACCAAAAAAAAACAGAGTCAGTAAAAAAAAAAAAAAAAGCTGACTAAAACCTCCATATTAGGAAAAAAGGATCACTTTCATAAATACCTGCAATAAAAATCTATAAAATATCATGAAAAAAGAGTCAGTAAAAAAAAAAAAAAAAGCTGACTAAAACCTCCATATTAGGAAAAAAGGATCACTTTCATAAATACCTGCAATAAAAATCTATAAAATATCATGAAAAAAATCTGTTTCATAAAAGAAAATGCCACGCTTGTTTTTTTTTAATCACTGGGACTTACCCCCAGTGCTGAGATTGTCAGAGGTTCTCTATCTGGGAAAAGTCATCCTATTTTGTAATACACATCAAAAGAAAGTCTTATGGATTAAAATTTGAAATTAAAAATATTAAACTTTCAAACAACTCTATGTATCTTTAAAGGGAAATATTAATCTGATCTCAAAATGGAGATTGGTTTTCTAAACTCAAAAGAAGAAGTATCACAAATTTAGCTGGATTAACATGTTTAAGTCTTTATATTTAAATATAAACATTCCCCACTTCCTCCTTAATAATCATCTTTCTTATTTTAATAACAGCCATTCTAATATCAAAACAGTGTGAGATGACATACCAATGTAGTTTTAATTTGCATTTCCATGACTATTTGTGAAATAGAGATTTTTTTTCATATGTCTCTAGGCCATTTGTATGTCGTCAATTGAGAAATATGTATTTAGGTCCTGTGCCCATTTTTTAAGTCAGCTTAATATGTTTTCTTACTGTTGAGTTGTTTAAGTTCCTTATATATTTTGGATATTAGCCCCTTAAGAGATGTAGGATCTGTAAATATTGTCTCGCAGTTTGTGTCATAGATACACAATGGAATGCTCAACTGAAGCTTACCAAAGAAAGAAAGGCTGTCACTTGTGACAGCATGCAGCCTGGATGAAACTGGCAGATGCTATGCTCAGTGACAAAAGCCAAGCCCTGAGAGGCCAGCACCGCATGACTGCACTGACACCTGGGATCTAAAAAGTCCAATTCACGGAAGTAGAGCTGCTAGAGACTGGTGTGGCCGCATGATGGAAAGGGAAGACGCCCAAGAGCAAGGGTTTCAGTCAGACAGAAAAAAATAAGTGTTTAGTGATCTTTTACATCACCTGTAAAATACACAATACAACTATGCATTATATATGTCCTAGTTACCAAAAGAATATAGCTTAAATAGTCTCACCACTGAGAAATAAGAATGAGATGGTTGTGTGAATTAGTTTGATTTTTACCCATCCAATGAATTGCTATAATGTCATATAGTACCATAAATATAATCTAAAAATTAAAAATGAATGTAAATTATGTTTAAAATATATAACAAACACACATTTTAGTGAGCCTGGACAAATGTATGAATAAAGTGTACATATAAATTGATGATATGAAAATTAAAATTTGTAGAGACAAGACCAAGAAGGAAAAAATACTAAGTCAATGAAATTCAAATTGATGTATAAAAGAGTTCTGATTTATTAGACTGACTAAAATTTGAAACAATTTTTTGGCAGTGCTGGCACTGGGATTTGAACTCAGGGCTCGAATGTTGTTCTTAGCTTTTTTACCCAAATCTGGTGTTCTACCACTTGAGCCACATCTCCATGTCCAACTTTTTGGTGGTTAATTGGAGATAAGGGTCTGAAGAATAGGAAAAGCTATTTGTCATAACAATGATGACTAAAGTGTTCATATCGACAATAGACCCGAATTTGGGACTTGGCATGATGACATATGCCTGTAATTCCAGCTACTTCAGAGGCAGACACAGAAGGGTTGAGGGTGGGGGATAGATACCTTCCCTGAAAAACACAACCAAAAGCAATATGACTGAGAGTGGGCCTCAAATAGTAGAACCCTTCACTAGTAAGCAGAAAATCCTAAGTTCAAGCTCTAGAACAGAGAGAGAGAGAAAGAGAGAGAGATAATATGAGCTTACAAATTAATAGCAAAACAATACATACATACATACATGCATACATGCATACATACATACATACATACATACATACAAAAACTCCAAGAGATTAGAATGACAAAAGAAAGAAAACTTAAATGGTTAATTGATTTATAGGAAGACACATAATCCTGTTAGGAATGAAGAAAATGGAAAGGAAAATCTAGTAGGATCACACTTCCATGCCTGTGAAGATGGCTAAAACCTGAAAGCCAGCTAGCAATACTTAATGCTTGTGCAGAACTCACATAAACAGCTAGTAATACAACCACTCTGGAAATCAGCTGGGTCTCAACACTGCATACTTGCATGCACTATGAACCTGATACTTTGCACCCACATAAATGTGTAGAAAGATATCCAAGAAACAATATGCCTAATGGAAAATTGAAAACACTCAAACATCCATACATAGCAGGAGTAAATTCTAACATATGGAAACTAAAACCACATGCCATAGTGCACAATATAGAGCAAAAGCCATACATGAGATAATACTGTGTGATTCCATATATATAAAGTTCAAAACATGGGCATACCTAAACTAACAATGTGTAGAGACACTGTACTATAACCATAAAGAACTACAAGGGAGTGACCAAAATGTAAAGATAACATTGACCACCACCTCCCCTTTCAGGGGATGCACATACAAGAGTTCTAGACTGCTGGAAAAGTTAGTTGACAGTTACAGTTATATGGTAGTAAGATTAGATTTCCCTTTTCCAAATTGTGTAGTTTCCTAATTGCACGCATTATCTTTACTATAAAAATAGTTTGCAATTAAAACTTGTAGATAGAGGGTCAAGGGTGGTATACATCAGAATTCTCAGCTACTGTGGAAGTGGAGATAGGAGTGTGGTAGTTTGAAGCTAACCCAGGCATGAGTTAGTAAGATCCTATTTCCAAAAACAAGTTGCACATTGTGGTTCACACCTGCATCTTCAGCTAATCAGGAAACAGAAGTAGGAGAATTGTGGGCTAAGACTGGCATTGGCAAAAGTGAGATCCCATCTGTGCCTCTCAGACATTTTGTTTTTAGTTAGTTTCTCTGAGAAGATTTGCTAACTCTCCTCCACACCAGGTTGGTCTGGAATTCCCAACCCTCCAGTCTCTGCCCCTCAAGTAGTTGGGATTACAAGGCTGAGAACATGGCTCAAGTGTTACTGTGCTTGCCTAGCAAGTACAAGGCCTTAATCAAATCAAAGGCCAGAACTGTCAAAAAATTCCTGAATTGGATACCAATCAGGGCTACATAGTGAAACTTGGTCTCAAAAAGTTACAAGTGATGAGCTGGGAATGTGGCTTAGTGATAGAGTGCTTGCCTAACACTCATGAAGCCCTGAGTTCGATTCCACAGTAACACATAAACAAAACAAACAAGCAAAAAGAAGCCAGAAGTGGTGCTGTGGCACAAGTGGTAGAGTAATAGCCTTGAGCACAAGAATTTCAATGACAGTGCCCAAGCCCTGAGTTCAAGCCCCAGCTCTGGCAAAAAGAAAAAAAAAGTTAAAAGTGAACTGGGAAAGAGTAGCTCACACCTTTCATCCTAGCTACTCAAGAGGCTGAGATTCAAGGATCTCAGTTCAAAGTCACCCCAGGCAGTAATGTCCATGAATCTCTTGTCTCCAATTAATTATCAACAAAATATAAAAAGCACCAGAAGGAGAGATGTGTCTCTAGTAGTAGAATGCTAGCCTCGAGCACAAAAACTTAGTAACAGTGCCCAGACTCTGAATTCAAGCCTCTACCAAAATAAAAGTCACAAGTGAAAAGATGAGTAGGCCTAACATTTTAAATCTCTAAAATAAACCTTAGATTGGAAGGAAAACCACAAAGCATGACATTTACTGGAAGTATAAATTCAATATACAAGTCAGAGAAAGGTGTTACAGAAACATATGTGAACAGTTCTTCATAATCAATGGATACAAAAGGTATGTATGTAAAAGAAACTTAAAGAAAAACTATAGATGGTAGACTATGTGTTACACGTGTATACGATAGCCAGAATTTAGGAAATGAAAATTAAATAACTCTTAATTATTATTTACGTTTGTTAAACCACCTACTCCCATTACAGTATGAGTACAGATTTTCATTCACAGGTATCTCTAAAAAGGAATTCATTATTTTTAAAAGGCCGTTAAATGTATTTCAAACAATCTTCTTTCCTGAAAATGCATTTCAAATAAAAGCATTTTTAAAACACTTTTAAAATCCTTCTTACCTTGCTTGTGCATTGAGGTGATTTATATTTAACAAAGATGTAAAATCCTGTATAGCTGATGTCCAGTTCTCATTTTCAAAGTGAAACAGCCCCCGTTTCAATAACGCATCGGTTCTTTTAGGATCACAAGCAATACACTACAGGGGTGCAGGGAGGTAGATACACAGGTCAAGGAATGAAAGCACCCTATGAAAAGCACATAATCACATAGTAACTTCAAATTACAAACAAGCAAACCACGTTAAGATTCCAAATTTTGTTTAAAGGATCTTATTTAAAAATCTATTCATCATCAAATTTTGTTGTAGTTACTCTGTGTGTGTGTGTGTGTGTGTGTGTGTGTGTGTGTGTGTGTAAAGGGGCTTGAACTCGGGGCCTCATGATCTTGCTTTTGGTGTTCTACCACATAAGCCACAGCTCTACTTCCAAGTCTTAAGTGGAAATAAGAGTATCACAGACTTTTCTGCCCAGACTGGCTTCAAACCATAGCCCTGAGATCTCAGCCTCCTGAACAGCTTGGATTATAGGCACAAGAAGCCAAGGATTTCATTCATAAGTAAAAGAAATGAATTGGTGGTGACACAATTCATCCATTTGATGCTGACATACAGAGCCATACAGTGAACAGGCCACATCCTATGTTCATTTGTAAAGTTTCTTGCTAATTGGGACTGGCATAATTTAAAACATACAAAAAAAAAGACTACAGAGTTTGAAATTTGTTTCACCTTGTCCATTTTTTCCACTATGGGTGTCAGGCAGAAATTACAAGGCTTGTAACAATATCAACTCAGTAGCTAAGCCATAATGGATGGATTAGGATGACAGGGCAGCTAGGAACATGGAAAGTTAATTAATTAAATGATTGTTCCTAAATTCTCATTTCTGGATAAAAGTCAGAACTGTGGCATGGCTACAGGGAAAGAGCACTTGTCCAGCATGCACAAGGACAGGCTCCATCCTAGCACACATCAGGAGAGCAGAGTTAACATGTTCTGCCACATTTGGGGAATATTTTGCCTTGTCTCTAGCCTCTTATTATACTCTAACTACAAGTTATCTTACTTAATGACATTTCTTGATACCACAGATATAAACACTTTCAGTATTTTTATTTCCTTCCCAACACCATTATAATTATATGTATATATGTTTTGTATCTGCCCTTAAGTATTTGATCTTTTGGGGTTTTTTTTTGGAGGGGGGGGTCCGGTCATGGGGCCTGAACTCTGGGCCTGGGCACTGTTCCTCAGCTCTTCAGCTCAAGGCTAGCACTCAACCACTTGAGCCACAGCACCACTTCTGGCTTTCTTCTTTTTGCTTATGTGGTGCTGAGAAATTGAACCCAGGGCCTCAGGCATGCAAGACAAGCCCTCTACCACTGAGCCACTTCCCAGCCCCAAGTATTTGATCTTTAAACAATGAGCTCAACATAGTGTATTCATTCATCATTTCTAATCCACTCTATGTACTACTTTGGTCAATAAAATTTGTGATTGAATGAATGAATGAGTGAATAAATTAAAGAAGGTTCCTCAAAGACAGCATCATCTAGTCAAGAGTTTCAAGGTAGAAATTAATTTCTCGGTTGTCTGAAGGAAAGAAGCAATTTTCAAAGGCTTCTCTTTTTTCTGCGTCTATGTCTGTATACACACACAACGGTACTGGGGTTTGGCCTCAGGGCCTGGACACTATCCTATAGCTTTTCCATTCAAGGATGATGGACTGCCACTTCAGCCACAGCTCCATTTTCAGAGTTTTTTGCTGGCTAATTGGAGATAAGAGTCTCAGATTTTCCTGCCCAGGCTGACTTCAAAACACAATCCTCAGATCTCAGTCTCCTGAATAACTAGGATTATAGGCATGAGCCACTTCTTGAATCACAATTTTCTAGTTCAAGAGGAGAGAAAAGAAAAAGTCAGGTCCTCTCCTCATCCCACAAATTACTTCAGTGTCCCTCATGCTCTGACATGAAGCCATTTACTCAACAATCATTTTTTAAATATCATTGAAGCCATGTTAATATCAATACTCACAGTGAAGTTCTAGATCCCAACCTAAAATGAATTTTTATTAAATAAAATATATGAAAATGCTTTTAAGAACAAATTCATCAATGGCAGCATTTCCTGTGCTAGCACTTACTTTGGAATAGTCATCCATGGCCAGCATTCTATTTGTCTTTTCATATACTGCACCCCTTCTGAAGTATATCTCAGCATCTGTGGGTTTGCATTTGATTGCCTGGGTGTAGTTTAGAATTGCCAGAGTCGTGTCATTTTTTCCCTTGAAAATTTCTGCCTTTGACAAATACGCTTCTAAAGGAAATTAAAAGGTAAAATTCAATGCTTCCATCCTTTCATTAACTATGAAAAATGCAAAATATCAATGCTTCTCCCCCAAGAAATATACCTGAAAAACAATTTTCCCAATAATGGCTATTCTAACAGGGGTGAGGTGGAATTTCAATATTGTTTTGATTTGCATTTCTTTTATGGCCAGAGATGTTGAGCATTTCTTCATATGTCTATTGGTCATTTTTTATTTCTTCCTCAGAGAAGTGCTTTTTAAGTCTTTAGCCCATTTATCAGTGGGGTTGTTCTTTCTTTGAGGATTTGTTTATGGGAGGTTTAATCTTTTGAGCTCTTAAGTGAATTTTAGAAAGGAGGCACTATCTGGTTTTTTTGTCATTTTTTTATTGTGAAAATACTGTACAGAGGGTTTACAATTACATGGGCAAGATAATGAGTACATTTCTTATCAAGCATTTTAGACTCCTCCTTTGTTTCCTTTCCCATCTTTTCCCATCCTTCCTGCCCCACCCTGTCTGTTTTATACCCAGTAAGGATCTTCTCCCCATCTGTGGGCTTTCTACTTATCTTGCTAGCTATGTCTTTTACCACACAGAAGTTCTGAAGTTTAACTGTCAAGAAAACTAATAATAATGGATGCTGGTGGGGATGTGGCCAAAGGGGAATGCCACTACACTGTTAGTTGGAATATAAACTTGTTTAACCACTGTGGAAAGCAGTATGTAAATTCCTCAAAAAACTAAACATAGAGCTCCCCTATGACTCAGCAATCCCACTTCTGGGCATTTACCTAATTGACCACAAATAAGACCACACTAAAGCTACCAATAACCATGTTCACTGCAGCATTATTTATCATAGCTAAGATATGGAACCAAACCATATGCCCCTCAGTAGATGAATGGATCAAGAAAATGTGTTATATATACACAATGGAATTCTATGCTTCCAACAGAAAGAATAACATTTCCCCATTTGTAAGGAATTTGAAAGACTTGGAAAAAACTATTAAGCAAAGCAAGCCAGGCTCAAAGAAACACAAACTGTAGGGTGTCCCTCATTTGTAATAACTAGAATATATCTATGATATTCTTAGCAGAAGATCACAATAGTTCAATAGCTAGGTGCATATGACAACATACAATGAAGCTTATCAAAATGAACTAAAAGACATGGAAACAAGAGGTTTTTATATGTACTGTTTGCATTTATTTCTTTTTTCTTTCTTTTTCTCCTTTGGTTTATGCCCTGTTGTCACTGTTTTTTTTATTTCTGTGCCCTTTGTCTTGTATATAAGTTTATCTGATTTGTGAAAGGGAGAGGGAATCACAGAAATGGCAGGACAAAGGGTGAACCAATGCAACAGTGATACTCACTAGATGCTATGTTGGAAATAAACTACAAAATGGGGAGGGAGTCGAATGGGGGAAGCAAGAGGAAATAAGAAAGGAGTAACACTGTTCAAAAGAAATGTGCTCACGTACTGTTACATACCTTACAGATGTAACAGTAACTCCTCTGTACATCATCATTACAATAAAAAAAGAAAATTATTCTCCCTATTATATTTTCTTAATCATTTTTTAAATTTTCCAGCAATATCAAATTTGGTTCTATCAACTGGCTAAGATATTCATTTGTGATTACAAAAATTCTGAATTTGAAGTGATAAAAGTTGTCTTTTACTTTCATGTATATCTAAAATGTTTCACAGTTTTTTTAATGACCACAGTAAAAATCTAGGTGTTTATTGAGGGGGTTGGTTGTGAGGTACTGTGGTTGAACTCAGAGGCTCACTCTTGCTAGGCAGGTATTCTACCACTGAAACCATGCCAATGACCTCATTATGTATTGGGATTTTTTGACATAGGGTCTTCCTTTCTGACTAGCTTGTACTAGAATATGATATGCCCATTTTTGCTTCTTCTCATAGCTAAAAAAAAGGCACCACCTCATCCAACAGTCCTCTGCTATAATCATTCAGACTCAGGCCTAAAACTAGAAACCTCTCTGAAACTGAAATTCAGTTTGGGATGACAGGTACATACTACTGAACCCAGCTATTGTTAGAAAAAGATCTCATAAAGTTTTTTTTCCATGAAGGTCTTGAACCACAATCCTACTATTCTGAGCCTCCCACACAGCTAGAATTATGGGCATGAGCTTTCAGAGCCTGGTCAAAGTCAGGTTTTGAACACACAAAATGTTATGGATCTTTAATTGATTGATACTAACTAGTACAGGCCAAAAAAATCTTTTAGGAAGCTCATGTTATATATTTTGGTGGATGTGCTGTGAATATTGGGAATATGAAGATGGTATGACATTTTTGCATTCCTAGGAAGTCCATGTCAAGAAAAGATTGGTGAATTACCTCTAAAACCAAAACCTGTGAGATGAACATTAAAAATTGAGTTTTATCTAAGATATATCAAGGGACATGAACATTTCAAACCATAATGAGTATCTTAAAGGCAATCTATACTCTCTAGACACTGTTGAAAATGAAATATACAACTTGTTTGAGGGGATGGGAGGGAAAAACTGAGAGAGTGTAAAGGAAAGGGTGACATTGTCCAAAAAGAAATTCACTCTTTACCTGACTTATGTAACTGTAACCCCTCTGTATATCAACTTTATAATTTTTTTAAAAGCAATCAAAAATTGTATGAGCCTGGAGCTTACCACATAAAGAGTAAAATATTTAACTGAGTTAAAAGACACAATTATTTTTTCAGAACTTCCATCTTTTGATTTCTATTTCTAATACTCTTTCAGCTCTTGATTTATGTGCATTTATAATAACAATGATAAAAGCTGAGATAAGGATCCAAAGGAAGATGGAGGAGGAGAAGCTGGGAGCTAAACAAGCTCTTGAATACCAAACAGTTTTAGTGTTCCAGTGAAAAGTCTTAGGCTAGAAAGTCACACCAAGTGTGTCATCATAGTACAGAGAGTTTGGCCAGAGAGGAAAAATCCAGGCAGCTTGGTTAAGGAGACAGATTTGAGCACTTGCTGGTGTCCATGGCAGCAGTGGTGACAATGGCTGCTGCTGCAGCCGCCATATCAACAGAGAAGAACCCAGGACAAAGGTGCCAGAGGCAGTGTGTGAGCAGATTCTACTCACCACCAGCAAGAACTGACAAGGAGTGGAAATCTTCATCCTGCTGACCACAGATAGTCACAGACTGTGGACAGCCCAGAAACCAAGGGATAGGCATGAGTACTCCAAGACATCCTCACTCCTCACAGAGCAGCAGTTGGAAAGTAGCCCCTTTCACTCAACCAGAGAAGAACTCCATCTTTGATACTGACAAAGACTTGGCCAGAGCAGCTAGCATGTAACTCAGGCCTTTGAAGAAGACAATAGGAGTTAATGAGATATACAAGTCACTATGTCGAAAAAAAAACTTTACAACTTTGGGGGGGGGGAATGGGAAGGGATAGGAAAGGGAAACAAAGGAGGAGGCAACAATGCTTGATAAGAAATGTACTGATTATCTTGCCCATGTAATTGTAACTCCTCTATATGGTATTTTCACAATTAAAAAAAAAAAGACAATAGGAGCCATTCAACAGGTCACAGGAACCTGACCTGCCCAGCTCAGCTCCACCCAGAGGAAAGTTGCCCTTCCCAAGCAAAGGAACCTCCACCCGATGAGGAGTGACTTTCTTCATTGGGTAAACAGAGCCAGAGGCTGCCCCTCTCCACTGCAGCACAGGCAGCAGACCCAGCAGCAGGAGGGTAAAAGAAAAACAATTGAAACTAGTAAACATAAATCCTGAGAATGGCTCCAGGATGGGCTCAGAGAGTGTCTCAGGAGCTAGCCCCTCAGGGTAAAGCTACTGATTGCTGACAGGCCTCAATCCTACCCACAACCTAGCCCCATCACAGCAACTCCAAGCTAGAGGAAACAGCCATTTTCCTCTATTGTAACACTCAAAGTAGATCTTCCTCCAACTGAACTACCCTGGGAGGAGTGTCATAATGTTCCAGGAACAGCATAGCTTCTTTCTGCCTGCTCAAACAGGCTTAAGAAACCAATCAAGACACAGGAAAACCAAACAGCACAACAAACAGCAAATCAGAGACTCCACCAAGAGACGGGTTACAGACACAGAGGAGACACAAGATCGCCCCCCCCCAAAAAAAACTCAAAGAACGCTTTTCTACCTAACTTTTTTTTTTAATTCTTTTTTTTTCATCATTATTATTTTAGGGGTGTGTGTGCGTGTGTGTGTGTGTGTGTGTGTGTGTGTGTGTGTGTGTGTGTGTGTGTGTGTGTGTTTAAACTCTTTTTACTTTTTTCCCTTTTGCTCTCTTTTGGATTATTTTTGCATGATTCAATTGATGTTCTGCTCATCCCTAGATATATACCCATCTTAGATTATTAGACCTTATCCTTCATTGTATGCACACCTAATTCAGAGATTATTCAATTCACAAACTCTCAGCCTTAACTCCTTTAAATGAATCCAGGGAGCACAAAAGGAATGCTGAATGGAACCCATAAGAAGGAAAGGAAGTACAATAAAACCATAACCAATCAACTAAGGGATTTGAGAATGAACACTGAAAACCAAATTAAGGAAGTAAAGAAGTCCATACAAGATCTAAAACTAAATTCCAACAAAGAATTTGAAGCCATAAAAGCCAACCAATTAGAAGGAAAGGAAATACAAAAACAAAGTAGAAAGTCTTGACAGTAGGATAGACCATGAAGAAGATCAAATCTCTGGGATTGAAGACAGCCTAGATATTATAGAAGAAGAACAGACAACTAACTATCCAAGACAAATCCAAGAAATATGATAGATCTACTCAACATTAGAATACACCATCAGACGGCCTAATCTGAAGCTAATGAGTAGAGAGGAGGGCCTTGAGACAGGAGTTAAAGGTCTAAAATTTTATTTAGCAGGATCCTAGCAGAGAACTTCCCAAACATGCAAAAGATCCATAAATAGACCATACCAGAACAGGACACCCCTCCTCCCCACCCCTTCTTATCCCCCCCACTCCCCCTTACCCCCCCCTCACATTATAATCTGCACAGGAACAATTCAGACCAAGGAAAGGATCCTTAAAGCTGTCAAGAAGAAAAGATCAATCACCTATAAAGGGAAACCAATCAGAATAACTTCAGATTTCTCAGCAGAGACAAAGACAAAGTAAGAAGAGCCTGGAATGATGTTTGCCACGCCCTAAAGACAAACAACTAACAACCAAGAATATTCTACCCAGCTAAACTCTCCTTCATAATGGAAAGTCAAATAAAAACCTTCCATAGCAAAGAAAAACTGAAACAATATAGCTCCACCAAAACAGCCCTACAAAAGACTCTTAAAGATGTCCTACACATAAAAACCAGCACAATAAAGACCAAGAAACCACCCTCAAACAGAGAATCCAAGAATCATAGGAAGAACACAGTTGTTGTAGCCTCCAAGAAGGTGGATAACATGGCAGGAATTACCAAGCAGGAATTACCAAACAGCTCTCAGCCCTAACTCACAACATTAATGGACTTAATTCTCCAATTTAGTGACATAGATTGTCTAGTTAGATTAACAAGTAAGATCCTTCTATCTGCTGCCTTGAAGAGACACACTTTGCCCACAAAAACAAACATATTCTGAAAGTAAAAGGCTGGAATAAAATCTTCCAAGCAAATAGCCCCCATAAACAGGTGGGAGCTGCAATCCTAATATCAGATAAAATAGACTTCAAATTAAAATTAGTGGGAAGAGATAAAGAAGGTCATTACATACTAATTAAGGGATCTCCTCTTCAGGAGTATATTAAAGTTCTAAATATCTATTCACCAAACAACGCAGCACCCTAATTTATTCAAGAAATGCTACTTTCCCTAAAATTTAACACATGTTAAATTTTAGACTTTAACACACCACTATCCCTTCTGGATAGATCAATCTGGCAAAAACTCAACAGAGAAACCTCAGATATAACAACTGCATAGATGAACTAGACTTAACAGACATCTACCATATATTTCACCCAACATCATCAGAATACACGTTCTTCTCAGCAGCACATGGAACATTCTCCAAAATAGACCAGATTTTAGGTCAGAAGCAAATTTGTCCAAATTCAAAAACACTGAAATTATGCCCTACATTCTCTCAGACCACAAGGGAATAAAATTAGAACTCAACACCAAAAGCCACCAAAGAAAGTCCTGTAACACATGGAGGCTGAACAACAAACTGTTGAACCACCAGTGGGTCATGGAAAAAATTAGAAAGGAAATTCAAATGTTCATGATATTCAACAAAAATGAACACACAAATTACCAGCTCTTCTGGGACACAGCAGCAAAGGCAGTACTCAGAGGCAAGTGTATAGCTCTGAGTTCCTATATCAACAAATTGAAGAGATCTGAAATCAACAATTTAATGAGACACCTGAAGCTCCTTGAAAAACAGCAGCAAGCTAAACCCCAATCAAGTACATGAAAACAAATAATTAAAATTAAATCAAAATTAATGAATTAGAATAAAAAAATAGAATCAATAAAACAGTTCTTCAAAAAAATTAACAAAATTGACACACTCTTACCAAATCTTTTCAGAAAAAAGAGAACACACCCAAATAAACTCAGAGATGAGAATGGAAACATCACCACAGAAACAACCAAGATTCAGAACATTATAAGGGAATACTTCTCAAAACTTTATGCTAATAAATTTAAGAATCTGGAAGAAATGGATGATTTTCTAGCAAATATCAACATGCTTAAACTAAGCCAAGATCAGTTAAACCAACTTAACAGACCATATCAAGCATCGAAATAGAAACAGCAATAAGAGACCTCCAACACAAGGAAAGCTCAGGACCGGATCATTTACAACTGAATTCTACAAGGCCTTCAAAGCAGAACTCACACCAGTACTCTTCCAACTCTTCAATTAAATTGACAGTGAAAGTTCACTACCAAACTCTTTCTATGAAGCCATTGTAACCTTCATCCCAAAACCAGGCAGGGACTCATCAAAGAAAGAGAACTATAGATCCATTTCTTTGATGAACATCGGTGCAAAACTTCTCAAGATTTTGGCCAATTGACTTCAACAACTCATCAAAAAAAATCATACTCCATGATCAAACAGGATTCATTTCAGGGATGCAAAGCTGGTTCAATACACACAATTTCATTAATACAATTCATCACATCAACAGAAGCAAGGGTAAGAACTGCATAGTTATCTCAATAGATGTAGAAAAAGCATTTGACAGGATCCAACACCCCTTTATGAGGAAGTCTCTGGAAAAACTAGGAATCCATGGGACATTCCTCAGTATAATAAAGGCTGTATATGACAAACCTACAGTCAGCATTATACTTAATGGTGAAAAACTAAAGCCATTTCCTCAACATAGGAATGAGATAAGGATGTCCACTCTCTCCACTCCTCCTTAATTTAGTATTAGAATGCCTAGCTACAGCAATAAGACAAGATGCTAACATACAGGGGGTCCAAATAGGGAAAGATGAAGCAAAACTCTCCCTCTTTGCAGATGACATGATCTTGTATTTTAAAAATCCCAGACTTCACTCCAAAATTACTCGAGCTGATTTAAAACTTTGTCAAAGTAGCAGGTATAAAATTAACCCTCAAAAACCAGTGGCTTTTCTGTATGCCAACAATGAGAAGAGCACAGCTGAAATCAGGAAAGCAACTCCCTTTGTAATAGCCCCACAAAAAATAAAATACATGGGAATTAAATTAACTAAAGAAGTGAAGGGTCTCTATGATGAAAACTTTAAAACCTGAAAAAGGAAATCAAAGCAGAACTGAGGAAGTGGAAAAACCTCCCATGCTCCTGGATTGGAAGGATCAACATTATGAAAATGGCAATACTTCCCAAGGCTATGTACAATATTCCAATCTCATTCTTCAAGGAAATAGAAGCAGCAATCCAAAAACTCATCTAGAACAATAGCAAAAGCAATCCTTAACAGAAAGAACAGTGCTGGAGGAATATCAATACCAAATTTCAAACTCTACTACAAAGCCATAGTAATCAAAACAGCTTGGTACTGACACAAGAAGAGACCTGAGGACCAATGGAATAGAATTGAAAACTAAGAAATGAACCCAAAGACCTATTGCCTCCCAATCTTTGACAAGGGAGCTAAAAAAAATAGAATGGAAGAAAGACAGCCTCTTCAGTAAATGGTTCTGGCAAAATTGGTAATCACCTGTAGAAAACTAAAGCTAGATCCTTATATATCACCCTGCACCAGAATCAACTCCAAATGCATCAAAGACCTCGGAGTCAAAGCAGACACTCTGAAAACATTACAGGATGTAATAGGAGAAACCTGAGGACTCCTTGGCACAGGCCAAAATTTTCTTAATAGAGAC
>NW_012267232.1:16207875-16288346 GCF_000151885.1 Dipodomys ordii
TTGAGCCACAGCGCCACTTCTGGCTTTTTTTCTTTTTGCTTATGTGGTGCTGAGGAATCGAACCCAGGGCCTCATGCATGCAAGGCAAGCACTCTATCACTGAGCCACCTTCTCAGCCCCAACTTTACAATTTTTATTATTAGCCTACATCAGTTGTAAGGGGGAGAGGTTCATTGTTCATCCCTAGCATTGATTTATTTTACCTGGTCCTCCCTTTTAAAGTAATTCAGCAGGTTTCATTGTTCTGTTTTTATAAGTGCAAATACATCACTTTGACCTTATTCATCCCTTTCATCCTCTGTATTCACCCTCTTCCCACCCTCTGTTGCATTACCCCTACACACCTACACAGAACCTGTTTTACTTTCTTGTTGTTTTTTTCCACAGTATATATTAATTGTACCAACAGGGTTTCACCAAGGTGAAAAAAATTTTGATAATAATTATTTGAAAAATGCAATAACTATCTTTTACAACTTTATATTCTATAAATGACAACCATTCACTGTTCAACATTCCAGTAAAACATTTATCATTAAAAACCAATGCCAGCCGGGCCTCAGAAGTGGCTCTCGCCTGCAATCCTAGCTGCTCAAGAAGCTGAGATCTGAGGATCACAGTTTGAAGCCAGCCAGGACAGAAAAGTCCCCGTGAGACTCTTACCTCCAATTAGCTACCCAAAAACTGGAAGTGGCACTGTGGTAGAACTAGCCTTGGGCACAAAGAGGCTCAGAGACAATGCCTAGGCCCTGAGTTCAAGCCCTACAACTGACAAAAAAAAAATGCAAGCTAGACACTGTCAGTATTATTCCCACCTTTTGTCCTCAGCTTCACCTAGACCTGAGGCTCCTGGCTGCCCTAGAGCTCCATACAGCTGGCACTTCCCTCTCCTCCCAGACACACACTTACCTCACGTTAGCCCTTACTTCCTTCCACCCAGACCTGCCCACCCCTGGGACAGGGGCAGATCCCATGTGCTCCCTCTCTCCCGGGGAAATATGGCTCCTCTAATAAACCTTACAATCATCTTTCTCCTGTGCCTGCCTGCCTGCCTGCCTCTGTGTGTGGTCCCCAGCGTGAAGGATTCCTACAGACACCAGTGGCTCACTCACACCTGTAATCTTAGCTATTCAGGAAGCCAAACCCAGAAAATCACAGTTCAAGGTCAGCCCAAGCAGAAAAGTCCACAATACTCCATCTTCAGGAGCCTGAAAGCATGGCTTAAGTGGTACAGCACCAATCAAGTAATCAAGCTGAGCAACTGTGAGGCTCTGAGTTCAATCCCTAATACTGCTGAGAAAGAGAGAGACAGACAGACAGAGAGAAAGAGAGAGAGAGGAAAAAGAGTAGTGAACTAATATTGTTCTTTCTATTTTGAAAAACTTACTTCTTGCAGGTCATTCATGGCGCTAAGCAACTTGCCCAGTTTCCTATAAATTGCTCCACGCCTACAATAGGCAAACGCAAGGTGTGTTTTATTCTTCTGTATTTCTTCAGTCAAGGCTGCCACTTCAGCTTTGTAATATTTAATGACTTCTGGTGGAAGATCACATGCCAAAGTATCACGTAGTTCTATTTTTTGTGCATCTGCCACTTTTTCAGGCAGGACTTTGTGGATCTCTGCTCTCCCAGCAGTTGGGCGTGCTTCCGGTCGCTGCGCTTCCCTCAATATATTAGTAACCCACGTCGGAGAATCCTGGAGTTTTCTCAGTCCTCCCTTTGTTGCAAGGTATTCATTGAAATATAAACACGGTAAGCTGGGACATCGGATTGGACGTTCATATACTGGAACTCTGAGCAAAAATTTCTTCTGCCCAGGAAGTATTCCATGAGACAATGATCTAGTTGAAAAAGAAAAATCCTTTATTACAAAAGCATAATTATCTTCCTGATCAATGAGGCAATGCATCCACATCCAAAAATCACTACTTGTCAATTCTCCAAATAAAACTACACACTGATTTATGTGTGTATTATTTATGACTTATGATTTATGCCTCCAGAATCTATCTTTTCTGAAACTAAAATGGCAACACAGTATGAAGAGTCTGTATTAAATGAGTGAACTAGGAGACCAGTGAACTACTACTAAAGAGATGGTCTCCTCCTGTAACTAGTCTCCATGATTTGTCATCATCGCTATCACCATCATCATCATCATTACTGTGAGAAAATGCATAGATCAATCCTCAGGGCCTCTTTGTCTTTGTTTCCATACCTCAACCAGGACAAATATGTTAATAAAAGGAACCAGCCTTCTTTTCATTTATACTTTTTAAAAATAAATAGAAAAGGGTAACTGAACAAAAACAGAGAGAGAGAGATGATCTCCTTCAATTGTAACACAGTGAGGACACTGCCCCTTTAAGTTTCATTTATTTATAGTCCCCTGCCTTATCTTCCAGAGGAATTATACTGAAGGACTGAGGAGACAAATATGACAGGAGAAAGAAAATGTCATCCCAGAGACTAGAGAGGACATGGACTGGAGAGTAGGAAGAACAAAGTATAGCCAGGTGTCGGTGGCTTACTCCTGTAATCCCGGCTGTTCAAGAGGATGAGCTCCTAGCTCAAAGCCAATCCAGGCCAGAAAGTCCATGAGACTTATCTCCAATAAAACAGGAAGTGGAGCTATGGCTCCATTGGTAGAGTGCCAGTCTTGAGAGGAAAAGCTAAGCAAGTGAGAATGTGAGACCCTGAGTTCAAACCCCAGTATGGAGTGTAGGGGACTGGGGGAAGGAAAAAGAAAGCCTTTAACATCCATTTTTGAATGGCAGTCTTTGTATGGAGCAAGAATTGGTTTTCCAAACCACTTCCTTTTCTTTCCATTCAATTAAAATGAATGAGTTTTCAATCAATAGTCTGAACCATTCCTTGTTCAATATACTATGAAGTGCTCATACATCTTTACCATGAGGGGTTGGCATTGTAGTTCGATGTATTTTCAGGCTGAATAAAATAATAAACTGGACTAGATGAAATTATAAAATTAAGTCTCAGACCCACAATAAGTTTCTTAAATCATAGAAATACATTACTGGAACAAGACCTTTCAAGCTTTTGTGGAGGCTTGACTAGCTGTTCATACACAAAGTTAAGTTTGGAGAATTTCAGTTTTTTCTTCCATTTCACCTTCTTTTTTCTGGGATACACAATGTAATTAATGCCAGCTTTCTTTGATGCTTCAATGAGAGCGAAAGAAGTTTTTTTATTTTCCTCCAAGTTATCTAAGATGTCACTTATACTTTTTTTCACAGAGACCTCTGATGGCTCTTCCTGAGAAAGACGAGCCTCATACGCCTTGGCTTTCTGGAGTCTCAACTCTTTCATATTGCTTTGTGTGTCATCTTTTATGTCCAACAATTGGGTGACCTCCTTCCACAAATCAGGAGAAGATTTTGCTCTCTTTAGTAAGGAAACAAAAGGGTAGGGGTTTTTTTAAGCATAAAATCTATTTACTCTTGCTTGACATGCAAAGTTAACTTAATTACAACTATCATTAATGTACTTTATTGAAATGTATTTTTTGGGTTCTCTTTCAAATGTATCAGTAATATTCATCAGACAATATAATGAATTTCATTATAAAATTTTTGTATATGTATATAATGTGCTTTGATCATAATTATCACCCATATTCTTATCTCTTACTCCCTTTTTCCCTCCTTTTGCTGTTCCTCTTCCTCTTTCAGAATGGTTTTCTCTTCTACTTTCATGGGTTTTTTTAAACTCTATTTTCCATGTTACTGGGCCTTGGTAGCTCATGCAGGCAAATCCTAGCTACTCAAGAGACTGAGACCTAGATAATTGTGTTTCAAAGAAGCCAGCTTGGGCAGAAAAATCTGAGACTCTATCTCCAATTAACCAGCAAAATGCCAGACAGAAATCATGGCTCAAGTATAACACCAGCCATGAACAAATAAGCTGTGTGAGAGTGAGAAACTTGAATTCAAGCTCTAGTTCCAGCAAAAATAAGAGTCAAAAATAGATTTCACATAAGAGAAAACATATGGTCTTTATTTTTCTCAGTCTGGCTTATTTAGCTTAACATCGTGAGGCCCTCAAGTTCAAACCGTGTACCAGCAAAAAATAAGTGAATAAATAAAAATGAAAATAATAAACAATTAACTAACAATGAACAAGTAACATATGGTATTTGTCTTTCTCAATCTGGCTTATTTTATTTAACATGTTGAACTCCATTCTACCTATTTCCCCCAAATGACATAATTTCATTTTTCTTCATAGCTGAATAATATTCCATTGTGTACACATGCCATGTTATGTTTTTCTATGAATCTACTAATGGGAAACAAGAATAATTCCATACCCTGGTAATTGCAAATAGTACTGTGATAAACATAAATGAGCAGGCTTCTTTATTGTGTGCTGGCATCAGTTATATTCAAAAGTTGATAGAGTTACATCATATGGAAGTTCTAGTTTTACTTTTTATCAAGGATCCTCCATACTGGTTTCCATAGTGACTATATTTCTATTCCCACCCACAGTGTGTGAGATTTCCTTTTTCCTTCATATACATGGCAGCAGTGGCTGTTATTTGTTTTCTTATTGAGTTGTCATTCCACCTGGGGTAAAACAGAATCTCAGTGCATTTCCTGTGTAGTTTTCATGTACTTATTTGGCTGTTTGCTGCTGACTTTGCTCTTTTTTTGACACCATTGAAGTTTGAGCTTCACTCTGTAAGCTTGCTAGGTAGGCACATTACCACTTGAGTCACATGCTCTGACTTTTTACTAGGCATTTGTACTTCTTTTGAAAAGTGTACATTCAGTTAATTTGACTAATTAAACTGCGTTATTCTTTCGGTTTAATGTTTCCTGATTTCTTCATAGATTGGCTATTAATCCACTGTTGGATGAATGGCTAGCAAAGATTTTTCTCTTGTGTTTTTATTAACTTACACTAGCTATAGTGGGCCTTCATGGTTAGATTTCCACATGTGTTTACTGTGTATTTCAATTCATCTCACCTCATCTATCATTCTACTTGCCCTCATTACCTTCTTCCCAAAACAATTTTCATTACTGTCGTTATTCTATTCTAATAGTTGTAGATAATCTATTTTGATCATATTCAACTTCCTTTACCCTCCTTGTTAGCTCATCTCCTTCCCATTAGTTCTGAACACCTGACAGTCTATTTCTATATACACCCCCCATACCTCCCCATTGATTAACAGCATTCATTGAGTTTCTTTATGATGTTTTCATATATATTGTAATTTATTACAAAATTATTTACCTTCTTTTGTTCCTTTCTACATTCTCTTTCTCCTAAGTAGTTTCTTGCTTTGATTCATACTCTATGTTTATCCATTTAAACAATTTTTATGTGTATGGATATATATCTATGCATATATGTATATGTTCATAAGTATGTATATGTCTTTCAGGTCTAGCTTTCATATATGAGTGAAAACATGCAATATTTTGGTTTTTGATCTTGGTTTGTTTCATTTATGATATTCTCCAACTGCCTCCAGTATCCTCAAATGACATAATTTCATTTTTCTTTATGGCCATGCAATATTCTAATCTATATATTCTAATACATATATATGTATTCTCACATATTCTTTATCTATTCATCTGTTGTTGGACCTCAGCTGATAACATCATTTGGCTATTGGGAACATCATTGCACCAAACAAAAATATGCAAGTGTCTTTCTGGTGTATTGATTTAAAAATACAGAAAGCTTCATGAATTTTTGTGCCTTCTCTGCACAGAGTCCATGCTAATCTCTGTGTCTGTCCAATTTTAGTATGCATGCTGCCAAAGCAAGCACAAAGCTTTTTAATCTGATGCAATCCCATTTGTCAATTCTTGCTATTATTCCTGATCTACTGCATTCCCATTCAAAAAGTCATGACCTATGCCTGTTATCTTCAAGTGTTTTTCTTAAGTAGTTTCAAAGTTTCAGCTCTTACATTATGATCTTTAATCCAGTTTGAATTAATGTTTGTGAGAGATAGGGATCTAGTTTTGGTCTTCTGCACGCAGATATCCAGTTTTCTAAGCACTCTTTGTTGAAGAAGCTGTCTTTTCTTCAACATATATTGAGGATTTCTCATCCTACCATTTTTTTGAGACTGTTTATCAGCTCACAGAGTTTTCTGGAGTTTTAGAGTCTTGTAAGTATGAGATTATATTGTTGGCAAGTAGGGATAATTGGATGTCTTTCCTTCTTGTTTGTGTCTCTTTTATTACTTTCCCTTGCCTTACTGCTCTAAGAACTCAAGCCCTGTACTGAATAAGAATGGAAGGCACAGCCTTGCTTTGTTCCTGATTTCAAAGCAAATGATTCCTGCTTTTCCATTCAGGATAATGCTGACTCTGGGTATGTTGTGTAGAGTCTTCATTGTGTTATAGCACATTCCTTCTATTCCTAGTGTCTTTGGGGCTATTATTATAAAGGGATGTTGGATGTTGTCAAAGGCTTTTTCTATATTTAATGAGATGATCACATGCCTTTTTGTGTCTTCATTTCTACTTATGATCTGGATTATGCTTATTGGTTTGCATATGGTGAACCACCGATGTATCTCTGGAATGAAACCAACTTGATTATATGATAGTTCAATGTGTTGTTTAATTCTTGGTTTGCAAATGTTTTACTGAGGAGTTTTGAAAAGTGGCCTATCAGTTTGTAAGTGCCCCTTATCTACTCACTATCAAGGTAATGTTGAAGTCATTAGATGAATTTGGTAGTATTCCTACTCTTTCTATTTCATGGAATAGTTTGAGGAATACTGATGTTCTTAAAGAGTCTAGTAAGATTCCTAAGATTAGTCAAAAGTCAAATCAAATTAACAGTGGGTTAGTTGAAGCAAAACATAATAAATTAATTTGTTTTCATTAGTACATATAGACACATACTAATTATGTTTTTATAGATTTTAACTGAATGCAGATATTTTCTATATGTCTAGTTCTCTCATTTTACTTTTAATACCAAAAATGATAGAATGGGTAAAAAACAATTTGAGTTTATTTTCAAAACTGTTCTAACAACACTGAATTTCTATACCGTACTATTAAAACACGTTCTCCAATGGCTTCAACTCAATATTTATGAACTTACAAAACAAAATTCCATTCTATCATTTATTGGATCTAGTTATTATAGAATCAACATAACAATTTGTTTAGCATTAAAATTATTATAAATAATCTGTAATAATCATATGTGATTAAGCATAATATTCACTACTAATAAATTTTTAATCCTTTGATATAGTTTCCTAATAGAGCTACTATCAATGAATAAATTGCATTTTCTTTTGCTAATAATTTGTTATAAAGATGCTTTTCTTTATAATCAATTTAGACCCAGATTCTGAAAAATAACAATTTCATGCAAGCTAGTTATCCATTTAAGATAACTAAATTACAGCAAAGACATGAACTCTCCATGATTTATTATCCTCCCCCCTCAAGAAACTGTATTTGTAATTTATTATATTTCTAATATATTACAATGTGATTATAATATAGAATGCATATGTTTGCTTTTGAGAAAAGTACAAAGTGATTATTTCTGCTAAAATTACAAACAATGATTTTTAGTAGTAAAAACCACAGTTACCATACCTTCCAATATATCCATTTTGATCTGAGAGGTTTTTGTATATTTTCATAAGATGAAGCTTTTCTTAATATGAAAGACTGTGAAATAATCAAATAAAAATATTAACTATAGACACTACAAAATAAGCTAAATTGTTATATAACAGCAAATGGTCATGAATCTTAATTAATGGTCATTAATTTTAATTAACTTAAGTAATTAGAATATAAGTTCTTATTGATTTTGAAATTATTGACTTCAAATAGAAGAACAAAAGTTTAGAATCTATCAATTTAGCAAGACAGATAATAAAGAAATCTCGATTTTTTCTTTTTGGTCCAGTTGTGGGGCTTGAACTCTAGGCCTGGGCGCTGTCCCTCAGCTCTTCAGCTCAAGGCCAGCACTCTACCACGTGAGCCACAGCACCACTTCCGGCTTTCTTCTTTTTGCTTATGTGGTGCTGAGGAATCGAACCCAGGGCCTCAGGCATGCAAGGCAAGCGCTCTACCACTGAGCCACCTTCCCAGCCCAAATCTCAATTTTTAAAATTCAACTTGAGATAACAAACATTGAGACCCTAGTATGTGCAAGATTTATAGTGTAAATTTTGAGAGCCTGGTAAGGTGGTTCACAACTGCAATCCTAGCTACTCCAAGAGGCCAAGATCTGAGAATCATGATTTGAAGCCAAATTGGGCAGACAAATATTATCTCCAATTAACTAGCAATTTGCTGCCAATGGAGCTTAGTTCAAGTGGTAAAATGCCAGCCTTGGTGATTAATTGGAGATGAGTGTCATGCTATCACCACAATCTACAAAGTGACAATAACTTTCCAGCCTAGAAAGAGTATGATTGGTTAATTTGATTATTTTTCAGTGACAGCTACTGCTCTATTTGCTATAAATAAAACAGTAAATATGAGTAATATGACCAAAATCAATAAAGAATGAAAAGATCAAACATACCTAAGGGCAAATATCTAATAAATAAAAAAGAAAGAAGGTGGCCGGGCACTAGTGGCTTATGCTTCTAATCCTAGCCACTCAGGAGGCTGAGATCTGAGGATCACAGTTTAAACCCAGCCCAGGCAGAAAAGTCAAAGAGACTTTTATCTCTAATTAATCACCAAAAAGCCATAAGTTGAGCTGTGGCTCAACTATAGGACAGCACCCAAGCCCTAGTACCAGAACAAGGAAGACAGGAGAAAAGGAAGGAAGGACAAAAGGAAGGAAGGAAGGAGAGAGGGAAGGAAGGAAGGAAGGGAGGAAGGAAGGGAGGGAGGGAGGGAAAAGAGAGGAAGGGAAGGGAGGGAAGGAAAAGGAGAGAGGATGAAAGCGGGGTAAGGATGGGTTTTCTGACTGCATAGGTCTGGGTGAAGGGTTAGTGGCAAATAGGAAACTTAATCTACTTAGCACATTAAAAAATGGAACTTTTGTCTACAGGACACTAAGTCTCTCTAGTATACCATGCTCGAAGGGGAAGTAGCAGACTGAAAGCACTATTGAAAGAAAATGGTTTCTTATTTGTCTCCAATGAATGTCAGGGCACAAATAAGCTAATCATAAGAATTTCATGCTTTTCTTCTTCCCTCAGTCACTGTCTGTCTCCTTTCTCTCCAGTCATACTCAATTACTTCATAAGCGCATGACAGTGAAATCTTAAGTCTACATCCAATCATTCCAATTCATGGCCACAAACTACTTTTCTATTTGGTCAAACATCTCACACATACATTTCTTTCATCATCTAAATCATCGGCAAGAATGACTGGATATGCTGCAGATATTCTGTTAGTATTAGTGCATAAAATCTTCTGAGGGTTGGGCTGGGAAGTTGGCTCAGTTGTAGAGTGCTTGCCTTGCATGCATGAGCCCTGGGTTTGATTCCTCAGAACCACATAAGCAAAAAGAAAAAAGCCGGAAGTGGTGCTGTGGCTCAAGTGGTAGAGTGCTGGCCTTGAGCTGAAGAGCTGAGGGACAGCACCCAGGCCCAGAGTTCAGGCCCCACAACTGGACCAAAAAAAAAAAAATCTTCTGAGGGTCATAAAGACAGCAGATTTGAGGAAGGAAAAGAAATGTCATCAACAATGATGCCATTGCCTGTTATTAAAAATAACTTCTGAACTGTAGGTAGATATGATAACCAACTCACAGTTCTGAACAAAGCATACATACCTTAATACTTTCCTTGTGACCAATTTCTAATATTGTGATACTTTCCTTGCTTTCAGATACTAAATCCTCAGTTAAAAGTTTACATGTTCGAACACTCTGTGATAAAAAGATAAACATTTTACATTATATTGTGGAAGTTTAAAATGCTTATGATCCTTGTTATTTCATCATCCAACATTCTTACCAAACTCCCTAAAAATTTACATCAAAGGAAAAAATTTTAGAAAATACTTTCCAAACATGCATTAAATCTAGCTACAGGCTTAGTGTTTAGCTGAAATTCACAATATGGTTTCTGCTTCAGCACGTACAACCATGCATAATTTAGATATCTAGTTAACTATAAGGCAATTACTGTTAAATTCCAAAAACATATTCTGAAGAATATGTTTTATGTTAAGAGCTAAGAATAAAATTCAAACAAAATAATTCCATCAAGTTAAAATTTAAAAATATATAAATGTCACATAGAAAATGAGTATATCTGGGCACTGGTGGCTCATATCTGGAATCCTAGCTACTCAGGAGGCTGAGATCTGAGGATCACAATTCAAAGTCAGCCAGAGCAGGAAAGTTCATGAGACTCTTACCTCTATTAAGTACCAAAAAGCCAGTAGTGGACTTGTAGCTCATGTGGTAGAATATCAGCTTTGAGCAAATAACTAAGGGACAGCCCCAGGCCTTGTGTTTAAGCCCCAGAATTTGCAGCAAGAAAAAGAAAAGAAGTCACTTTTGACAATAAATGACGACACTAAATAAGATTTAGTGAATTAAATGCAATATCCTTAACAAACAAAAAAATATAGATGGGGAAAAATTTTAGAAAACACTTTCCAAAAATGCATTATGTCCAACTACAGGCTTAGCATTTCACAAAAAATTACAATATGGTTTCAGCTTGAGCACATACAAATAACTATGCACAATATCATTAAGTTAATACATATTGGTATATCTAGTTAACCATAAGGCAAATATGACTAAATTCTAAAATATAAGTATTCTAAGGAATATATTTACATTAAGAACTAAGAAAAATTTAAACAAATTTGTAAATTATTTTATATTACTCTTTAAAAGGATGAAAGGATTTTTTTAATGAATTAAGTTTTCAACACACAAAATTAGAAAAATGCCCAAATTCAGCATCAACATTGTATGGTAAGCAGGAAGCCAATAACAACAACATTTCAAAAGAGAATTATACCAAATGTCAGAGGAACAAAAATGTAAGCAATAGTTAATCTAAAAGTTTTTTATCAAAGAAATGATTTTAACTCATTTGTTTTTCTGGCTGACTGGCCATGATATGTAACAGTGCATGGTATATCATAAACTATGCTAAAAATGTGAAGTTATGGTCCTTTGTTGATAGTATAGTGGTTTGAGAGAGGATAATAGTTTTATAAATTAAAACTAACAAGAAAATAATTCAACTTTTTCTAAATTCTCGTCTAGATAAGGAAAATATCAGAGTTCATTAGAGCTGGGAGCCAGTTGCTCAAGCCTGTAATCCTAGCTACTCAAGAGGCTGAGATTTGAGGATCACCGGTCAATGTCAACCTAGGCAGGAAAGTCCATGAGACACTCATCTCTAATTAACCACCAGAAAACCCAAAGGGGCACTGTGGCCCAAGTAGTAGAGCACTTGCCTTAAGCTGAAGAGCTGAGGGACAGCTCCCAGGCTCAGAGTTCAAGTCCCACAACCAACAACAACAAAAAAGATCATTAGATATGGGAAGAAAAATAATGTGACATTAGAAACAGAGATAAAATTAACAAGAGAATACTGTATCCATAACTATGGACATACTTAAAGCCTCAATAAGTGGTAATTTAGCAGTTGACTCATAGTCAATATGAATAATTCAAAAATTTGACAAGAAAGAAATCTAAGTTACCAATTACCTTCCTAAATGAGAAATCCAAACAATGACTCCTTCCAAAGTTCAAAAATTGTCTCTAGGCTATATCAATGCCAGACTACATAAAAAGATGAAAAGAAGAAGCCTGCCAGTAAAGTCAACAAAGGAAAAGATCCAGGTAGGGACCCAGTTTCATAGGACTACAGTCATCTTGGTGGTAACTGTCATATTTCCTGCCAGGTAACCCTGGCATACGTCCCAAGCGCTACAGGACAAACACAGTTGCTGAGAGACTCAGCAGAGCATGTTGTGCTGGCCACCAAATGCTGGACTGTGTCTTATCTGATATTTAAACATGTTAATAGTTTTTGGAAAATGCTATGTGCATCCCATTTGGCTATGGTATACCTTTATCTAGCCAGCTCTATATGTGTGTGTGTGTGTGTGTGTCTGTGTGTGTTTGTGTGTGTGTGTGGCCTTCCTTTCTGCCTTGAGGTATAGCTACCTGTATCTGTCTTCTTGCTGTGGTGCAAGACACATTTCTTCTTTCAATTGCCAATTAACTATGCCTTGTGTAATCCTGAATCAATCTATCTCTTCAGTTTCCTGACTCCTACACTACCTTTGTCATTTGATAATCATACATTCGGAACAGGTTTCTCCAAAATAATATGGCACACTCATATTTCATTTATTAAGTACACATTAAAAACAAAAATAAAATATGGTCTAAGTGAATTCAACATAACTTCAAGAACAACATACCATGCCCAAATAATTCATGAAATAAAAAGCATTTCAGTATTAAAATTCTAAACACGTAATATCAATAAGTCAAATATGAGCACAAGTCCAGCCCTTTGCTGGCTGCAGTGAAATTCAGAAGTAAATTCTTCACCTCATTTCCAGTCTACAAGGACTGACTTTCTGGTTTGTTATGCTATTACCTAAGTTATGTTTTACCCCAGATTGTTTTCACTTTTCTAATACATGTATATTGGTATGCTGTCTAAAATAATCTGCAAATCAAATAATTCTAAATACCATTCAAAAACTGATGCACATGGATGCTATCGCTCAATTATCTTAAGAGGAAAAACTAAGGAGAGGAAAGAAGAGGGGAAAAAAGAAAAGAAGGGGCAGGATTGTTTGGTTTGGGTTTAGGAGTGTGTATATGTATGTGTGTCTGTCTCTGTGTGTCTGTGTGTATCTCTGTTTGTGTGTGTGTGTGTGTGTGTGTGTGTGTTTCATGAATGAATAAAAATAGACCAAAGAGTGAGTAGTAAATATCTGGTAGAGATGCTTTGGTTTTCTTCTTTTGATTTTCTAATAATCAAGTATACTATAGAAATAATCAGTATACTATAAAATGAGAATATGCATACATTTTTGAAGGAAGAAAAAGATGAATAATTATACTTAGTAGATTTAACTTTTTAAGCATTAGATTAACCAAAAAAACTCACTTTCAAGAGCAAGTGTTTTCAGAGGTGGGGTTCTGACCAGGCTGTGGGGGGAGTTTTGACTTTCCTGATGGACTCTGAGAGCAGAAGTCAACAGGAGAATGAACAGCTGATCCCTGAATGTGCAGGCTCACATTTTTTTTTCAGTCATGGGACTTGAACTTAAGAGAGCTGTCCCTAAACCTTTATACTCAAGGCTGGCATTCTACCACTTTGAGCCACAGTGCCACTTCCAGTTTTCTGGTAATTAATTAGAGATAAAGAGTCCCATGGCTGGCCTTGAACAGCATCCTCAGATCTCAGCCTCCTGAGTAGCTAGGATTACAAGAGTGAGAATATGACACCCAGCCTGGTACATCTTACATGAACATCTCATTCATGAGTTACCATCACATAGCTATAAGAGGACTAAGACCTCATGACTCTTGAAAATGTGAAGGAATTTATCATGTTAACTAGATTTTCAGGGTCAAGATTTAATTATTAAGCAGATCCTTCAGTAAGCTGACACTAGGTAAATTACTCCTGTGTTTGTATAAGCAAGGCAACCTGGTACCTTGAAGACCACCTTTAAGTTAAAATCCACAAAGAGCACTGAGCAGGTGATGGGTTTTCAGCAGGCTTCAGTGAGACTCCCAGCCAAAAGAGCCATGTGAACATGTATCTGTGCATCTCTAGGCTTCTACCAACAGTACGGTTATTTCTTCTTGGCTATTGTGAAATTAAGTATTTCATGGAGGACTGATGCAAAGGTATGGAGGTTCATACGCAATATGTGTTTGATTTGGTTTCCAAAGAAAAATTGTAAGAACATAATTTCAAGGCATGTACTGATTACTGTTGTTAACTGAATTAGTACAGATTATTGGTGATCTAATAATATCTAACAACATGGTGTTCAATTGTAGTCAACTATTATAATGGTAAATAAGCTGGGCACCAGTTATTTACCTGTGGAATACTAGCTGATTTGGAGGCTGAGGTGAGACGATCAGAGTTTGAGGCCAGCCAGGCTAAAAGAAAGAAAATCACAAAACCTCTTCTCAATCAATAGCTAGACATGGTGGCACATGGTTGTTGGAAGCAAACATAGTGGATCTCTGTCCAGGTGTGAACCTGGGCAGGACATGAGAGACCTTATATCAAAAATAACTAGTGTATAAAAGGGCTGAAAGCACTACACGATGGCAGAGTACCTGTCTGGCAAGCACAAATTCAAATCCCAGCAACCACAAAAGAAGAAAAGAAAAGAAAAAGTAAGTGAAACTCTTATAAAGATCCTGGACACTGCCTAACTAACCTTAGCTCTTAAATCCTCACTCAAAATATTCTTTCAAAATGAAAACAGGTAAGCCAGTACTAGTGGTTCATACCTCTACTCCTAGCCACTCAGGAGGCTAAGATCTCAGAATCAAGATTCAAAGGCAACCTAGGTGTATGAATCCTCTACACTCTTATGTCCAATGAACCAATAAACAGCCAGAATTGGAGGTGTGGCCCAGGTGGCAAAGTACCAGCAAGGAGCAAAAAAATCCAAGCAAGAATGTGAATACCAGGACTGGGAAGGTGGCTCAGTAGTAGAGCGCTTGCCTTGAATGCATGAGGCCCTGGGTTTGATTCCTCAGCACCACATAAGCAAAAAAGAAAAAAGCTGGAAGTGGCGCTGTGGCTCAAGTGGTAGAGCGCTAGCCTTTAGCTGAAGAGCTGAGGGACAGCACCCAAGCCCAGAGTTCAGACCTCACGACCGGACCCCCCCCCAAAAAAAATGTGAATCCCTGAGTTCAAGCCTCATTACTGGCACACATACAAACAAACAAACAATATTTTTCTTGTCTAGGCAAAATAAATATGACATCTTAAAGAAAAGATTATAGTGTTATAGCCATATCTTAAACAAATATATAAAATTATAATTTCATGAATGTAGAGGTGTGTCTTTGTATACAAACATATGATGCATATGATGATGCATCTATGTAAGAATTAGACATATACATAATTTAGTGTCATTCAATCATGATTATGACAATGCGGTCTGGCAAATTATATAACAATTGCCCCATCAAATTTGTCATAGAAATTATACAAGTTAATTGATTCAGTAACAGCAACAATTATAATACAGAAAACAATTTAAATATATTACCTCATATTTTGGATATAAAATATCCCTTATAACTGATTCTGGAACACCAAATTTGGGTGCTGCTGGACTCCAAAATAACTTTGTACATACTGGATAAGCAGATACCTTTGAAAATAAAATAAAATCATTAGAAATAGGTCAGACACAGTAACTCATGTCTATATCCAAGCTACTTGGGAGACGTAGATCAGGAGTTCATAGTTTGAGGCAAGCTTGGAGGAAAAAGCTAGCAAAATTTCATCTCAACCAACAAACTAGGGCTGGTTATACACACCTGTGGTTCTGGCTGTACAGGAAGCAAAAGTAGGAGAATCATAGTACAAGGCCCAGTCCCAGCCAAGAAAGGAAAAGAGATAAACCTGCAAGACCCTAATAAAACCAAAAACAAAGCTAATGGCATACCTCAAGTAATAAGAGTTCCTGCCTAGCCACTATAATAACCTGAGTTCAAAACCTTACTACTACCAAAAGCAATTATTAGAAAAAATAATGAATGTCCCCTAAAATAACAATAAACTTCTCTCAAAATTATTTTCAGTTGCTGAGGAAAATGGCGGTTTCACAGCTTCTGAAAGTCTAGCGAGAAAAAAAGAACATTTCATATCATCAAATTAGAAACAAGCTAAAATGGAAAGTACTAAATGGTGCTAAGGTTGTGAGGATATGAGAACCACTTGGGCACATTGGTCGTTTGTATTAAATAGAACTATATAAACCATGTGTTCATGTGTTCATCTTTGCTTCCAGCCTCACATTCAAGGCAAATATTTGTCCCTATGCAGGGGAAGATGTACAGAGACATCTGTACATCATGCGTTTGCACACAAAATGGCAAAAATAAAACCCAACCAATATCCATTAATGAAGAAACAGGTAAATAAAAAGCAGGCTATCCATTCAATTAAACACTAAAAAACCATTTAAAACATACAATTTAAGATCCATAGATAATCTTAGAAGTAGAGTGTTAACACTAAAGCTACCAGCACAACTATGTTTATTGCAGCCTTATTTACCATAGCTAAGATATGGAACCAACCCAGATGCCCCTCAGCAGATGAATGGATCAAGAAAATGTGGTATATATACACAATGGAATTCTATGCCTCCATCAGAAAGAATGACATTGCCCCATTTGTTAGGAAATGGAAAAACTTGGAAAAAATTATATTAAGTGAAGTAAGCCGGCCCAAAGAAACATAGATCCCATGGTTTCCCTTATTTGCAATATCTAGTATATGTATGAGTCAACGGAAAAGATCAGATAATGTGATGTTAAGAAAATGAGCCCTTAGATATGTATTTTAATGTTTTTTTTCATTCATGCATGTGTTTCTAATGTATTTATAAGATTATCTCTTTGTTGCTTTGTATGTCCCTCCCCCACAGTATAACCCCTGCTTTCACTATATTTGATGTCAGTATAACTTGTGGAGGAGATGGGGAAAAACAAGTCATTTAAGGATACAGTGGACCTGTTGCAACAATGAGAAGTACAAGTAGTCTGTCCAAAACGAGCTTTACAATGCCGGTGGGGGGGGGGGATGGGGGGGAGGAGGGGAAGGATTGGGATTGGGATTGGGATTGGGATTGGGATTGGGAGGGGGGAGGCTGGGAAGGGATGTGAAGGGTAAACAAAGGAGGAGGCTGCAATGCTTGGTAAGAAATGTATGCATTATCCTGCCCATGTAATTGTAACCCCTCTGTAAAGTACGTTCACAAATAAAATAAAATAAAATTAAAAAAAAAAGAAATGTACTCCTTATCTTGCCCATGTAATTGTAAACACTCTGTACAGTATTTTCACAATATAAAAAGCAATGTACTCATTATTTTGCTTATGTAATTGTATCCCCTCTGTTCAGTATTTTCACAATAAAAAATAATGAAAAAGAAAAAAAAAGAAGTAGAGTGTTAAGAATAAAATGTCTCCAAAATTTGCATACAACATTGTTCTTTAACTCAGAAACATAAAAAATCAAAGAAAAGTTGGGCAAATGGGATTGCATGAAACTGCAGAGCTTCTGCATGGCAAAGGACATAGCTAGCAAGGTCATAGAAAACCCAAGGATTGGGAGAAAATCTTCACTAGCCAGACAATAGACAAGGACCTCATATCTAAAATGTACTTAGAACTCAAAAAATTAAATCCCCCAAAAACAAATCCACAAAGAAACAACTGCCCAATAAATAAGTGGGCTAAAGACTTAAAGAGAGACTTTTCTGAAGAGGAAATAAGAATGGCGAATAGACACATGAAGAAATGCTCAACTTCTCGGGCCATAAAAGAAATGCAAATCAAAACAACATTGAAGCCAGGTGCTGGTGGCTCACGCCTGTAATCCTAGCTACTTGGGAGCCTGAGATCTGAGGAGCGAGGTTCAAAGCCAGCCCAGGCACAAAAGTCCATGAGACTCTTATCTCCAATAAACCACCAGAAAACCAGAAGTGGCGCTGTGGCTCAAATGGTAGAGCACTCGCTTGAGCTGAAGAGCACAGGGACAGCGCCCAGGCCCAGAGTTCAAGCCCCACGACTGACAAAAAACAAACAACAACATTGAGATTCCACCTCACCCCAGTTAGAATGGCTAGAATCTGGAAATCTATTAACAACAGATGCTGGAGGGGATGTGGCCAAAAGGAATACTATGCATTGTTGGTGGAAGTATAAACTTGCTCAACCACTCTGGAAAGCAGTATGGAGATTCCTCAAAAGACTACACATAGTGCTCCCCTATGACCCAGCAATCCCACTCCTGGGCATTTATCCAAATGACCAAAAACAAGGCCATACTAAAGCTACCAGCACAACTATATTTATCAAAGCATTATTCACCATAGCTACTATATGGAACCAACCCAGATGTCCCTCAGTAGATGAATGGATCAAGAAAATGTGTCATATATACACAATGGAATTATATGCTCCCATCATAAAGAATGATACCACCCCATTTGTAAGGTAATGGAAAGATTTGGAAAAAATCATATTAAGTAAACCAGACCCAAAGAAATGTAGGTCCCATGGTTTCCCTTATTTGCAATAATTAGTTTACGTGTAGGATAATCTTGGCAGATGAGCAGAATAGCTCAATAACTATGTACATATGACCATATAAGATGATGCTAAGCAAAACAAACCCCAAGACATAGATACAAGAGGTTTTTCTCTGTTTTTGTTGTTCTCAATGTACTACATGATTTCTTTTTTCTTTTGTGTTCTTCCCCCTATGGTATATCTTATGTTGTCACTGTATTTATTCTGGTACCTTGGTATAGTATATACATTTATTTGAATTAGGGATGGGAAGGGTAACAACAAAATGGTGATACAAAGGACAAGGGGGAAACTAATGCAACAGCAATATGACAATATGCAACAAGACAATATGTTGTCTTGTGAATCTGTACAACTTGGGGGGATTGGAGGGTGGGATAGTAGGAGAAAAATGAGGGAAAGGATAACAAGTTTGACAAGAAATGTACTTATTACCTTTCTTATGTAACTGTAACCCCTCTGTACATCACCCTGACAATAAAAAGAAAAAACTGTTCTTTATATAAATGCATCTAGATCATATCTTATTATATTATTTATTTGTATGATGACAAATATAGCTAATAAACTATGAAGTCATACTTGAAAAGACCATAATTATAGCAATAATTTCCCTGAGTAGGGAGGAAGTGAAGTAAAATTAAAAAGAAATATGAGGACTTGTTTAATGATTTATTAGCTTTTGTTTTTTAAAGTATGAAACAAGCTAGGTGCCAGTGGCTGATGCCTGTAATGCTAGCAATTTAGGAGACTGATTTCAATCTAGAAGACCATGGTTGAAAGCTAATGAGGACAATGAGGAAATTTGTGAGACTCCAGCCCTAAAATAATCAGCAAAAGCCAGGATGGAGGTATGGCTCAAGTGGTAGAGTGCCAGCAAAGCAAGCCAAGCAAGCGCAAATCCCTCAATTCAAACCCCTAGTACTAGAATAGGTATGAATAGGATTGCAGCAAACTAAAAAGATTCTGCATGGTAAAGGTCATATCTAACAAGTTTAAAAGTTAGCCTACAGAATGGGAGAAGATTTTTGCCAGCTCTACATCAGAAATTGCCTAATATCTGGAATATACAGAAAGTTTAAAAAACTAAACCCTCCAAGAACCAACAACCCAATTAATAAATGGGAAGAGACAAAGAGGGACTTCTCCGGGGAAGAAATAAAAATGGCCAATAGACACATTTAGAAATGTTCAAAACAACTCAGAGATTTCACCTCACTACAGTTAGAATGGCCATCATCAAAAATACAAACAATAACAGATGCTGGTATGGATGTGGACAAAAGGGAACCTTAATAAACTGTTGATAGAAAGGTAAATTTGTTTAACCACTTTGTTAAGCAGTATGGAGGTTCCTCAACAGACTAAACATAGAACTACTCTATGATCCAGCAATTCCACTTCTTGGCATTTATCCAAAAGATTACAAACCAGGTTACAGTAAAGCTACCAGCACAACCATGTTCATCGCAGCACTATTCATCATAGACAAGGGATGGAATTAGTCCAGACATCACTCAATGAATAAATCAGGTCTTCATAAAAAGAGCTTAAAGAAAATGTGGTAATATCTTAACATAATAGCTGTTTGAAAGCATGGTATTACTGGTAATACTATTTTTATTGACTTTTTCATTTTCACAGTTATGGGTATAGAAGTCCAAGGTCAAGGGGTTGATATGCTTAGGTCGTGGGAGATCTCCTTGGCTTGTATATGATCATCTTCCTTCTATGTGTTCACATGGACTCTCCACTATGTGTCTCACTTTCTCTTTTCATTGTTGAAGGACACCAATCCCATCACATTCAAGATAACCCTAGAGGTCCCAGTTTAAGTTACTTGCCTCTTTAAAGCCCTTGTCTCCAAATAAAGTCATATTCTAAAGTACTGGGGTGATAGGACTCCATCATATAAATTTGGATGGAGAGGACCTCAATTTGTCCCATCACATCCCACAACAAAAATAACAAACTGGCTTTATACTTATCTGCCAAGAGAGCATGGTGGGAACAAAGTCAATGCATTTACTAGAGCCATTCAGCCAGTAAAGTTTATGGGATAAAATCTAAAACCTTTTGACTCGGATCTAATAGATTTTCCTCCAGTCTTCAGCTATTTCTATAATTACCTGTGACCTCAAGGAATCTACAAATTAAATCATCCTGAAAGTATGTGGAAATATGCTTTTCTCACAAAGAGGAAGGACAAAAGGGAAGATGGAATGCAGAAGAGAGCTTGCCTTACTTCCTGTTGAAGTGGGTAAGAAGGCATTTTATCTCTCCCTCAGTTGTATAAATCAACTATCCAACTAACAGCAATGAAGAGGAGCTAATGTAAAGCCCCAGAACCCTCCTCCCCAACACTGGACACATCCAGGGTCATCAGGGGAAATCCCACTCCTCCTCTTGCTCCTTGTTCTCTCCGTTCCCCACATAGAAGTTTTCCTGTTGTTACCACTCCCCAGTTCCATCATTTCCCTGCCTCTCCATTGCTCTAGGTTGACTACCCATTATACAAAGGCATTTCACTATGATGCTTCCATATGTGATATAATGTACTTTGTTCAAATCTACCCCCCATACTACTCCATCCTACTCCCCCCTTTTGTAAAGAACAACTGGGTTGGGTTGGTTTTTTTGGGGGGGTAGGTGTGTGAGTCCTGGGACTTGAACACAGGGCCTAGGTGCTGTCCCTGAGCTTTTTTTCTCAAGGCTAGCACTTTAGCTCTTGAGACATAGCTCCACTTCCAGCTTTTTTGGTGTTAATTGGAAATGAGAGTCTCACAGACTTTCCTGCTCTGGCAGGCTTCAAACTGCATTCCTCAGATTTCATCCTCCTGAATATCTATTATTACCAACATGAGCCTCTGGCACCTGGCAACACAATTGTCTTTGTTTTGTTTTTGGCAGTTCTGGGTATTGAGTTCAGGGTTTCTTCCTTGCTAAGCAGGTGCTCTGCAACTTGAACCACAACTCCAGCCCCATTTGGCCCTGGTAATTTTCAAAGTAGGCTCTCAATTTATCTCTAGATGTTCTGGGCTTCAATCCTCCTCCTGTGCCTCCCATTTCACTAGAAATGACATGTACATTGCCATATTTCCCAACCATTGTGTTTTCTCTACAGCTAAGATAAGAAGTGTGTGCTCTACTGCACACACACTCATGAACTTCCTGAGCTGGCTTTAAACCAGGATCTTCCAATATCCTGCTCCCAAGTAGTGAGTAGCTATAGTATAATACAAAGCAATTTTAACAGGTTTCAACATTCCATACATGAACATAAAGTACTTTAATCCTATTCACTCCTTTAAACTTTTCATTGACTTTAATAATATTTAATTGGGCTATACATCTTCTCCTTTAAAAAAAAACTTCTGGTAGAGGAAACCTGAGCTCAAGTAATTTTCAACCTTCAAGCACAACTTTAGCATCCACTATGAACCCCGGACAGTACCATCTTCTACAGAGTGGACATGATACAAAGTTCCTGGATAATAGATGAAGACCCAGACCCAGCAAATAAAAATTCACAATGTATCTTGAATACCGTGTTATGAACACTCAGAGCCAGTGAGTCCTGGCTAAACTATAATATGAGCAAACTCTTCCCAAATCAGATGACAAGTCTTCCAGAGAGCACTTAGGAATTGAGATTTCAGGTACACAATGACATATCATATATGATGCAGTAATTCCCCCAGTGCCATAAACAGATTTATAGCAGCTTAAGCAGGCAGAATAAAATTACTGCTCTAGATGTAAGACACAAACCTCAAAAGGAGAGGCTAAACAATAGTACACAGGAGAGAATGTATTCAATTATATTAATAAAGAAACCAATCATGGTGAATCAGTTTACTCTGCCAAACCCAAAATGTTCTAAGAAGAGTTCTAGGAAAATGAATAGAAACAGAAGTGCTGGTGGTTGCTAGAATTTCACATGCAGGCCAAGGGTACGTAGCAAACTGAATTACTAACTATAAAGCATACTTGTTTAATTTAGTGTTTACCTGCACCTGCAGAGACCCTCAGGTTACAATATGCATATTACCATATAGGACAATCACTCATGCTTATACTGATAGACCTAAGGTCAGAGCACTGTGTTCATGGAGGGAAAAAGACATACATGCACATTAATTTCAGTCGTAAGGTCAGTCTCACATCAATGAAACATAAAGCAGAACACCAGCTTTGAAAATGTAGTCTGAGACCCTGGAAAAGGTTATTTGCCTTTTTCACTGTGTTGACATTTACGCTGATGGTACCAAAAAAAAAAAAATATATATATATATATATATATATATATATATATATATATAGGCAATACCTTTTGCCTGAATCCAGGCAAAATTCTTTTTAAAAGCCCTCTGAGCAGCAAGAAAAAAATCATAAATTTTATGAACTCTCACATCTTTTTTCTAGTCAATGTAAAGAATGAGCTGAACACACAGATGTGTCCATGGCTACCACTGAAGGAGGGTGAAGCCGGAGGAAAAACGTGAGTTGTAAACTGACCATACTGTTTCGATTAATAAACTATAATGACTGAGAATAAGATTAGGTTGGGCTAGAGGAGTAACCCAAGTGGTAGACTACCAGCTCTGACTAAGAAAACTGAGCAAAACCTTGAGGATTCAAACCCAGATATAGGAATGAATGAATAAGTATGAAAAATAAATAACAAATAAGTCAAATAAGAATCAGGTTATATAGCAAATATTTTCCTAAAAAGGAAAAATAGAAGCCTGTCAGTTTAAATCAAACAATTCAGACTAGTTATGCCAATCAAAATGTGGGGCTGTTGCTGGATCCCAACAGTTTTTATCTGTAATCCTACCTACTCAAAAGGCTGAGGTCTGGGGAATCTTGATTGGAAATTAGCCAGAGCAGAAAAGTCCACCAGGCTTCATCTTCAATTAATTGCAAAAAGCTAAACCAAAAGCATGGCTCAAGTGATGGAGCACCAATCGAGCAAGCATGAGGCCCTGAGTTAAAACCTAGTACCAGCAAAAAAAATATTAAATTTTTTAAATTTTAATTTCTTTCCATTTATTGGGGGGTTCATATGTGTGTGTGCATGTGCGCACACACACACACATGCTGGTCCTGGGGCTTGAGATCAGGACCTGGGTACTGGTTCTGAGCTTTTGTGCTCAAGACTAGAGCTCTGCCACTTGAGTCACACTTACATTTTCTTGGTACTTAATTGGAGGTAAGAATCACACAAACTTTTCTGCCCAGGCTGGCTTCAAATCATAATCCTCAGATTTCAGTCTCCAGAGTAGCTAAATTTTTTTAAGTTAAAAATTGAGGGTTTTGAACCAAAAAGAAAAAAATCCAAATGTTGAAAATATATGGCTTTCACTATAACCTTTCCTGATTTCCATTAAGAAGACTTCTGCAACACTAATTATAAGTTATTTTGATATTGTATTCACTGTAAAGTGTACCAACATTTCAAAAGCCATAAAATTGATGAACAATATTTTCCAGGTACAACCACACAGTAGAAACAGACTCATTCAGTGTCTAAGACAAATAAAGATTTTTAATCTGATTTTAGTTGCAACAAACTTTTTCACAATTGTATTCTTTCTGGACATACTTTTTGTGAACTTTTTGTAAAAGTGTTCGTAATTGCTTACTGAAGCAAAGTGTGTGATGGCAGCTTCAAATTTTTCATCAGAAAATTCATCTAACATCCATTATCACAGTGTTTCTCATCAGAAAATTCTATCATCTGTTATCAATCCATGCATGAACTGGCTCTTGATATTCAAGGTGAGATTTTCCTCATTATTAGTGTGATCAGTGGTTTTGAAATAAAATCTGGACATTTGGGGTCTTATGTCATAAGACTCTCCACCTTCTTTAAACAATTTTTTGCTGACACCCTATGAAACAGACCTCTTGTGATCACACCACAGTGCGGATTGGGAAGAGTGGATCCCTACTGAGGATGGGAATGGAATTCCATGTGGTTTCACTGTCAGGAATAAAAAAGGAAGCTTCATCACAACTCTAACAGAATGCAAGCCCTGATTTATATTAGTGACGTCTTAATAATGAGACAAAATATCTGAGGAAAGCTATTTCAGGGAAGACAGATGTATTTTGCCTCATTGTGTCAGAGGTTTTAGTCCCTAGTCAGCTAGATCCATTGTTGTAGGCCTATGACAAAGCTAAAACAGCATGGTAGTGACCATGAAGCAGGCCAGAGCTGCTCACCACATGGCAGCCGGAAGCAAGGAGACAAAAAGCACAAGAGGCTGAGAACAAGACCCATCCTCAAAGGCACCACTGACAGTGACTGTCTTCTTCCAATCAAGTCTCCTTCCATAGCTTTCACCATCTCCCAATCATTTATTTGATTATAAATCTAGCCAAGTATTGATCCATTTATTAAATAAGAGCCCTCATGATCCAGTCATTTCAAAAGCCCTACCTTTGAACATCGTACACCAAGCCTTTAATGCATGAGTTTTGAGGGGACATTTTATATCCAAACCACAGCACAGATCCATACTCAGTCAGTTTGTCCAAAGGTGTTAGTACACGTTGGAACACTTTGGGAAAGGATAGACACAAGTCTTTTACTGGCAAATGTGAGGACTGAGAGTAGCTTTTTCTGTCATATTTGCTTGCAGAAGAGTAATTTCCTTTTCTAAAAGTTTTATTCTAATATATTAGCCTGCTTTTTTGGCTTCTGATTACAGGTTTTCATTGAGGCATTTTTCTTCTTTCTCTATTGGTATTTCCAGGTTATTCTTCATTTTTCTTTTCAACTTAAGTTTAACATATATGAAGCAAAAAGAAAAACTCAGAAACTTTACTCACTTACATGTTATTCTTTAACTCTAAGTTCATAACTACTGTGCATCTTTGGCTCTACTTTTAGAGTCATTCTATGTAATGTCCAGGAGTTTTTGTTGTACTAGGCAATAAACTGAATAAGGACAATGATCATAGCCTAGTTTGGCCAGAAGTGGCAGTATCCCAACTAACTCTCAAGAAATATGCACTCATTTAAATTTCGGTGTGTTATTTAATTAAAATGCCCACATTTATATAAGCAAAGGCTATGGAAAATTGTTCTTTTCCAAGTACCTATAATTTTCTCATATATTTCAACTAAAACAACCACAAAATTAAACACAGTAGTGTTGGTGGGGGGGGCGGGGGAGGGGGAAGGCAGGGAGGATTGGGGAGGGGGAGGCTGGGAAGGGATGTGAAGGGTAAACAAAGGAGGAGGCTGCAATGCTTGATAAGAAATGTATGCATTAACCTGCCCATGTAATTGTAACCCCTCTGTACAGTGTGTTCACAAAAAATAAAAATAAAAAAATAAATAAAAAGAAAAGAAAATGTAGCTGTCTTCTATGAAACAAAAAGTAAAGTGCTCCATAGAAGAATAATTAAGCAAACAATCCTGATTTTCTAATTTTTATTTAAAAACATAGTTATCAGGCACAGGAGCTCATGCTTATAATGCTAAGTATTTGGAAGGCAGAGGTCAGAAGAATCACAGCGAGAGGAAAGAAATTCACATCTCATCCAGGGAAAGGCTAGGCACCGTGCTTTGTACTTGCCATCCTGAGCTACAGAGAAGGGTAAATAGGAACTCAACCAATACCAGCCTGCAAAAGAAATGCATGCTCCTTGCCAAAGGAATAACTAAAAGCAGGAAACTCAAGAGGTAGAGCACTTGTCTAGCAATCCTAGACCCTGAGTTCAAACCATAGTAATGTCAAAGAATTATTATTTTCATAAATTACATTGTTTATGCTAACTCATAATTTTGTTACTATTATTTTTAATAAATATTTTAGCATTTATTCTAACATTGTAAATGTCAAAAGATTGTGTAAATTATTGAAGTTCTTAACAATATTTTGGAATGTCAAGAGGATCATAAACCTCAAATTTTAAGAATCTATGAGGTGGAGAAAGCTAATATTCAAGAAAATTCTTACTTCTTCTCCCAGGAGCCTCAGGTGTGGTTTTTGAGCATGCCAACTAAGTCTATGTTCAGGTTCAGGGGATTCTGTTGGCGCTGCTGGAGAAACATCCATATCCTCTTCATTTTCCTCCATCGCAGATATTCCACGCAGCATTCTACAACATGGCACAAACAATACATTTGTTTTTACTATTACTGATAAAGGAAACAAAAGTTTGTGCTCTTTGCATACTTCTGCTGAAACAAACATGGTGTCATTTGACATCTACACACGTGGGAGGGAAAAGGCCAAAAATACAACATGAGAATTAATCCAAAAGCAATTTATGTTTGGGTCTGCATATATGAAAGCAGTAAGCCTTATGATACTTTTGTTTCACTACACTGAAATGCAACAGCTCTTATTTCACTGCAAACGCTCAATACAAATTTCACTTCTTCGATTCAGGCAAAGCACCAACCTAAGCAGAAAGTAAGAATGATAAGGTGCCTTCTGAGATTCGTTTTCCCTTCTTGAAGCAGCTCTTGCTGGAATTAATGGAACCTGTGTTAAAATTGGGTCTTCTATATATCTTTTTCACAGAAGATTAGATACAGTGTGACTTTGGAGGAAAAGTGAGGTTTTCCATCTCCTAAGGATTTGAATACAGTAGATACTGAACAAATACTGTTGAATTGGGGCTTAGTAAAACACATTGCCAAAGCCAAAGCCAGCCCCAGCCCAGTATCATCAGTGTTACGTAGGAACATGTTAGAAATCCAAACCATTTAGATCCACCACAGAATCAAAACTTGAGGTGTGGGTCGAGTCTTCTATGTTTTAACTAGCACTGCAGTCAATTCTGACACACTCAATGTGAGAATAACTGATACAATTCAGGTTGTCCATAAACAGCCCAGAGGTAAGAATATCCTAAGATGATTGTCAAATCTATACCTTCCCAGACCCCTCCTTTGGAGATTCTAATTTCATAAATTTGTAATACAACTGAATAATTATTATACTTACCAGACACCAAGATTGTCTAGCTAGGCACTGGTGACTCATGTCTGTAATCCTAGCTACCCAGTCTGAGATCAGAGGATCATGGGTTAAAGCCAGCCCAGGAAGGAAAAGCCACACAAAAAAAAAAAGCCAGAAGTGGTGCTGTGGTACAAGTCCTTGAACAAAAGAAGCTCAGGGACAGTGCCCAAGCCATGAGTGCAAGCCTCGGGACCAGCACAAAAAAAAAAAATGGTACTTATCTTCAGAGAAGTCTAAAAACTATTGATATATTGGAAAGAATAAGCCTTAGGATGAGATTAAGGGCAAGGATTCCAGCCCCTTTAGCTACTTGCTATGCTATGTTAGTTATGGTTTGAACATGATTTCCACCAGGAAAATGTATGTCTTGTCCTCCAGCCAAAATGGCAGTGCTGGAAGGTGTGGCCCAGTTGAAGGTATTCGGGTCATAGGGTTGGATTCCTCATGACTAGATTCATGTCTTGACTGCAGGAATGTTAGCTATGGTGGGAGGAAGTTTGCTCTCCTTTTCTGTCTCTGATAGGCCCTTCCTTGTCTATCCATTTTCCCACCAAAGTGAAGCAGCCTGAGATGTTGCTGACCAGATGAGCAAGTCCAATGTTAGGCTTTTCCCACCTTCAGAAATGTGAGACAATATAAACCTATTTTCTTTACCCAGTCTTAGATATATGAGCAACAGAAAGCAGACCAACACAATTATGTTAGAGCAACAGAAAGCAGACCAACACAATTATGTTAGCACAATAGAAAGCAGACCAACACGATAAGGAAATTTTCTTTTTAATACTTTTCCAAACAGTACATGCTCAGTAAGCGATTGGTGTTGTAATCATCATTGTTATAATAGTGAGGATGCTGATGGAAAGAAACAAGCCAACTCCTCTAGGAGCAAAAGCTAACCCTCCTTTGGAGTCAACATCAGTGTCCCATGAGATCAGAGACTTTGAAATATCTATTCCTTTTTTTCTCTATTGCTGGTATTGGGGCTTGAACTCAGGGTCTAGGCAATGTCCCTGAGCTTTTCTGCTCAAGGCTAGTGCTCTACCACTTGAGCCACAGCTCCACTTCCAGCTCTTCAGTGATTCATTGGAGATAAGAGTCTTGAGAACTTTCCTGCCCAGGTTGGCTTTTATAACATAATCCTTAGATCTCAGCCTCCTGAGTAGCTAGGGTTATAGTCATGATGAACCACTGGAGTCCAGCAAAAATATATTTCTTATTGTAAGTTCTGTCATGCAGTTCAAAAGGCAACTTCCTCTAGCATCTGAGTGTGAGCTACTACCTAGGCAACCCTGTTCTCCCTCTGACTGTTTCCTCCACCCTGCTAGGACTCTTCCAGAGAGATTCTGCACTACAGCTTACCTGGTCTTCTCCCTAGAACATGTACCTTGCTTCTGAATACCCAGAGGCCTGAGAGGAGATTCACAGGATGGACCCCTCCATTGCTTTTAGGGAAGTCACAAAATGTGTACAGGGAAATTTTTGAGTAACTCACAAACAAAAATGATACTTGGCATGCAATGGACTGTTCCATTCTACACATTTCTTAAGTGTCTATAGAAAAGCATTGAACTGATGTCACAATACACTTTATGGGGGTCTCAACTAATAGTCTGAACAACTCTAACTTGTAGAGAATGTTGCTTTAAAAGCCAGGACAGAGGTCTGAAAGAATTCAGCTATGTAAGATTTTCTTTTGCATGGGGGCTTAAAAATTATGTGCTTTGTTAAAAGCACAGAATGTAGTCTTAACAAAATAATGAGCCTATAGGAAAACAGACATACAGTCAGAATTCTTTTTTATCAAATATAATGAGGGAGGGCAAATTGTATGTTTAAGTCATTGCAACTTCATTGCTATATGCGAACAGTGACATCTGGTGGAATGACACTCAGCTTTTACACACTGGAGTTAGAAACACAAATTTCCAAATAAATACACTTTATGGTCTTTCCATTAAAAAAAATTCACTAACATACTATAATTATTCACTAAAAAACAAAAATTCTATTAAAAACAAATCCTATTAAAAAACAAAAATTCACTAATAAGCTATAATATACTATAATTCACTAATATACTATATTTTTTAAATCTAATAGGACCTACTAAAAATACTTTTTGTCAACCCAGTCTACATATATTTTTTAATACATGTAAGGCATACTAATGAGCTGTTTGTTCAAAGCGAACACATCAGAAATCTGAGGGAACTCCTGATTATAATTCTCACTCTGCCACCAGCTGCAATTTGGGGTGCATAATTCTGCCTCAGTCTAATAGATAATATAAAAAATGCAGGGTAGTAGAATGTCAAGATATCTTATGACTGATATAGGTACTTCTGTGATACACATTACCAGATAGACTTCAAACAGGGCTTAAGTTTGTGGTAAAAGAAGTCTGTGACGGATCACCTTAGGTAGGGTTGCAGCAAGTAATAAGGCTGAGTAAGGAAAAAGGTGAAGCTAGAATTAGCCTGAGAAATGAGGGGCATGGGGACCTGTGCTGTCTTAAGCAAGGATTGAAAAGAGAAGGAGATTGAGTATTCAGAATAAAATAAATGAAGAGGGGGAAAGTAGAAGGATATAATAGAAATTACATTTAGAATCGGAGTGACTGCATCTGAATTATAGCATTTACCAGCCATGTAAATATGGACTGGTCACTCAATCACTACACTGCACTTTCCTCACTTAGAAAATGCAACAATATTGTAAACACCGGATTGTTGTTAGTACTTCATTTGATATTTTCCCCACCTTACATGATCAATAGAAGATGTAAGTCCTCAAAATTATGTTTAGCTTGCAAAAGGTTCATAGAAATTACCCAAGTGCAGTGAAGTGCAGTGGACCTCCATGTATTCTCAGCCATGCAATTTTTCTGTTTTCTTATCAAAATATCTCTATCCTGTTTGGTGGGTTTGGATACAATCTTGCAAATGGAAGAATCACTGAAATAAGTAAAATTGTCAAGTCATGCCTTGCCTCTCCCACACCGTTCAGGATTCTGATGACTGTACTTGTAATGTGCACCTGCACCTCAATTCCACTGCCTAGTCATTTTAATGCTTCCCAAATGAGCAGTCAAGAAATACTAGAGAAATCCATGCCATATTTAATTTGGGTAGCCAAAAATGATCTGTCTTCCTTCACAGATGAACCTTCAAAACAATCCAGTTACTTAGTTCAATGAAGATTCTACAAAGGATAAGGAGCAAACATAGCATTCAAAGAATTGTATGTAGACTAGCCTTTTGAAAAAGATTTATTATGAGAAACAAAAGTAATTTGGACAGGTCCTGTCTTAGGGTCTCAAAGAAAACTTTTATGTTTTCATGAAACAGTACAATTTCAAACAAAATGAAAGATTTGTGGATTTTTCTTGAAACTATAAAATTAAGAAAAGTAGCCGAGTGCAGGTAGTTCACGCCTATAATCTTAGCTACTCAGGAGGCTGAGATGTGAAGAGCACAGTTTGAAGCCAGACTGGGCGGGAAACTCTGTAAGAGTCTTTTTTTATTATTATTATTATTGTGAAAATACTGTACAGAGGGGTTACAATTACATGGGCAAGATAATGAGTACATTTCGTATCAAGCATTATAGCCTCCTCCTTTGTTTCCCCTTCCCATCCCTTCCCATCCTCCCTCCACCCCGCTCCAATTCTCCCCGCCCCCCCACCCCTACCTTTAGCCCCTCCCCACACCAAAGTTGTAAAGTTCGTTTTAGACATAATAACTTGTACATCTCATTGTTGCAATGAGTCCACCTGTATCCCTATTTAAATGAGATTCTTATCTCCAATAAACTACTCAAAAAAGCTGGAAGTGGCACTGTGGCTCAAGTAGAGTGATTACCATGAGCAAAAGGAGCTGAGGAACAGCACCTAGGCCCTGAGTTCAAGCCTCAGGACCAGCAAAAAAAAAAGTAATGCAGTATTAGCATGAAAATTGTGATTTTTTTTAAACTTTACATCTCAGAAAATGTAAGAACTGATTAACAGACTTGAGAAAGGGGTGCAAAGAAATAATAAATGTAGAGATGAGGTAATGAAAAAGAACCAACATATAGAGAGCTGGTATTCCTGAAAAAATGTACCAAATGAATAAAACGCAAACATTATTAAAGAGTATAATGAACATCCTGAACTGAAAAGCTAGTACTATATCAGAAGGCATTTGCTTATGCCAGAAAAAGTTAATTAGAAATCAACCCACCTCCAAATATATGTTAAGAAAATTATTTAATTTAAACGAAAATTCAAAAATCCTGTACATAAGCCTGGCACCGGTGGCTAATGCCTGTAATCCTCGCTACTCAGGAGGTTGAGATCTAAGGATCACAGTTCAAAGCCAGCCCTGGTATCTTCAATAAACCACTAGAAAACTGGAAGTGGTGCTGCGTCTCAAGTGGTAGCATGCTAGCCTTCAGCTGAAGAGCTGAGGAACAGTGCCCAGGCCCAGAGTTCAAGCCCCATGACTGACCAAAAAAAAAAAAAAATCTTGTTCATACTTAAAATGAATGGGGATGAAATCAATTACATGAAAATAAGATAAAAACAGTTTATTTCAGATTTTTATTTCTTTACATTATAAGTAATTACTACAAGCAAAGAAAAATATGTACATAAATATTGGTGATTTTTAACAGATTTTAGGATATAGTAAAGAAACAAAAAAGAGGCTGAGATCAGAACAATGGCTCCAATCCAGCCTAAGCAAAAAAGTTCAAAAGACCCAACTCAACAGAGAAACTTAAGGGCATTTTTGTCATCCCAGATAAACCATGAAGAATAAATAGAATATAATCCAGTGTGAAGACCCTATGCAGAATATAAAAGGCTGGAGACATTGTTCAAATGGTAGAGTAGCTGTCTGAGAACCCAAGTTTAAACCCTAGTACTACCAAATAAATATATATAAATGTATATATACATATATCCTTACAGTTCTTATTTTTTGTCACAGTTAACCAATTACTATACACAGAATCAGGAAAACACTAAAACTATGTAACCACAAGTAGTATTATAATCCGGAGTTAACTATTCATTGTACAGAATGAAGCAAAAGCTATCAAATGAAAAGGTTTTAATTTTGTGCTCACAATTACCTTTCTTTAGAACTCCTTATTAGTGTAGGAAAATTATACATTTCTCCAAATTTGTAAGCTCAGCAGACAGATATATTTTGAAAAGGTTAAGCTATGTTTAGCAAGGTAATCCTCGTGAGAGGGATGCTAGCAAATTAAATATTCAGTACTTAAATTAACTTCTTATTTGGTACTTAAGAACAAATTGCTAAGAATTATCATTATCAAATAGACCATTTATTGACTCTCTCTTGGAAAAAGAAAGTGAGATCTATTTGAAGAAAAAAAAATTAGAATTGGAAAGAAACCAGCATTTTCCCTACTTTACATGATCAATAGAAGGTGTAAGTCCTCAAAATTATGCTTAGCTTGCAAAGTGCTAATAGAAATTACTCAGAACTGTGTAGTCTCAGGGGCTGGGGTTGTAGTTCATTTGTAGAACACTTGTCTAGTATGCATGAGGCCCTGGGTTCAAAATTCACAGCACTACAAAAACATGTAGAATCTTGTACTTTTTACTCCCAATTTTAAGCTTTTAGGGGAAATCCTAAAGACTATTTTCCTGAACTACTATTTTTTATGAGACATCCTGAAATAGTTTTGAAATTTCCAAAAATGGTTCCCATGTTTATCAAAAAGTTATCAAACAATGACTTGATGAATTAAAATAAGACTTTGCCAGTGCCAGTCTCACACCTAGAATGCTAGTAACTCAAGAGGCTGAGATCGAAGGATCATGATTCAAATCCAGCATGAGCAGACAAATTCAAGAGACTCATATCTCCTTAACAAGCATAAAACTGAACTAGAGGTATGGCTCAAGTAGTAGAGTACCAACTATGAGGGAAAACACTGATACAAAAAGAAAGTTGGACTTCAGATGCATAAAATTATAACTGACCCTTGAATCTTCAAAATATATTTTGTCTGAATAAAAATTGGTTTGAGTTCTGCCTTTTAGGAATTCAAATAAAAGCTTAATGTTATTACTGAACACCAGGAAATTGGGCCATTATTTTTAAACCATGAAAGAATTTAACAGAATGCTCCAATTTTTACTAAAAATCATGTTTGAGGAAATGGGTTCAGAGCATCCCATGACAAGTATAGGTCAGTCACTGACAATGCTTTAAGGGCAAGAAAAACTGATCTTTTAAAATACTGTTAAAATTTAATATTGAAAAGTTTTATTTAGATTAATATTTAATATTTTAAGATTCTCTTACCTCTCTCTTTGCTCATCTGTAAACCGATCACCTAAGAAAGACGGCCCAAGTGTGCGGAGCATATTCCTGTGACTCATCTTGTCAGCAGTGTAGAGCACACGAGAAGCCAGGTACAGCTCAACTGGCAGCTCCTGGGCCGGGATGGTCTTGCAAAGATCATGAATGTGAGGAGGGATGAAGCCCGGTAGCATTCTGGAGGAAAAGAAAGCAAGTGAGCTTCATTCATTACTGGGTAGAATCTAGATATGAAGTACACTTACAGTGACTGTTCAAGTCAAGCTCCAGGTAAGATACCTTACAAGTAGGAGGGCAGATACAGAACTAGTCATCCAACTGCCTGCTGAAAATCTCAATCCACATGTCTTTCTAAAGCAAACTCACTACTATCCCACTGCAAGCCTCTTCTGTCTTGAATTCTATGGTTCAGTCCAAGAACACCATGTCCAGCCATGGTGGATTCCTCTGCTCAAACAGTAATGTCCCTGAATATATATCTACCATCTGCCAATGGCATACCATGTCCTGCTACATTGACATGATAGGTTCCATCCACTTCTCTGAAACTTGTGTCTCCCCTGCCTTTTAAAGTAGAAACAAGTTGACTCATGCCTATAATCCTAGCTATTCAGGAAGCTGAGATCTGATGATCACAGTTCGAAGCCAGCCTGGGAATGGAAGTCTATGAGCCTTCTATCTTCAATTAAGCACAAAAATAAAGAAAGAAAAGAAAAAGAAAAATTGAAAGTGGAGCTGTGGTTCAAGTGGTAGAGCATTAGCCTTGATCAGAAGACCTAGGTACAGTGCCCAGGTCCTAAGTTCAAGCCCCAGGATGAGCGAGCGTGCACTAGCGTGCGCGCGCGCACACACACACACACACACACACACACACAAGAAGTCATGATGATCTGCTTTTGCCATCCAATCGGCAAATACTTATTGAGTGCCTGCTATGTGCTAGCCTTCTGTAGTTGTTTCTTTACCTACATTCTTTCAGACGCCCAAAGCCTAGCCACTGTCCTTGACCTTCTTTTGCTCAAGCTAGCACTGTACTACTGGAGCCACAGCGCCAGCTTTTTCTGAGTAGTTTATTGGAAGGAAGAGTCTCAAGGACTTTTCTGCCAGGCTGGCTTCAAACTGTGATCCTCAGTTCTCAGCCTCCTGAGTAGCTAGGATTATCTGTGTGAGCTAAGATTTTAATCGGCACCTGGCTTCTGAGTTCCTTAAAAAAAAAAAAGCTTAGACAAAAGAGAGAGAGAAATAGAAGAAGGAAGGAAAGGAGGGAGGGAGAGAGAAGGAGAGAAAACAACAAGGTGAGCCCCCATGTCAAGCTCATTTATATCATCATTCTGTCCCAGACAGGTCCTGGCTAGTGGAATGTGCTTGAGATTACATTACTGACTTTTCTTTTCTTTAAAAAAGCATTGCAACAGGTCTGAATTCCTATGATCCCATTATAGTCTAACAACATAAATTAGTAAAAGAATCTCCCTTGGTTATTGAGCTAAATAACCATATCCTGCCACCAAGAGTTTGATTCCCAAGAATACCATTCAAGAGAAAATCACCAGAGAAAAGTTAACAATTGATTGAAGGAAAAAGGAGCTATGAATTAAAGATTTCAGGAACATTTTCCCAAAATTATCTTTTCTTATTCAAACATCAGAATTTTTCTTCGTTTGCATTTCATTCTTTTCTCTGCAATGGAAATTTCTAATTTCAGTTTCAATGAATTAAAATAACATTACATATATCAATAAGATCTAGAAATATTTTGGGCATGCTCAAGAAAGGTTATGTGTTTTTACAGCACAATCTCCTTAAGCAGGACTATTTGTCATTCTTTGAAATGCTGACATAAAAAAGAAAAGACCCTTGCTCTGTGTGTGGCCATACTACTTTGCTTAATGCACTAAATGCAAGGAGTTTTAGGGGAGGTTAAAATCAAGAAGTTTCTGCTTCATTGATAATCTGACAGTAACTATTTATTGAAAGTAAAGTACTTGTTGTCTGCTGTGACTGTTTGTTTTAATACATAATCTTGCTAACTAAATGAGCTCAAAGCAATGCAGATAAGCAGTGGCATGTACAGGGTCACTTAAATGCCAATTCCTCTGTTTCATCGACTTTGGAATTCTTTTCCCATGAGTCTATTCTCAGCCACTAAATAGTGAGTAACATCCATTTACAAAGTTTAGGCTGGCCATAAAAACAGCTGTCTTCCATGTTCAACATGCCTTTCAGTGCCCCAAGCAACAACAAAAGCTAATAATTAAAGCTTCTTTAAAGCCCCATAAACAGTTAAATGAAGAATAATCTAGAATAAACCAACCCATAAAGCCCTAGTAGTGAAACAAGGAGAAAACTAGAGTTTCAACAAGGTGAATGGTAAAAGGTAAACCATCCTATGATATCTTTATACATTGTTGTCCAAAATTGTGCATTCTTGTGTAATAAGAAACCCCATTAAAACACAAGAGGAGAGAGAGAGAAAGCTATCTAAATTACTAGCATGAGTAGCCGAGAAACATTTAGTGTTGGGTTGTCTTATACTTTATCATAACAAAATGAACCAATATGAGAAAGCAGTTAATCCAAATCAACTATTGAAGTGACCAAAATTTGGAATCTAAAATGTTAACTTTTCACTTCCTTTAGTCCCACAAAAAGCTATTTTGAGTCCCATTGTTACATTGATAAAGTGTAAAAGCATTAATTGGTATATATAATGGAATTCTATTCCTCCATCAGAAAGAATGACATCGCCCCATTTGTTAGGAAATGGAAAGACTTGGAAAAAAATCTATTAAATGAAGTAAGCCATGCCCAATGAAACATAGGTCCCATGGTTTCCATTATTTGCAATAACTAGTATAAGTCGAGGACAAGCAGAAAAGGTCAAAAGCTATGTACATATGACCGTATAAGATGATGTTACGTGAAATAAACCCCAAGATAGGGACACAACTTGTTTTTTTTTCTTTCTTGCTATTGTTTTTAATGTATCTAAAATGTACTATGTGATTTTTTTTTTGTTTCTCTTATATGTTCCTCCCCCTCGGTATAACCCCTGTTTTCACTGCATTTGCTATTGGTGCCCTGAATCTTGTATATACATTTTTCTAATTTGGGGAGGGGAAGGGAAATAACAAAATGCTGAAACAAGGATACAGGTTGGCCCATTGTAACAATGAGATGTACAAGACACTATGTAGAAAATGAACTTTACAACTTGGCAGGGGAGGGGGGGAAGGGGGGAGAGAAGTGATGGTAGGGAAAAAACAAAGGAGGGAGTAACAATGCTGGATAGGAAATGTACTCATTACCTTACTCATGTAACTGTAACCACTCTGTACAGTATTTTTACAATAAAAATATTTTTTAAAAACTGTAATAGAGGAAAGCTTGCAGTAAAGCCTATATCCTAACTCCAAAACCTGTTACCAACTTTGTCTCTAGAAATTTAAACTCAGGTATCATATAGGAATTACTAACACACTGGATTTTCCTTTTCTAAAATATGCATTTTCATGAATCAAGCTACTGAATGACTGTCCTTCAAATGGTAAAATTTGTCAATTTAATAAAGTTACTTTTTAGTTCGTCTGTAATGGCGCCATCTGGATTTTAAAGCCTTTCTTGGTGTTGGAATTCCAAATTTCACTTTCCGTATTGGTTTAATTTCTTCTCCTTTGATTTGCAAGAATTCTGATGCATCTACCTTAAGAAAACAGAAAATAAGTTGTTAAGGGAAGTTATAATGCTGGAAGATCATTCACTCATACTCTTAAGTTCTTTGTTTCTATGTTCACTTTACAACAATGTAAATCCAAAAGTAAGCTATTTCCCTCGAAGTCCATTCCTAAATTTTATGTATAAAACTTCTTGGAAATAAAAAATATTAGTAAATATTTTGTTTACAATAATTTTCATTTATTACCATGAATATTTTAGCCTCCAAAAACAATACCTCTTTTCCTTGCTTGTTTTCTCCGAGTGCTAGGGATTAAAGCAAGAGTCTCATACCTGCTAAACAAACACTCTACCACTGAGCTACATTCCAGCTACTCTGCCTTATATTTTTTCTTTTGTATCTGTCTTTCCTTTTTTTTCTACCTACACTACACCAAGATATTTTTAATAGAATTTGTCATTAGTTTCTTAAAGTTGGGCAGTCTTTGATTATAAACACAAGCCAAAAGAAACTTTGGTGCTTTCTATTACTATTTTGAGTAAAATTATTAATTTGTATCTCAGTTGTACTGTTTTCTTTTCCTACAGCTTGGCTAAAACTAAATATACTCTGTCTCATAAATAATAGAACCTTCAATAGTTACAAGTATTGGGAGTATTGTTTTCCTAGATTTCCTACAATTTATGGTAATCATTCCTACAAGTTATGGTAATTATTCTTGTAAAAAAAATTTCCTCCTTGGGTTGCTCTGTATTTTTTAAACTAACTTTCAGGAAGAAAGCAGGGAGGTCTGCCCTGGCGGGGGTTCGGGGTAGGGAGAGATAGTTAAACAGTAGGAAAGGAGCCAGACAAACAGCTCTTATAAATAAGATGCAAGATTTGGCCTTGTTTTGCTTTTAAAAAAAAAAAGATGAATGATCTATCACAATAGCCCACTATAATAAGGAATAATGAAAGTTCCAGATTCACACAGAATTCTATCTTACCTGCCAGTTAATGTCTGAATTTCCTCTATAGTACCTCCACCTCCAGTCATCAACTGGCTTAAACACTGTCTAGTATGGAAAGGTCAGTACACACAGTTTGCCATGTTCTCTTTGAAACTCTTTCAGTTGCTAGCATTGTTTCTTTCTTTATTACTGAACCTAATCACTTCCTCCCACCAGTCCTAATTCAAACCTTAGAAACCATACAGGCACAACCTAACTCTCCTCTATTCTATAGTCAAATCAATACTTGAATGTATTGATTCAATACATTCTGGGCTATCTTCCCCCTCCCGCCCCTCGCCTGGAGAAAACATCCCTATCCCTTCAACTCTACTTGATATGGCATTGTTTTGAAGTACCAAGCTTTATCATCTTCAATGTTCTCTTTCAAATATTCTCTAACGTGTCCGTTTTTCCTGATGTTGGACATTCAGATCTGAACACAGTATTTGAGGTGTGATATGATTAGATCATCATCCAGTAAAAAGATGATTCTCAGGCCATCTATCCACCAGTTGTATTCCTAGCAAAAATGACATTGCTGATTAAAACCCTGAAGTCTTTCACCACTGCTACTGTTGAGCGCTATCATCCTATTTCATTTATGGACTCAAAGACAGAACCTTGCATGTATTTATCCCAGTTAAGGTTCTTCAGAGGTTTGACCAAACAAATTTTCTTGATCTTAGTTTGGGTGTTACCTAAAAATCCAGTAAGTAGTTCCTCCATATTTTAATCCAAGTTATGGAAACGTAAGTGGAAATAGGACACAGTCCTATGGCATTCTATTAGGTACTGTCATGCACCAATTATATATGAGATAGTGCTTGACAAGAGCACTGTTTCATCATTTCTATCATTTGCATTCTGTCTCATATGCTAATTAGAAATCCATCCAGCAGTTCACCTAACTGCTACCCCTTCTAATAACTTTGAGGAGGCTTTCGTAAATAGATTGCTCCTGGGAGAAAACAAGAGAAGAAGTGACATTGTTCAAAAGAAATGTACTCATGCGGGGCACTTGGTGGCTCACGCCTGTAATCTTAGCTACTCAGGAGGCTGAGATCAGAGGATCACGGTTCAAAGCCAGCCCAGGCAGGAAAGTCCGTGAAACTCTTATCTCCAATAAACCACCAGAAAACCGGAAATGGCGCTGTAGCTCAAGTGGTAGAGTGCTCACCTTGAGCTGAGGGACAATGCCCAGGCCCAGAGTTCAAGCCCCACGACCACCAAAAAAAAAAAAAAAGTGTAGCTGTAACCTCTCAGTATCTCACCTTCACAATAAAATTTTTTTAAAATTAAAAATACCAGATAAGGAAAAAATAGATTGCTTCAGTTCACAGAATAATAGCAATCACTAATACCTATTGAGTTTTCTGTGTTCTAGGAACATACACTCCTCACAACAGCATGAAGACATTAGCACTGTCATTCTTCTCATGAAAACAACATAAACATACAAGCAGTAATCTAAGGCCACACCACTTTTAAAGGAGAGAGACATAATTCTGTCCCCGGAAATGTGGATCCAGAGCCTGTGACCTTCCCAGGAGTCTCTTATGTCGAACACACACGTGACACTCTTCTGATATTGGGTCTAGAAATTCCAGAAGAAACAAGGTTAGTCTTCCATGGTTTGTTCTTAGGGAATGTTTGTTCCAAGTGATTACCCTTCCCATTTTGGATAAGAATTCAAACACAAATCATTTAATACGTTCTTTCATCATCATGTAGTTTTGTCAAAAAACGCACATCAGTTGCAGAAATCAAAACCTTTACCCTAAAAAAAAGAAAGCCAGATTTTCAGTGACAGGTTAGCCTCCCTCCCACCTTCTAGCACTTTGAGAAATATTGGCTTCTCAAAGCTACTGCTGAACCTGGCAGGAGAAAATTACCTCTCCAAGCCTATTGGTTCTGTGTTAACTCAACATCTTTCATAAATCTTGGGATTGAAGGGCTTTTTAAAATCAACTTTTCTTCTCTTCTTTCTAAACTATAGATCACTTTCCTTGCCAGATTTAACAAGTGAAGTGTGAGTTTTCAGCTTCCTTTTCTGTCGTATATTCTGTTCACTTCAGACCACAACCTTTTTCCAAAAGTAAATTAAGGCTGCTTTGTCATTTGCTGTCATTACACTCTTCGGATCTAATGATAGGCTGTCATTCTCCACACACAAACACACACACACACACACACACACACACACACACACCACACACTTCGCTGCAAAACTAACATGAAAATCACCTTTTTGTATTCTTCACATTATTCACAGGCCTCAACCAACTTCTTATTTCAGCCTTCTTGGTATAAAATTTTACAGGCACATTCCACATTTGTGTTTATTTGTGGATATGTATTTTTCTTTCATCATTTGCATCTTTGTGAGACTCGATCAAGTCAGTCACTCATAGTTGTTTGGTGAGAATTTGGGGGATTTGGAGCTTCCTACACTTATAAATTGTCTTCTTCCACTTAGAATTCCAGATCACATGATCAAACCTATTTTTACAGATATTTTCCTTTATAAAACTCTCATCAATCTTTTTACTGGCCATTTGTTTCTTCATGAAGTCACTATTATTGGTAGTGACTTAGACCAGAGTACTAATGAGCTTCTAAGAATAGAAAGAAATGACCAACAGAATAGGATTGTCCACATTCTCTACTTTTTGCTGAAGGAGGCCTTCGAGCATGTATCTAAGCAGCTAAAGGCCTTAATACCTCATTGTTAGATCTGTTTACTACATCCAAAACTCTTATTCCCCCCACCGCAACACCTGTCCTGGTCACTCCTGTACCAGAGATGATGGGGCTAATTTTATTGCCCACACACAAGGTTAAAGTTCATGGTAATACTTGCTCTTGAGATGTTCACACAAGTGAACATAAGATTCTTGGTAACAACTTGTTGGAATGAATCACAGAAATACTTTAGTGTTTTCATGGCATTTCTGACATCCTCCCTAACATATCTCCACAACCTCTCTCTCCCTCCTCTTTCATCTTCCCTCTCTCTCCTTTCTCCTCTCTCTCTCCCTCTCCCTCTCCTCTCTCTCTCCCTCTCCCTCTCCTCTCTCTCCTCTCTCCTCTCTCTCTCTCTCTCTCTCTCTCTCTCTCTCCTAGGATTCCTTAATAGCCCGCACAGGTATACACCATCATGCTTAACTCAAGCTTGTTCTTATACTTAACTAGACATTTGTTATTTACTATTATGAATGGGCAGTATGGCAACATGGCTAAACTGAAATTGCAGTATTAGAATACCTCTGTCAGACTTGCCTCTCCAAGTTAGATATCTTCGCATGATTTAGCTATTATTTTCAATTACAAAATGGGGTAATAGTAAGGATGTTATTAGGAAAAAATATGACAAAATACATAAAACATTTAGCAAAGTCGCTGGATGGTAAGCACTCAATTCTAGTTACCTTAGGAAAGGACTGTGTCTTTTAACTAGGAACAAGTAATTTTGCACAGTCTCTTTTCAAATATTTAATAGAAGTTATCATAAGCCAAATAGCATTACTGGACTTTTCTAGGATAGATTTAAATTCATGGTGTTGAAGAATATCTATTTCATCCTTTGACATACTGAGTAGCTTACCAATTTGCCAGTTATGCTTTTATTTATTCCCAAAATCACAATGTTTACGCAGAATACATGAAGACCCTACCTCTGTGCCTCATAGCCTAACACTTTTCATCAAGATGCTATCATCTCTAGATGCCAAGAGAGCATCAGTCTAAACACAGGAATCCCCAGGGGTACTTCACTTAGCCTTGGCTGGCTTCACTTCATACGCAAAGTCCTGCTTCAGACAGACAGCAGGACTGCTGATGGGAGTTGGTCACAGTCACAGGATAAGACATTTCTCATTGAGAGCCATGGTGAGTTTTCTCTGGTAAATCCTTACTTATAAGTCTCCCTTGTTACCTACTTTTTCCCCAGAAGCTCGGTAGGCTAGTGTTATACAGGATAAACCTAAGAGAGTACAGCTTGAAAACTGAAGAAAAACCAAAAGACACTAATCCAGAATAAGGTCACTAGGACACAGACCAGGGAAGAGAGAAACTGAAAAATTAGTAATATTTGAGAATAATCTAAGCTTCTGGAGACTGATTATATGTGAAAGGCTAGGGAAGTGATAGGTCACAGACAAAGCCCAGGTTTTAGCCTCCAGAATTCCAGGCAAAAGTTGTAGAACTAGGGCTGGGAAGGTGGCTCAGTGGTAAAGTGCTTGCCTTGCATGCATGAGGCCCTGGGTTTGATTCCTCAGCACCACATAAGCAGAAAAAAAAGCCAGAAGTGGCGCTGTGGCTCAAGTGGTAGAGCGCTAGCCTTGAGCTGAAGAGCTGAGGGACAGCGCTCAAACCCAGAGTTCAGGTCCCATGATGGACCAAAAAAAAAAAAAGTTGTATAACTAGTAATGTCCAGTTGACTTGGACAAAGAACATCAGGATCAAAACCACAGGGTCCAGGAAAGGGTGCTCAGGAAGCTCTCACCCAGAAGTTAGTCATACAGAGGATGGTCTCTGGTGATAACTAAGATGATATGCTGGAAAAAGAGCCTTTTTAAAATACCACTAATACTTAATTTTAAAATAAGTTTATGGCCGGGGCAGTGGCTCACACCTGTAATCCTACCTACTCAAGAGACTGAAAGGTGAAGGTCATGGTTCTATACCAGTCCTGACAGGAAAGTCCAAGAGACTCTTATCCTCAATTAACCAGCAGGAAACTACAAGTTGGGCTGTGGCTCCAACAGCACCCAGGCCCTGAGTTCATGCCCCATGACAAACTAAATAAATAAATAAATATTTTTAAAACAAAATAAGTTTGTATATTTAAGCCAAAATATCACTGACTCAAAGTAATAACAGATAATAATAGAGCAATGGGTAAGTTTGGTTAAAAAAAATTATAAAAATGATACATAAATGAAATGAATCTGGGAAACCTTTAAGCAAGAGGAAGAGACTCATCAGGATACATGTTAAGTGGGGCAAAGACATTATTCCAAGTGTGATCCCTGTACTGTATGTAGTTCCTGATTCCTTTGAAATGTCAGGTTCTAACAAGAACCAAGATCCCTTCTTTTCTCAAAAAAAAAAAATCTAAATTTCCAGTGTTGGAATTAATTAGGATTAGTAATAGGCACTCTCAACAAATATATGCTCTTTTACTAACTGGAAAATTTGCACTTCCCAGGTTCCTTTTGACAGTGAACTCAGTCTCCGTACCTTCCACTTTGCCTGGACCATTTTCTGCAACATAAATTAGGTTTGAGGATTAAATATGTACAGTGTTGTTGTTGCTGTTGTTACCTTTAAAGATGTTTTCTTGCTTGTTTTTAAATCAACTGTAGGATGTATCTCTTCCAATGGTCTCCCTGATTCTTCCTCTGGATGAGTTTTCGATACTGCTTGAGATTTAAATTCGGCGCTTTCTGTGTCCACGGCTGTCCAATCTAAAATATCTTCCTGTTCAATCTGGAAAATACTTGACACCGCATCGGTAAGCTCATCACCCATACTGTGCTGGAAAAAGTAAACACACAACCATATTCTTATTAATCCTTCCAAAGCCTTCAGTTACACAATGTCTTTCTGTTTCAACAAAATCAAAACAATGCAGATTTGAAACTGAACCAAGGTGGTAAATTTCTGATACAGATTTTGATCAATGCAGATTGACTTTTAAACGTTAAGGTTCGGGAATTATTTTCCTCTGCCTCAGAAAAATATACCTAGTCTACAGTTGTAAATGCACAAAACCTGTAAGAAGAGGACAAGACTCGGGTCTTACCCAGACACCAGCAAACACTCACAGAGTGAAGCTAGTATATAGTCCACACAAAGCACCACAGGACAGTTTATTTCATTATCCAAGTTGGTGCTTTGTCCGTCTTGGGCACACTAACTAGTGGAGAACTGCTCAATCCTGATAAATGGGATTTCTACTAAGGAGCTGTTCTTCCCAGAACTCTGACTTCAGTTCTCAGGGAAATGCTGAACAGGCTACAGAAGGGCAGTAGTCACCACAGATCTATCCCATACCCAGGTAAAAATTGCTCTTGAAATGTCTATGCCTACTATGCTAAGGAAAATGTCCCACTAGCCTAGTACCTCTCGCTTCCCAGCTTCTCAGTAAGCAGAGATAGGAGGAACCTTAGTTCTACTGGGGGAGGGGGGCGTGTTAGGGATGGAGCAATCCCTTGTCAATAGAGAAAGCCAGGCATGGTGGCATGTACCTGGCATCCCAGCTACTGCAGGAAGTGTAAATAAGAAGAGCATTTTCTGGACAAAAAGTTAAAGTCTGTTTCAAAAATAACCAGAACACAGAAGGCCTGGAAGTATGGCTCAGACAGTAGAACCTCTGCCTCACAAGTCAAAAGCCTTGAGTTCAAATCACAAAAAATTAATGAATGAATGAATGAAGGTGTCTTAGTGGCTTGTAATAGGATCTCAACAACTCCTAAGGAAAGTATTTTTATGGCAATGTTTGGGTATTCATTTCAAATCAAGACTATTTGGAATTACAAATCACTACAAGTTAGAATCCACTGCCTCAATGTGGTAAATGAAAAAATTAGTCTGGTTTACCTAAAAGTCTGAATTATATAGGATGACTAAGATGCAATGTATCATTTTTGTCTCTGATAAACTCATTTGCAAATAAGTAAAATAAAATGAGGGAAAGGGTGTCTAAAAAAGAAATGTCCTCAGAACAAAACAAAAAAAGAAAGGTACTCATTACCTGACTTATGCAACTGTGACCCCCTCCTCCCCCACCCCCAACCCCCAACCCCCACCCCCACCCCCACCCCGCCGTTCATCACCTTTAAAACAACTTTGGATGGGGAGGAGTGGGGAAGGTGGGGGAGGGAAGGGATAGTGGGACAACAACAGGGAAGGGGTAACAATTATCTACAAGAAATGTACTCATTGCCTTACCCATGTAACTGTAGCCACTCTGTACAGCATCTTTACAATAAAATAAAGTTTAAAAATAGAAATAACTTTAAAATTCCATACAGTGCCAAACACTGCAACTTCTTCATTGTGCAAGAAAAAGTAGCTGGGCCAAGATGTCTAAATTAATAAAGTAAAGCATGACAACTGAGCTCTGCCTAAGCAATCATCATCATCATGATAATATCCAAGAGATATGAGCATTATCTCACCGAATTCTAACATTCAGCACAGCTCCAGAGCAAGAACTCCATGGAACCCATCACAGGAAAGAGGAAACTGAGGCTTAGAGAAGTTACATTACTTATTCAAAGTCATACTTTGTATAAACAGGAAAGGTTTGTTTACATGCCCACAACCTGATTCAAAGATGTGCTCTTTTACCTATTTCCCTTTTGGCTCTCAATGTAATCTATAGATTCCTGTAGGTCCCCTTCAGACTCTTTTGGGAGGTTTGCAATGTCAAAAATGCTTTCATTGCAATATTGTGATGTTTTACACCTTTTCTTTCTTTTTTTGCGGGGGGGAGGTCCGGTCATGGGGCCTGAACTCTGGGCCTGGGTGCTGTCCCTCAGCTCTTCAGCTCAAGGCTAGCACTCTACCACTTGAGCCACAGCGCCACTTCCGCGAACCCAGGGCCTCTGGCATGCAAGGCAAGCGCTCTACCACTGAGCCACCTTCCCAGCCTGTTTTACACCTTTTCATTGTTGAAATTCACAACCGTAAATTTCACTGAAACAATGATTAGCTCATGAGATTACAAAATCAATTAGGGTAAATAAAAATAGCTCACAGACCAAGATGGATATCATGATATACAATAATCATATGTTTTATATATATATATGTGTGTGTGTGTGTGTGTGTGTGTGTTTGTAATTATGTATGCATGTATATATAAATGTATATATGTGTATATATGCATATGTGTCTCTGTGTATATATGTGTATATATGTATGTATATATGTATGTATATATGTTTCTGTTTCAGATAACAAATTACAACTAATCTTTTTTTAATATTATTTTATTTTATTGTAAAAGTGCTGTACAGAGGGGCTAGTTACATGAGTACATTACTTGTCAAGCATTGTTACCCCCTTCTTTGTTTTTCTCCTACTATCCCTTCCCTCCCCCACCTCCCTCACTCCTCACAACTAATCTTTAAGAAACTCCCACTTGTGGAACTCTGATCATTGAGAAAGAATTAGAAGACTATAAAAAATATGATTCCCTTTCACCTATATGAAGTGACATTTTATCTATAATTTGACCCAAAGATTATATTGCTACAGATTGAACGCAAAAGCAGATATGAGAATCTGGTGTCTGTAAAATCATACATACAAAAATTAATGTCATTCCATTTTTCTTTTGGTCAGTCGTGGGGCCTGAACTTTGGGCCTGGGCACTGTCCCTCAGCTCTTCAGCTCAAGGCTAGTGCTCTACCACTTGAGCTACAGCACCACTTCTATCTTTCTCTGCCTATGTAGTGCTGAGGAATTGAATCCAGGGCCTCATACATGCAAGGCAAGCACTCTGCCACTGAGCCACCTTCCCAGCCCTCATTCCAAATTTTTATATGTCTTAATCTTTAAAAGTCATTTTATGTTATTATTTTAGATGAATGATGCTGTAAACTTTCTCTTTTTAATAGATAAATATTGGTTGAGATAACACATATCTACAAAACATCTTGGGGTCTTTAAAAATACTTTTTGATGGCATTGGAGCTTGAACTCAGGATCTTGTGCTTGCTAGATAAGCAATCCACTATTTAGTTCATGATGACCCAATCCTTTTTGCTCTTTTTAAATTAGTTTTTTAGATATTCTCATTTTATTTTGTCTTGTCTGGCCTCAGATCAAGATTCTCCTATCTATATTCCCAACCCAGTTGAGATTATAGGCCCCTACAACAATACCTAGCTTGTTTGTTGAGATAAAATCTCAAATTTTTCACCCACCTGTCCTCGAACTTTGATCCTCCTAATCTCTACCTCCAGCTAAAATTACCAGCATAAGACATGTTAGCCAACCTTAAAGTAATTTTTAAATGTGAGAAGTCATCTTAGAATGAACAAGTTTGAGTCACTTAAAACTTCAGTTTGAAGGCCAAGTGCTGGTGGCTCTCATTAGCTATTCAGGAGGCTGAGTTCTGAGGGTCAAAGCCAGCCTGGGTAAAAAAGTCTGTGAGAGGCAACAATGCTTGATAAGAAATGTACTCATTTCACTTAACATCAACTTATCTGACCTTTTCTGCTTGACTCAGACATATACTAGTTATTGCAAATAAGGGAAACCATGGGACTATGTTTCTTTGGGCTTGGCTTACTTCACTTAATGTAATTTTTTCCAAGTCTTTCCATTTCCTAACAAATGGGGCAATGTCATTAAGTGAAATGAACCCTAAGTTAAGGACTCAAATGTTTTTTTTCTTTCTTGCTATTGTGCCTAACATATTTATAAGATATTTCTTTGTTGCTTTGTATGTCCCTTCCCCATGGTATAAGCCCTGTTTTCACTGTATTTGATGTTGGTATAATTTGTGGAGGGGAAGGGGAAAAGCGAATTGTTTAAATAGGGATACTGGTGGACCCATTGCAACAATGAGATCTACAAGACGTTATGTCGAAAAACAGACTTTACAACTTTGGCCAGGGATGGGGGTAGAAGGGAGTGAGGTGGGCAGGAGGAGATGGGAAGGGATGGGAAGGGGAAACAAAGGAGGAGGCAACAATGCTTGATAAGAAATGTACTCATTACCTTGTCCATGTAATTGTAACCCCTCCATAGGGTATTTTTAAAAAATGACAATTTTTAAAAAATGACTCATTACCTTGCTCATGTGAGTGTAACAGTATTTTCACAATAAAAAAACTTATTTTTAAATAAAGAAAGAAAAGTCTGTGAGACTATTATCTCCAATTAATTATTAGAAAACCAGAAGTGGAGCTGTGGCTCAAAGTGGTAGAGCACTAGGCTTGAGCAGAATAGCTCAGGGACAGCATTCAGGCCCTGAATTCAAACTCCATGATGGGCAAAAAGAAGAAAGAAAGAAAAAAAACTTCAGTTTGAGAAACTTCAAAAAATTATCTCTAAAAAGGTATTATTTAGCTTTTGTATCTCAAGGACTTGACACACTAGAAATTCTGCAATTATTCATCAACAAGTGAGTATTAAATAGAATAATTTCAATGTTTTTCCACTAATATGCAATTTGTCTCTACTAATATTAATTAAATAGTAGTATTCCAGTTTGTCTCTTTATGTATTGGGCTAGTAGTCCTTAAATGAGTTCCTTTAAGGAACAATGCTGGAAAACAATGCTAATATAAAAAAGAATGAATATAAGTCAACTCCATTTTTATATTGTGAGCATGGGGGGAAATTACTCACCATCGCAATTCAGAAACTGCTATACTTACCCTAATGAGTACAAGAAAAGAAAAGGAAAGGAAAGAAAAGAAAAAGGAAGGAAGGAAGGAAGGAAGGAAGGAAGGAAGGAAGGAAGGAAGGATATTCCAGCAATAATACTTTCAAAAAATAAAATCAACTTGCACCAAAGAACTGAGAGAGCTCTTATCCAAGGGACTGAGATGCTGAGGACTGAATCATCCATGTTCTGAGGACCAGGGCCAGGTGTCAGTAAGATGACAGGGTCCTCTTCAGATGAGACAGTATGCTGACCAGTGTCACCCACATAAATCTCAGCCTAAAACTTCTAGGGGAAACTTCTAGGACAATCTAAAAGACAGGTAGGACAGATTCCTAGAATTCTGCTGTTGAATACAAGTGGGAATAAAAAAGGAAAGAAGAAAGAAAAAAGAAAGAAAGAAAGGAGGGGAGGAAGGGAGGGAGGGAGGGAAGGAAGGAAGGAAAGAAGGAAGGGAAGGGAAGGGAGGGGAGATGAAGGGAAGGGAAAGGAAAGGATGGGAAGGGAAGGGAGAAAGAAAATGTCTGGTATGAAAGATACCATGGTATGTCTTTATGCCATCACTGGATATCAACAGCTATTTACCTCTAAAAAAAAGTGGTTACCTTCCTTGTTAATAGGCAGTGGCTGGAAATAATTGATGGTTATTATGAATGGCAAAATTGAGAGGATGTTTCCCACAAAATTACAAAAAAATACTTTTGTTTAAATCCTTATTTTAAACAGTCAAAATGATACCTAAACTAGGTACCTGATGGTTGACCTTTTTCATAGTTTATTTTAAAACAATATATTCCTTTATATATTATATAAATGTAATGAATGGTATTAAGTCAGTTTGATTCTATGAGTGACTTCTATTTTCCTTAGGCTAACTGATCATGTCTTTTCAGTGTGCCTTATAAAGGATTAATGACCAGAGACTTTGGTCTAAGTGGTATTACTGTGAGAGGCTTATTCTTAATATAAACTCACAGCACATGCTGTAGGCTTCAGAGTTGATTTATCCACATACCATTGCCACCTGGCTACTAGTTCCACTATATGCTGGATTCTGAAGCCGGTGACAAGAAAACAAAGTTGAAAAAGACACAATCTCAGCCAGAAGTATCTCAAACTCCAGCACTTCTAGCAACTGTGGCAACTCTAACTTACAGAGTCCATGGCTTTGTGAAAACAAAGGTCCACACACTTTCTGAATATGACAAGGTACCCTACAGAGCCAGTGTCTGCTCAGTTTTCAGATTGGGGAGTCATATTTTCAAAAGCCAAAGGGGTTTGCTACTTACTATTAGCATTTTATAAAATGTATAGAGCGACGCTATCACATTTGTTTCACTTAAATGTATATTTCTGTACTCAAAGAGATATATCCAATTTAGAGAGTATGTCCTGGTTTACTCTGGATTCCTCCCTTATTTTGCCAGGGATGGGCAAAATGGAAGCTTCAATTCTGAAGCAAACCTCTGTCACCCATTTTCCATATTTCTTAGAAAAAAAAAGTTTCCCCTTGTCATACTTGCAACATTTCTTCTAGCTCAAGGCAGACTACAGTAACACTTTCTTATTGGCTAATAACTTTTAGTTAATTCTCCAGCTACCTTCTAGACAGTCTTGTCTCTATATCAAGTAAGCTATTAAAAACCTTTTCCAAGACTCCCCATGTAGCCTTGGATGAGAACTTGTGACAGATAAATATGCTCCTAAAAGCCAGGTACAGCTGGCTCATGCCTACAATCCTAGCTACTCAGGAGGCTGAGATCTGAGGATCACAGTTCAAAACCTGCCCAGGAAGGAAAGTCCATGAAACTCTCATCTTCAATAAATCATCAGAAAACTGGAAGTAGCACTGTGGCTCAAGTGGTGGAGCTCAGGGAACTTTCAAGCAACAGCAGATAGATTATTACTTTCATATTGGCAAGGAGGACTTTTTTTAAATCAAAGACTTCACCTTTTCTGTTTCTTCATCACTTGTCTCTGACTCTGGCTTTGCTTCCTTCTGAGGCAATTCTACTTCTGTCTGAGGTGATTTGAGGCCCATTAAAGCAAGTTCCTTGAAGAGGAGAGAAACAAGCAATTAAACAATACCAATATTTAAAAATCATTGAGGTGTATTATTCAGTATAGAAAAATGTTAATTAAACCAGTAAATGAGAAACAAAAACCACTCAATAGCATCCAGTGAGTAATGAAAAAAAAAGACATTAAAATATTTTGCTTTTTTTCCTAATTCCTGGACTTTTAATCTGTTGATCTCTATAGATACATTATTAGATTTAAATTATGATAATCCAGTAAAATATCAGCTATCATAAAACACCCATTAAAGCAAAAAAGTGTAAAATACTGCACAACAAAGCTAAATGAAAACTAAAATTTAATCCAATTGAGAGCAAAGGGAAATATAAGTAACTTTAAATTTTACTGGATGCAACTTTTGATGTATTTTGTACCATTACTAAGGCCAATTGCAATGGTACATACTATTTAGTTGAGATTACAAGGTAATCACATATTATAATTAACAATAAACCAGAAAGAAGGTGACACTGGTTCTGTCCAAACTATAAATTCTCATATCAGACATCAACAGAAAAGTTATTTCCTTCATCTCAGTTTTAGGCATTCAAGCTAGTCATCAGTAGCTTACACCTGTAATCTTAGCTACTCAAGAGGCTTAGCAAACTAGGCAGACAAATCTTAGAGACTCTTATCTACAATTAACCAGCAAGGTTCTAGACTGGAGGCATGGCCCAAGTGGTAGAGCACCAGCTTCGAATAAAAAAGCTAAGCAAGAGTGGGAGGACCTAAACTCAAGCCCCATTTGGAGCATGCATGCATACACACACACACACACACACACGCGCGCGCGCGCACAAAAGAATCAAATGAAATATCTAGATAAAACCTACATTACCTTAAATAAAAATCTCACTGGGGTTGGGAAGGTGACTCAGTGGTAGAACACTTGCCTTGCATGCCTGAGACCCTGAATTCGATTCCTCAGCACCACATAAGCAAATAAAAAAAAAGCCGGAAGTGGCGTTGTGGCTCAAGTGGTAGAGCGCTAGCCTTGAGCTGAAGAGCTGAGGGACAGCGCTCAGGCCCAGAGTTCAGGCCCCACGACCGGACCCAAAAAAAAATCTCACTGGTTGTATTAACAATACATATATATATTATATATATATATGTATTAATGTTATTAATGTATACATATATATGTATTATATGTTATTAATGTTATATATATAAATATATATATATATAACAATATATATTTAATTGGAGTTCCAGGAAAGGGTTAGGTGAGATCAGAAAAAAATATTACACAAAAAAAATTGCCAAAACTTTTCCAAATTGCATAACAGCTATAAACCCTCTGATGTAATAAACTCAATGAACTACAAGGAGAATCACATTAAGAACACTGTACCAGGTCGTTTGTAATCAAAGAAAAGAAATCTAGGAGTAAAGAAAATATCTTAGAATAAAGATTCAAAGGAAAAGTACACATTAAATCCAAAACATTAAAACATGACAAAATTATCAAAAACTAATTGCCAGACATTAATATGCCAGATTTCTTGTCAGAACTAAGCAAAAAGACAAAGAAACAGCTTATCCAAAGTACCATTGCTGAAAGAAAATAATCACTCACACTAAAACCTTCATCTAATGAAAGTATCTTTCAAAAGTCAAAAGGGAGCCAGACACCAGTGGCTCACACATGTAATCCTACCTACTTGGGAGACTGAGAAAAGGAGAAATGTGGCTCCAGGAAAGCCCAGGCCAAAAAAAAAAAAAAATGTCTATCTATAGAGGGAAAATGGGTATAGTGGCACACTCCTGTGATCCTAGCTATGACGGAAAACATTCAGAAGACACATCCCAGCACCTTCCTTACATGGAAAGCAAAACATACCCTAAAAATAACCAGTGTAAAATAGAGCTTAAAGTATGACTGAGCAAAAGAGTGTTCCACCTAACAAGTATGGGGCCCTAATTTCAAGCTGGTCAGGTGACAGTGGTTCACATCTATAATCCTACCTGCTTAGGAGGCTGAGATCTGAGAATTTCTGTTCAAAGCCAGCCCAGGCTAGAAAGTCCATGAGACTCTTAACATTAATTGACTGCCAAAAGTGAGCTTTTGAAAGTGGAGCTATGGCTCAAGTGCTAGAGCACTAACCTTGAACACAAAAGCTCAGGAAAAGCTTCCAGGCCCTGAGCTCAAGCCCCAGGAGAGGCACAGGAAGAAAATGTCAATATGGAACACTTTTTAGCAACAAAGTGTGGGCAGGAATCATTGTCATCAAAGGTACAATATAGCAATAAATTAACTATATCAATTTCAAATACAATAGACTCAAAACATTGGATATTTCCAGGGTAAAAGAGAATCATTTAATTATAAGAAGAGAGCAAAGCAACTTAGGAGTCATAAAAGAATGCACTAGGGACAAAGCATAAGCAAAACCCAACATAACTGAAAATAGAAATACAAATATCTACACCATAAGAGTGCATGTCTTGGGCTGGGAAGGTGGCTCAGTGGTAGAGCACTTGCCTTGCATGCTCGAGGCCCTGGGTTCAATTCCTCAGCACCACATAAGAAAAAAAAAGCCGGAAGTGGCGCTGTGGCTCAAGTGGTAGAGCACTAGCCTTGAGCTGAAGAGCGCCCAGGCTCAGAGTTCAGGCCCCACGACTGGACCCAAAAAAAAAAAAAAAAAGAGTGCATGTCTTGCATGCCAGGCTCTGGGTTCGATTCCTCAGCACCACATAAGCAAAAAGAAAAAAAAGCCGGAACTGGCACTGTGGCTCAAGTGGTAGAGCACTAGCCTTGAGCTGAAGAGCTGAGGGACAGTGCCCAGGCCCAGAGTTCAGGCCCCATGACTGGACCCAAAAAAAAAAAAAATCTACACCATAGTTTGGAAACTTAAAGCCAAGACTTCCTGACTCAAAGACTTCATTCTTCACAAATAGATACAAATAGATACTTCACTGACTAGATACTAAATGTGAAAGCCTGAAAATAATTACTTTTAAATATTAGCTTTATAAATATATCATTAACGTATAAAAGCATAAGAACGTTAAACACCAAACTTAGAAATACTGTCCACATAGGAGGAAAGAAAGTATTATTGGAAAGCTTTATTTACTTAAACAATTTAGACTGAAAATTAACAAAGCATCAAATTTGTGTGATGACTAGTTAACTTTTTATTGTACTGTTCACAGATTTTTCCCCCTTGGGTTTATTCCCTTTAGTCATTTTTTTTATTTCTGTAAATTTATCTGATTTGGGGAGGTAATGAGGAATCAGAAATGGTGGTACAAAGGGTGAACCAATTCAGCAGTGATACTCACTAGACACTATGTTGGAAATAAAGTTTACAGCTTGTGGGGGGAGGAAGGTTGGGAGGGGGAAAAGTGGGAGAAAATGAGGGGTAACACTGTTCAAAAAAATGTACTCATTACCTGACTTATGTAACTTTGACCACTCTGTACAGCACCTTTACAATAAAATTTAAACTTAAAAAAATATTTCACAATAAAAATACTGTTAATAAATTTCTCAACACATACTAAATACCTTAATATAAAGACCTACAGCTTGTCCCACTTGTATATTTAGATGCATTGAAGTCAAGTTATTTACTTAGAAATAATACATCTTCACCAATGGACACTTTCCTAGAACTATGTGGATCCATTGCTGGGTGTTTTGGGGTATTGGATTTTGTTTGGTTTTGGTCGGTCATGGGGCTTGAACTCTGGGCCTGGGTGCTTTCCCTCAGCTCTTCAGCTCAAGGCGAGCACTCTACCACTTGAGCCACAGTGCCACTTCTGGTTTTGTAGTGGTTCATTGGAGATAAGAGTCTCACGGACTTTTCTGCCCGGGCTAGCTTTGAACCATGATCCTCAGAACTCAGCCTCCTTAGTAGCTAGAATTACAGGCATGAGCCACCAGCACCCAGCTCATTGCTGGGTTTTTTTTTCCATTCATGTTGTTTTTCTTATAGCATGTTTACTTAACATTGATGATTTTTGAGATTAACAAATTAATAAAAATGAACACATTTTTAAAAGAACATTTTAATAAATACTCAGAAAAGAATCAATGAAACACAATGCCCTTTCCAAGAAAATAGAAGCTACAACCAGAAGAAAGCCAACCTTATCCATACAAGTGGAAATGCCAAAAAAGTAGAACCTTGCCAAAAAAAGTCTTATTTCACAATAGTACATTCACATAGTCAATGGAATATGAAAAACATAGTAAGAGCCTTAAATAATATTAGGAGAGAAGACCAAACTGTCATTATTAATGGATTTTGTGACCACATATTTGGAAGGAAAAAGAAAACCAACTGAAAATCTGGCTGACTAGAAGTTAAAGTCATTTCCAATAAACAAATAAAATTGTATACCACCAATAACCACTACAATCTTAATATCAAAATAATCCTAAAATAATGAATCATTTTAATTTCTTTTTCCTCCTATGTTTCCCTGATTAAGAATTTTAATACTGTCTTGACAAAAAGTGATCACTGACACCTTGTTTGTTCCTAACTTTGGGGGAAATTATTTCAGTTTTGTTCTGTTAATATCATATTGGCTATATGTTGAGGTACATTGCTTCCATTCTTAGTTTCTTCAGAACTTTTATCACTAGAGGATGTTAAACTTTGTTGAAAGCTTTAACTTCAATTGAGATGACCATGCAATTGCTGTTCTTAATTCTGTTTATGTGTTCCTTATCTTTAACCTTGTCCTTATTGATTGAGGTATGTTGGTTGTATTTAATGATTTTTTAATGTGTTTTTGCATCCAGTTTGCAAGAATTTTATTTAGAATGTTTGCGTAGGCGTTCATCAAAAAATTGGCCTGTAATTCTCTTTGTTACATCTCCATATTTGGAATGAACTCATGAATTTGGTAGCATTCCTTCTTTTTCAACTTCAAGGAAGAGTTTAAAGAGTATTGGTGTTAGGTTTTCTTTATAGGTCTGGTAGAAATGCAGTGAATCCATCTGGTCCTGGGCTTCTCTTTTATAAGAGTCTCTTTATTGCTGCTTCAATCACATTGCTTGTTATAGATCTGTTTACATTGTGTATATCCTCTTGGTTCAATTTTGTTAGGTCAACTGCATCTAGAAATTTATTCATTTCTTCTATATTTTCCAATTTATTTGAGTATAGATTTTCAAAGTATTTCCTTATGATCTTTGTGGGTTTCTTGGGTATTTGTTGTGATATTTTCTTTTTCATATTTAATTTTATTGAGACTCTTCTCTCCCTTTGGTCACTAAAAGTTTATCTATCTTATTTATTTTTTGAAGGAACCAGCTACTTGTTTCATGAATTCTTTGTATATATGCTTTTCAGTCTCCATTTAACTAATCTCTACCCTAATAAATTTATTATTTCTTACATCTGCTAATTTGGAGTTTGGATTATACTTCTTTTTTGTCTTTTGGGGGGGGGAGGGGTCCGGTCGTGGGGCCTGAACTCTGGGCCTGGGCGTTGTCCCTCAGCTCTTCAGCACAAGGCTAGCACTCTACCATTTGAGCCACAGCACCACTTCCAGCTTTTGTCTTTTTGCTTATGTGGTGCTGAGGAATCGAACCCAGGGCCTCAGGCATGCAAGGCAAGAGCTCTACCACTGAGCCACCTTCCCAGCCTGGCTTATGCTTGAGGGACATCCTGAAGGCTATTTGTGTGCCCTCTGTTTTGTAACATAGGCACTCATAACTCTACACTTTCTCTTAACACTGCTTTTACTCTATCCCAAAAGTTTGGTGGATTAGTTTTTTTTAAATAGATTCCAGGAACTTTTTTATTTCTTCAATGAAACAAATTCCTTGTTTTGCTTATAAGTTCTAGTTTAATTCCCTAGTGGTTTGATAGGATACACAGAGTTATCTCAGTTTTCTTGTATTTGCTAAGTTTATTTTATGTCCTAAAAAAGTGGCCTATTTTGAAGAAAGTTCCATGAGCTAATGAGAAGATTGTATACTACACAGCTGTTAGACAAAATGCTCTATAGATGTATTTTATGTCCATTTGATTTACAAATATCATTTGCTTCTGAGCTTTCTTTGTTAACTTTTAAAAGATCTGATTTAAATGACATGAGAATGGCCAGAAACAGCCTCTCCTGATTTTCTGGAAAAATAAGTATAACAGCAAAAGATAAACAATTATTTTCTTATTCATTTAGTTACTTCAGAGCACAGGCTTTCTCAATAAGAGTTTCTACACAAAGCTTTTTTCTGTGTGTGAACCCTACTTTCTTACATATTTGCATGCTACAAAACTGACTATTAAAAGGCTTGCAGCAATCCAAAGAGCACTTATTCAATAAAAATGAATAAATTTCATTAACAAGAATAAACTTTTTAGTATGCTAACTTGCATGCTTCTCGTGCCCAGTTCTTTAAGCAATAGACTCAAAAAACAGATAACAATAAAATTAATATTTTAGTAACTTCAGTCCATGTGGATATGGAGGTTAGCATGCACTCCAAGAGCTCAGAAAGTACCCCCAAACTCACATGCTTTAATCTCTGGCTGGTATTAGGTACAAGGCATGCTCCAAGTGGAAGCTAAGGCAAAGTTGTAAACTATCTGTCTTAATTCTAAGGTGTCTCCAAAAATACAAAAGAATGCTTAGGCAAACATCAGAAAACAGGGGTTCTAGACATTCAAGGAAACATATGTGCAATCATTAACTGTCCATTAAGCTAAGTACAGCTTTTCATTGACATACTCAACAAAGAATCTAATCTTTATAGAATTTAGTTCAAGAAAATTGCTAACTGTTAAATGACCCAAAAAAGAAGCCGCAGAAACAATAAATCCAGTGGGAAAAGAAGAATCTGAGTTCCAGCCTCCTCATGAAATTATTTAAAACATCCAAATTGCAACAAAAATTATCATGAGATATGCAAAGAAATACAAAAGTATAGGCCAACAATCAACAAAAACCATCTCGAAAGAAATCTACAACCTGACTTATGTAGCTGTAACCCCTCTTACATCACCTTTAAAATAACAATTTAAAAATTTTGAAATCTAGATCTTGGACTCATTGAGACAAAGACTTTTTAAATCACTTATTTTAAATATGCTCAGAGAACTAAAGGAGGACATGTCTAAATAACTTAAAGAAATTATGAGGATAATATCACATACCAGAGAATATCAACACATAAGACTTCAGAAAGAGTGAGAGTCAAACTCATTTTTTTTGTTGGTCATGAGGCCTGAATTCTGGGCCAGGGCACTGTGCCTCAGCTCTTCAGCTCAAGGTTAGCACTCTACCACTTGAGCCATAGCACCACTTCTGGCTTTTTCTGCTATGTGGTGCTGAGGAATCGAATCCAGAGCTTCATGCATGCAAGGCAGGCACTCTACCACTAAGCCACTTTCCCAGCCCCAAAAACTCATTCATTTTTGTACTTACTTAGAGCTAACAGAAATATTCAGCTCAGGAATAAACAAAAATAAAAAGACAATTTATGACTCATGAAAAAAATTATGGAAAGAATAAAAATACCCTGAAACTTCAAATGAATTAATTTTAAATAAACTTTGTTATACGCTCAAAAGAGGCAGGAAGATGCCAATTCTATCAAAGACATAGAGAAGTTCATACAAAGAAAACATAATGAGTTGAAAAACAGCAAGATGCAAATTAAGCTTGAGTACAAAGGGAAGTTTTAAAGAAAAACTAAAATAGTATCAAAGCCATTGACTATATTTTTTAAAAGAGATTTTAATATATCCATAAAGAAAACAAATTAAAAGAGCAAGAATTAATGATAAAGTCTTCCTAATAAAAAAGAAACTGACGAGAGCAATAATCTTAGCTACTCAGGAAACCCAGATATGAAGATCAAGGTTCAAAGCCAGTTCAAAGTATGTAACAACAACAAAAAAAACATGTCAGTTCCCTACTCCTTGGACATTTTAAACTAATATAGCAGTAAAATTTATACTTTATAATACATTGCCCATTAACAATGTATACAATCTATACAAATACAAAATATACCTTCAATATTTTTACTATCTTTTGATGATACTGGATCAAAATTCTAATAACAAAGACACATAAACAGATATGGAGACAAGAAGTGTGACTAATAATGTCACTTCACCCATATGCAGAAGCTAGATCTAATATCTACTGGAACATGATCAATTTATCATTTAGGACTCTAGACATTAATACATAATACATAATACATGAGACAACAGGACAATCTCAGAAGAACACAAAGGCACAATGTTTATGTGCATCTGATCATATAAAATTATATTTATCAAAATAAACTCCAAGAAATGGAAACAAGAGGGTTTTTTCTTCACTGCTCTATTTGTTTTCTTTTCTTTTTTGTCTAATTTCTTCATTTATCTGTCTTTGGAAGGGCAAGGAGGCACAGAAATGGACAGACAAAGGGTGAACAAATGCCTCAGTAGTACTCATTAGATACTATATTGAAAATGAATTATGCAATTTGTACATGGGGATGGGAGGAGGAATCTGGGAGAGATCAAGGAAAGGAATGGGACTGCCCAGAAATAAATATATGAATTACCTGTGTAATTTTAACCCTTCTGGACAGCACCTTTATAATAACAATAAAAATAAAATAAAGAAGAATCAGCACCCAGACCCTAAGTCCAAGCTCCATGACCGACAAAAAACAGTACTAGAAATATGAAAAATAATTCATAGAAACAAAACATCAGAAAATGAGAAAAGCCACAAAATACAAAAACAATACTTTGAGAACTATGAAAATGTATTTTTTTAATGAGTGAGACATTAAAATTGACTTGAATCAAAACTCTTGGATTTGGGACTATAAGAAAACCAAAGAGGATTTTTTTAGTACAGTTCATATTTTTTCTAGCATGCAATAACGCTGGTTTGTCTCCCTGAGTCCTAAACTACAAGGAGTCTCCTACATTTTCAAGAGGGTCTGACAATTTCAGGACTCGGTAAATAACTGAAAATTCACAACACTGGGAGCATTCCAGCTCGCCAGCCTGTGGATGCTTCTTGGGAGTTTCCCAGGCATTTCTTGTGGTGTCTAACCTAGTATCCAAAAAATGCCAAATGGATGTTATTTAAAAGATCAATAAAAATCTGAAGGGAAGCCCAAACCTCACAGACGCTGAAACCCCGGATGTGAGCCCAGAGGCTTCCAGGAAGTATTCCTAGCAAACAGAGCCTCTGTTCTTTCACCTACAGTCCTTCAAACAGGTAGCCTGTTAAGCAGGCTGGCTATTGTTTTACTCATCAGTCAAAGAAGGGGTGAGGACATCTCCCCAGTTCTCACTTGGCAAGCCAGCATCCCCCACCCCAAATAACACTGACTCAGTGACATGGGCTACAAGGGCATTTCTAACACATAGCCTTTTATTCAAGACATACTACCTTTAAATAACCTACAACAAAGTTCAAGTTTCACAAATCAGGCAGGAAAGTGCCTTATGGCTCTGGACAAATACTTGTCCAAACAGGTAACTTTCTTGAGAAAGTGGACTGATTTGCATGGGTCCTTCCTAGCTCCTCTTGCTTGCTGCAGACTAACCCCTGACTACATTGGCCTGTAGACTTCTGCTGGCAAGCACCAGCTCGGGCCAGGCTGCTTTGCATTTATTTCTTCTTCTGCTAACATTTGTTTTCCTAGTCTAATATTTCATGAGATTATTCTAGATGGCTTATCCCTAAACTCAGAACTGCCAGTTTTTTTTAAAAAAAAGAAAGGAAGAAAGAAAAGAAAGGAAGGAAGGAAGAAAGAAAAGAAAGAAATTTCAGAGTCTGGGAATGTGGCTTGGTGGTAGAGTGCTTGCCTCGCATGCATGAAGCCCTGGATCCGATTCCTCAGAACCACATACACAGAAAAAGCCAGAAGTGGCCCTGTGGTTCAAGTGGTAGAGTGCTAGCAGTAGGCAAAAGCAGCCCAGGCCCTGAGTTCAAGCAACCAGACTGGAGAAAGAAAGAAAGAAAGAAAAAAGGAAGGAAGGAAGGAAGAAGAGAAAAGAGAGAAAAGAAATTTCAGGGAAAATAGAAGTTGAGTGTTTGCTGTGCCCATTTAAACATCGAAATTGCTATAGGCACTATTTATAACTAAATACGTATCATCTTTTCTATAAAAGTCCTACACAGAATACAATATATTAAGCCAGTTCAAAAAAAAATGGCCACGGAAGTGGCGCTGTAGCTCAAGTGGTAGAGTGCTCGCTTTGAGCTGAAGAGCTCAAGCCCAGAGTTCAAGCCCCAAGACCGACAAAAAAAAAAATGGCCACTATTCCCAGAAACACAAAACCACTGCATTTCAAGACTTGTACTTCTTGTGATACTACTCTGGTAAGTGCTTTTACTACAAACTGCACAAAGCTCTTGGGGGAAAAAAGCCTATGGAACTTTTCATGAGAAAGCTTATTTCAGTTAGTTTGTTCAAAATAAAAGTAATGAGAAGCTGGGCACCAGTGACTCATGAAGAGACAGGGATCTAAAAATCATGGTTGAAAGCCAGCCTGAGCAGAATAGTCCATAAGAGTCTTATCTCTAATTCACTACCAAACAGCCAGATTTGGAGCTGTCCACATGGTTGTGTACCAGCCTTGAGAGAAAAAGACAGGGGCAGCACCCAGGCCCAGAGTTCAAGCCCCACGACCGACAAAAAAAAAAAAAAAACTATATAGAGCACTCAAAAATAGATACATTTGACTCATTACACCTGCTTCTCGGCTACAGTATCCACTCTGTCACCTGGGACATTCATTTAATTTAAGTGAGTTCTGCCCAGTGAGTTACAAGAGCCACACTGTGCTGTAGCACTTCACAAAACAGCCGTCACCTTCCACCTCCCTGTCTCTTAGATCACTTGTTCTGGGAGAAGCCATCTATGACATCATGAGGACACTCAAGCCATGCTGTGGGGAGGTCCACAAGGTAAAGAACTAAAGGTCTCCTGCCACAACCAGCACGCAATACTCGGCCTGGGTCTGAGACAACCTGGACACTGAGCCTTGTACCATCCTCAAGTTCCTCAGTAACACTAGTACCACATAGGAGCTTGACCACATCCTGTAAGACACCTGGAGCTAGGATCGTGCAACTATGCTATTTCTGGATGCCCGACCCACAGAAACTGTGTCAACTAATAAATGTCCATTGTTTTAATCTGCTAAAGTTTAGGACAATATGTTGCACAGAAATAAAATTCAAAGGGGGGGGGCTTTAAAATTAAAATTCTAGCTCCAGCTATTTCGTAGTATTTCTTAGAGAACCCAAGACCTCAAAAATCACATTAAAAAAGTCTAAATTCTTCTGGTTAAGTATTTATCTTCTTTCTCATTATTCATTACTAAGTAATTTTTTAGCCTTTTTTTTTTTTTTTGGTCGGTCGTGGGACTTGAACTCTGGGCCTGGGTGCTGGTGCTGTCCCTCAGCTCTTCAGCTCAAGGCGAGCGCTCTACCACTTGAGCTACAGCGCCACTTCCGGCTTTCTGGTGGTTTATTGGACATAGGAGTCTCACGGTCTCTCCTGCCCGGGCTGGCTTTGAACCGCGATCCTCAGATCTCAGCCTCCTGAGTAGCTAGGATTACAAGCGTGAGCCACCAGCGCCCGGCTTTTTAGCGTTTTTTAAAACATGTACTTTATTGTTATCCTAGAGGTGATGTACAGAGGAGTTACATTTACATGAGTTGGGTATAAGAACATTTCCTTTTATAGTGTCATCGATTCCCTCTCCCCCAGTCCCTCCTCCCTCCTGTCTCCACCCAAAAGTTGTATATTAGTTCACTGTTATCAGTGTCCAGTGAACTCCACTGTTGCACTTTTTCACCCTTTTTCCTCGAGTTCTGAGCCCTACTCCTCCTGCCCTCCACAGTTATATTCATGAATACACCATGTAAAGGTTAAAGAATACAGAATTACCAGAAAAGAAAAAAACATATTAGTCTTTTGTTTCCTTATCTTAGGAGTTCATTTCAGTAGTATAATAATTTCAAATACATACGATATAATGATTATATGTTATACAAGAAGCTTAATTATATATAATTTTTAAAAATAAAACAAAGTAGTTTGTGCAAAATTCTTAAGTAAAATAAAAGTGTTACTAATGTACACCGAGCAATAAATGATGTGTTTCTTTTCTCACATAATTGTCTATACATCATAAAATCTTTTGATTGTTGTTTTTTTAGTGCTGGAATTGGTTCCAGACCCTAGTACATGGCAAGCAAATGCTTTACTACTGACATATACCTCCAGCCCCTGAAATCTTGTTTAATATTTCATTGCATTTGTCCCCACCCTTAAAAGACACATTTCATGAACAAAGGTTGGAAGGTTTTAAAACATGTAGAATCACTAGGATATTAAAGAGCTTGCTAGAAAGAGGCACTGTGGCTCAAGTGGTAGAGCGCTAGCCTTGAACTGAAGAGCTCAGGGATAGCTCCCAGGCCCAGAGTTCAAACCCCATGACAAAAAATTAAAAAATAAAAATAAAAAATAAAGAGCTTGCTAGAAGCAGATGTTATAAATGCATAGTAAAAACATGGTTCTTTGTCTTTTCATTAAGTAAATGCAAGGAAGAAAATTACTCTGTCAGAAGCACAAATTATTCACATTTAGTATTGAACTTGTTTATATCCTAAGCAATATAAATATATTGGTTAAGATAAAGAATGATGAAATCCTACCCATAAAAGAAAATTAACAATCAGACCTCCATTATTCCTTCTCCATACTAATTCTCATCTTCTTCTCATATGGATATGGAAGAATAAATGACAAGTTTTTCAGAAGATTTTATAAATAAAAATAATAATTTAAAAGTAAAGAAAAATTCTCTTAAGTTACCTCATTATTAAATCTTATATTATTTAATGTTACAAATGAATCCTTCAAAAATAAAATTCAGAACTCTAGAGTAAGCACATTTTATTTGCATCATTCAATAACTATTCATAGAGACATAAAGTAACTCTAAGATACATATATCAATTTGTGTTTTATCATATTTATCTTTGGAGTATTAAAATTCAAGGATGGTATTTGGACAAGCAAGTGGTTTAACAAGTGCGTTTCAGGAAGAGGTGAGGCAGGTTCCAGCCAACGCAGCTCAATCACAGCTCATGTGGCAATGAAATCTCACAGTATGACTAGAGGAACTATTTAAGAAACAAGGTCAACTTTTAAAAAATATAATTCCTGGCTAGCATTAGTAGATACAGCCAACTATAAAGTTTAATGTCACCTGTATATTAGAAAAGAACATTTTTTCCCAAACACCAAAGACCCAAGATCTGTAATTCTGGGAACACTATTAGACAAATGAATTTCACTTGTAATTTAATTTCTACATTCTTCTAAACTAATTTAACTATTACTAATATTCTGTTAAATTCTAAGAGTGAATAAAAAAGGAGGAAAAGTTATTTATCCCTTTACAGTCTGGGGGCCAATTCTGTCACTGGGCTTTTATTTTCCTAGATTTTTGTCTAATATTTTCTCAATAAAAAAATAAGTTCAAAACCATCTGGCCAAGCACCAGTGGCTCACAGCAGTAATCCTAGCTACTCAGGAGGCTGAGATCTGAGGACCGTGGATCAAGAAAATCCCTGAGATTCTTATCTTCAGTTAACTACCAAAAAGCCAGAAATGGAACTGTGGGTCAAATGATAGAGCACTAGCCTTGAGGGAAAAACAGCAGGAATAGCATCCAGGCCTGATTACAAGCCCCACAAGACCAGCACACACACTGGGAGGGAACGGGAGACCCTGTGCAAAAGGAAATGTACTCATTACCTGACTCATATAATTGTAAGCCCTCTATACATCACCTCTATAATAACAATAAAGTAAGTTAATTATAAAAATACTGAAAAAATAAAGATAAAATAAATTTAAATAAAAATTTTTAAAAATCTGTATCTTCAGCCGGGCGCTGGTGGCTCACGCCTGTAATCCTAGCTACTCAGGAGGCTGAGATCTGAGGAACGCGGTTCAAAGCCAGCCCGGGCAGGAGCGATCCTGAGACTCCTATGTCCAATAAACCACCAGAAAACCGGAAGTGGCGCTGTAGCTCAAGTGGTAGAGCACTCGCCTTGAGCTGAAGAGCTGAAGGACAGAGCCCAGGCCCAGAGTTCAAGCCCCATGACCGACAAAAAACAAAAATTTAAAAAAAAAAAATCTGTATCTTCAGCCGGGCACCGGTGGCTCACGCCTGTAATCCTACCTATGCAGGAGGCTGAGATCTGAGCATTGCGGTTCAAAGCCAGCCGGGGCAGACTCATCTCCAATAAATCACTAGAAAACCGGAAGTGACGCTGTGGCTCTAGTGGTAGAGTGCTCGCCTTAAGCTGAAGAGCTGAGGGACAGCACCCAGGCCCAGAGTTCAAGCCCATGACCAGCAAAAAATAAATAAATAAAAATAAAAAAAAAATCGGTATCTTTGACAAGTATCTTAGAAAAGCTTCAGAAGATGTTGCTTCAAAGAGTGTCTTCTAGAGACCCAGAAACACAACAAATCAAAGAAAGGTTGGACAAATGGGATTGCATGAAGTTGCAGAGCTTCTGCATGGCAAAGGACATAGCTAGCAAGATCAATAGAAAGCCTACGGATTAGAAGATCTTCACTAGCCATACAACAATGGTCTCATCTCTAAAATATACTTGGAACTCAAAAAATTAAATCCCCCAACAACAAATCCTCAAAGAAACAACTGCCCAATAAATAAGTGGGTTAAAGACTTAAAAGAGAAACTTCTCTGAAGAGGAAAAAAGGATGGCCAATAGACACATGAAGAAATGCTCAACCTCCCTAGCCATAAAAGAAATGCAAATCAAAACAACATTGAGATACCACCTCACTCCAGTTAGAATGGCTATAATCAAGAACTCTAATAACAATTGATCCTGGAGGGGATGTGGACAGAAGGGAACCTTACTGCATTGTTGATGGGAGTGTAAACTTGTTCAACCAGTATGGAGGTTCCTCAAAAGACTTCACATAGAGCTCCTCTATGACCCAGCAGTCCCCCTTTTGGACATTTACCCAAATGTTTACAAACAAGACCACACTAAAGCTACCAGCACGACTATGTTTATTGCAGCACTATTTACTATAGCTAAGATATGGAACCAACCCAGATGCCCCTCAGCAAATGAATGGATCAAGAAAATGTGATATATACACACAATGGAATTCTATGCCTCCATCAGAAAGAATGACATTGCCCCATTTGTTAGGAAATGGAAATGGAAAGCCAGGCCAAAAGAAACATAGGTCCCATGGTTTCCCTTATTTGCAATATCTAGTATATGTCTGAGTCAAGAAAAAAAGGTCAGATAAGGTGTTGTTAGGGAAATGAACCCTAAGATATGTATTCAAAGGGTTTTTTTCTTTCATGCATTTGTTTCTAACACATTTATAAGATTATTTCTTTGTTGCTTTGTATGTCCCTCCTCCACGGTATAACCGGTGCTTTCACTATATTTGATGTTGGTATAATTTGTGGAGGGGAAGGGGAAAAACAAGTCGTTTAAATAGGAAGGATAGCGCCCAGGCCTAGAGTTCAAGCCCGCGACCAAACAAACAAAAAAAAAAAGACGAGAAAAAAGTTACTTAACAAAAGAATATATTAAAAATGGGAGTTTTAGCATATTTAGAATTTTTAGAATCATTGAATTTCTCAACTACTATTACAGATATTATCAGAAGATGGAATTGCTAAAGTATTTTTGTGTGTGTGTGCCAGTCTGGGACTTGAACTCAGAGCCCAGGTGCTGTCCCTGAGCTTTTCGTCTCAAGGCTAACACTCTACCACTTGAGCCACAGCTCCACTTCCAGCTTTTTGGTGAATTATTGAAGATAAATCCTGGGCTGGCTTTGGACCATGATCCTCAGATCTCAGCCTCCTGAGAAGCTAGGATTATAGGCTTGAGCTACTGGCACCCAGCTCTCTTATTTCTTTAAGAATACTTTTCCTGGTGGATGCTAGTGGCTCATCCTTATAATCTTAGAAACTTAGATCTGAGATCTGAGGATGGAAGTTTGAACCCAGACTAGTCAGGAAAGTCCATGAGACTCTTATGTCCAATAAACCACCAGAAAACCGGAAGTGGCACAGTGACTCAAGTGGTAGAGCACTAGCCTTGAGCTGAATTGCTGAGTGACAGTGCCCAGGCCCAGAGTTCAGGCCCCATGACCGACAAAAAAAGAAAAAAGAAAAGAAATGATAGGATATTTCCTAGATATGAAGGATGTGAGTTATTGAATTAAAGGGCCACTGGGATCAAGCATGAATGAATGAAAAGAAACCCTGTCAAGTAATGCTACTACTGCTAAAGTCCAGAAAACTCAGGCAAAAGAAGTTTCTAAGGAGAAGAGGAAAAGTTACAAAATAAAATAATAACTTTCATTATAAAGGGGTGTTGGATCTTGTTAAATTCTTTTTCTGCATCTATTGAGATAACCATGTGGTTCTTATCCTTGCTCTTGTTGATGTGATGAATTATATTAATTGATTTGCATATATTGAACCAGCTTTGCATCCCTGAAATGAATTCTGTTTGATCATGGTATATGATTTTGGGGATGTATTTTCCGAATAAAAAAAATTAAAAATGAGAACATAATTTTGAATTTTTTACCTACTAACATGGATGTTATAAGAAGATAAAATTTCTAAACTATTACTTTAAGGGATGAAAATTTATGAATTTTTTAGGTATGCAAGATCTAACATATATCTAATAGACATCTTAGATATCTATCCCCAAACACATACACCCATCACACATACACACACACACACACACACACACACACACACACACACACACTTTTCCCATGTCCCCTTTCTTAAATCAAAAAAAAAAAAAGAAAACACAAAAATGCAATCAGCACATCAAGTCCAATACCAGGCCCCACTGAGGATCACTTTGGTGACACTACAGAATTACAGGCTCCAAGAGGAATGTCCTAAAAACTCTTAAGACTCACCACTGGGCATGCCTGTAGATATTAAGAAGATGTTTACACTTTTATAAAGAGTTCAGGAATATGTTAGTGATGTGTACGTTTTCCGACTAAGTAATAGGGAGAAAGATTTTACATTCATTAATCTCAATTATTTCTCAAGTATACTTGAGAAAGAAAATATCACTGGGAATATCAGCCTAAATATATTTCAAATAATAAAAATTATAATTCACTATATTGTGAAGATAAAAGTCTGTATTCGTGGTATAGGAGTAGGTTTTAGTAAAAGCAAGCCAGCAATCATTATATTCCACAAGAGGAAATCAATAGATGCTGTCTGATATTGAGCAAAATTAAAAACTAGCAGCACTGTGAGCATGGTGGTGCATATCTATAATCCTAGCACTCAGGAGGCTGAGGCAGAAGGATCACAAATTCCAGACCAGCATAGTGAGACCTTGTCAGAAGAGAGAAAGGGAAAGTAAGAGTGGAGGGTTGGAGAAGGAAGGGAAGAACAGAGTGGGAGTGGCAGTCCTCATTTCTTTCTGAATTAGAGCTTCAGATGTTAACTCTTTCCTCCCATCAGCCCAAGGTGAAAGATTTAGATCTTTCTAAATCACTGTACTGTATATTACTCCTCTGCTCAAAATCCTTCAGTAGCCTGCCAATGCCATCAGAATCAAGGCTAAGCTCTTGTCCTTGGCCACACACTGGCCTCTGGCCACCCCTCCCCACCAGCTCCCCTAAGCTCTGCACCCTACCTGACTGGATGCCAACATCACATGCTACACTTGAGTCCGACTGGACTACTGACAGGCAACAATATTCTGTTTTTATGCACTGAGGTATACATACAGGAGACTATATATGCCTCATATTTGGCACTTTGAAGACCCTTGGTAAGTATTTATGAAAGGAAAGTTTGGTGTTTTCATAAATGATGCAGAAATGAATCACACAGCCTATTGGAGGCATATCTCACTGGCAAAGACAAACACTGCCTTAAAGTAGAAAAGACTAAGTGAAGTAAGCCAGACCCAAAGAAATAAAGGTCCCATGGTTTCCGTTATCTGCAAGAACAAGTATATGTCTAGGACAAGTAGAAAAGCTCAAAAGCTATGTACATATCACCATATAAGCTGATGCTAAGTGAAATGAACCCCAAGATAGAGACACAAGAGGTTTTATCTTTGTTGCTGTTCTTTTTATAATACTTTTTATATAATACTTTTTATTATACTTATAATGTACTATGTGATTTTTTTGTTTCTTTTATGTAATTCCCCCATGGTATAACCCCTGTTGTCACTATATTTGATTCCAGTGTCCTTCATCTTGTATATACATTTTTATAATTTGGGGAGGGAAAGGGAAATAACAAAATGCTTAACTAAGGATACAGGTTGACTGTACAAGACACTATGTTGAAAACGAACTTTGCAACTTTGGGGGGGGGAGGAGTTTGGGAGTTGGGGAGGAGAGGGATGGTAGGGGGAAAACTAAAGAAGGGGTAACAATACTCCATAGGAAATGGACTCATTACCTTGCTCATGTAATTGTAACCTCTCTGTACAGTATCTTTACAATAAAAAAATATTTTATAGACAGATGATATTCCATTTTTTCTAAAAGCCAAGTGAAAAACTGAAGAAGACTATGCTTGCTCAGTGGTAGGAACTAAAAGTAAGCTAACAATTATAGTGACAGACAGATGGAAGAAGGAAGGAAGGAACAAAGGGAGAGACAGAAAGACATAGAGAAAAAGAGAAAGGAAAAGGTGAGAAAGAGAAAAGGGAAGGAAGGAAGGAAGGAGTGGTCCAGAAAAATAACTTCACCTTAATTTTACAATGTAACCACTAAGGTAAGAAGTCTCTTAAACATGACAAGTAGTCTGAGGACAGGAAATTACTCTTCATTTTCTGGGAAAAAAAAGAAAGCTTAGCCTTAGAGAATATATGCTGTAGGTATTAACACTTCTATTTGTTTTCTGGGGAAGAACTGCGTCATTAACTTTTAAAAGCAGTCTAACCAGTTCTCAACCAAGCATGCCATCCAACAAAAGTTTAATTAGCTTAGGAGTTTTGTTTAAATTGACAGATGTGGTTCAAAAAGCCCCCAGGTCAGCATTATAGTTTGCATCTTAAATAATCAAAGTGCCCAAAGGTATTCTGTGGTTCTACAGTTGTTATTTTTCATTCTGATTTGCAAAACGGATCCGGTTAATCTCTGGATGCTAAGAATATGGCTTATTCAAATACAGAAATATTTTTACAGGATCTTTGAATCCATACATACAGAAAAAGAAGAAGAGCAGTTATTCCTCACCTAATCACAGAGCAGACACCCAGCAACCTCACTTCCCGGGCCTCACAGGACGTGGGAGGGGGAAGTAGTTGCTAAGGTAGCTGGCAGCAGGCAGAAGGGTCTCAGCAGAGACCTGGGTAGAAGCAGCTCACACTTTCCCATCGGAAAGCCTTCCAGGCCCTCCCTCCGAGGCTATTTACTCTTTACAAATAATATTACTAGTCTTATTTATCTAGTTTCTAAGCCTGCGGCAGAATAGAAATAAGATATTAGGAAGAGAGCTGTGGGAGAGGAGCTACTTAACACATAACTGAAAATCGGGCTGCAAAGCAGAGACAGCTGCAGCCTAACGGGAAGGAGGAAACAAAAATTCTGAAAAGAAAATGAAATAAAAACCCAAAGCACATCTGAACACAGAGTGTGGGAAACACGCGTTGCTTACCCAAGAAGATGTTGGGGTTCTACTGAATTGTAGAAAGACATAAAGAACTCACATGGGTGGAATGGGACAAATGGGGAGGGACAATGGCAGGAGGTGACATGGACCAACCTGCATTGTACATGCTGAATTGAAAGCCCATAGATAGATAGATAGATAGATAGATAGATAGATAGATAGATAGATAGATAGATAGATAGATCTAACATTCAACGTGACAGTCTTTGTCTTCAAGGAATGATTTAGTTACACACAACACAGTAGGTAACATGCCCCAGGATATAATCATCCTTACAAAGGGGAAAGTGAGTGATGGATTTTTAAAATGTTTCTGGCCAAAAGAAGGCATATTTATACTGCTAATTCAGGGTCTGGTTCTAAACTCCCACCTGCCGTCCCTACTGACAAGTTTACTTCACATATCCACAATCAATACCAAAATCTCGACCTACTAGCCATAAAACCTTATTACTTAGCTACACACACACACACACACACATGCACGCACACACGCACATACATATGCACACATACACAAAGCCAGGTAGCTGATTGCTCACACCTATATCCTACCTCAGAAGGCTGAGATCTGAAACATGCAAGGACTGGAAAGATTATCTCCAATTAACCACCAAAGAACCAGGAGTAGAGCTGTGGCTCAAATGGTAGAACACTAGCCTTGAACAAAAAAGCTAAGGCCCTGAGTTTAAAGCCCCAGTACTGGCACAAAATAACAATTAAAAAAAAAAAGGCAGAGTCATCCTAACCTCTTTCTTTTACTCCTTTTTCTCTCCTCTCTCCCTTCCTCCCTCCTTCCCTTTCTCTCTCTCTCTCTCTCTACACACACACACACACACACACACACACACAGCCTGTAAACCATCTTCAAAGTGTATCCTGAGTCAGACTATCCTCCTCTGCTACCATTCCCTTCCAAGGTTGGCTCATGCCACCATCAGCTGCATCAAATCAAAAGGCAATGACCCTCCTCCCCCCTTTCACCACCACCTACCTACAATCCGCAAGCAGATTAAATTTTAAAACAAGGTCGTCATTCCAATAGATAAAACACTCCAACATCCCTGTCACTAAGAACGCAACGCAAAATTCCAAATGTTGGTGGCAAGTCCTCCAATGGGGACTTGTGCTGAATGGGAACGATGCTGATTCCTAGAAGTAATTTGGAAGCTGCAGAGATGGGAGAGGAGAAGCATTTTTTGTTATAACAATGAGAAGATGCTATTGGAATGTAGTAGTTAAGAAAGGGCCAGAATAGACATCTGGCAGCTCACAGAACAATCCAGTAGAAAAAATAAATGCCTGTATCCTAGATAACATCCCAAAGGGATAACATCCCAAAGGGACAGGGTTTTTTTTAAAAAAAAAACTTTATAAATATGTAAGGCCAGAATCTAATTGTTTTATATATTTAAATACAAAAGTTTTCCCTAATGGAAGCCACTTTGTATGACCCAAGAATTCAACTATAGTATCAATGATAGCGACTCTACTACGCTGCAATTGAGGACCAAAACAACACACCTACCCAGCTCTGCACTGGTCTCACAGATATCATGATATGTTCTGAGCATATATGAAATATATTCTCTGGCTCTAATATAGAATCCAAAAATACATTTTACAAAATACATATACAAAATACAGAACCAACAATAAGTTAAATGACATGAAACATGAGGATGGATATTTTATTAATAAAGGGAAACTTCTTTGAAGTGAGTTATTTCATTTTGAGTGTCCTGTTGTCACTTGGCTCCAAATCTGTGCAGAAAGATCTGGTTTCCATGTCCTACTCTTTGATATTTTTTCCAGTCTATCTTGTAGTCTTTTTTGGCGGGGGAGGGTGGGCAGGTCAGTTGTGGGGCTTGAACTCTGGGCCTGGGCTCTGTCCCTGAGCTCTTCAGCTCAAGGCTAGCATTCTACGGCCACTTCCAGCAGTGCCCCTTCCACAGCGCCACTTCTAGCTTTTTCTGCGTATGTGGTGCTGAGGAATCAAACCCACGGCCTCATACATGCAAGGCAAGCACTCTACCACTGAGCCACCTACCCAGTTCCCTATCTTGTAGTCTTACCATTTACTGAAAGTAAAGGCTTTTGAGGTCTTTTCCAGTACTAGAGACTGACATGCTGAGACTTCAATTTAGGAGGCTGGTTTTGTTCTTTGATGCATATCACTTAGTTACAATAGGAAGTTTAAAACTCTTTAATTGGTCTTACCATTCCTACCCCACTTAAAGTTATCACCCACTTTCTCTTACTAAATACCCCTAAATATCATCTGTTATTGCTCCTAACATGTATTCTACTTCCAACTCTACAGTTTTTCATTTCCTGGTCCTTCTCATACATTATGGCTTCATACTATCCTGCTCAAAATATACCCATTGTCCATAGATGAAAACAGCTGACAATTTCGTTAGGTAATTTAAATGACTCTCATATATTTTTCTCTAGGTTACAAACATGACATTAAGTAAAAACTACAAACTTTATTTCAGGACTTTAACAGGAGAACATATGTCCAATAAGAAGGAAATACTCAGTCTGATAGTATGGACTGATGGGATGGACTGATGGACTGGCTCTTAGCTTCCTCTATGACATTGTCTCCTCCCATTTTCCCCATTCATAGCCCTGCATTTGCAAACCCCTAAACACCACAGGAGCAGCTCTTCCTTGCACCTTGAACTGTCTATCAACTACCTGGCATGACCTTCCCCATACATAATTACATAGTTTACTCCCTTATTCCCTTTAGACTTATGCTCAAATGTCACAGTCTCTTCTGATGCTTCTGCTCATCTTATTTAAATGTCTCTCCATCATCTTAAACATTCTTTCTTATGTTTCTTACTAATAGTTAAAATATTACTGACTTATTTATTTATTCTCTGTCTCCTCCCTCAGGATTATAAACCCACTTCCATTGCCCAGGGTCTGGCAAACACTAGCCCCTATAGATACCCAATAACATTGACTGAAAAGTCAAATGTCACATATCATTCACTCATGAAGAATATAGCTCAAAAAGTATAAGATGGTTCTGTTTTGGGTAGCAGAAGACAAAAGATTTGTGGGGGGGTTCACTGTGGTTGAAGTATGTTATACACACGTATGAAATAGAACAATGGAATCTGATAAAATTGTCACAAGAAGGGGATAGGGCAAATGGGAAGGTCATAGATACAATGAGTTTGATTGGTTGGACACATTGCATGCATGTACAGAAACATATGGAAACATCTCATTGATACCCTTATGTCCCACTAATATATGCTAATGTAAATAAGGGGAAAATTTGAATGGATGAGAAAATGCCTTAAAGACTAAAGAATATATTGGGTTAACCAGGTAGGTTCTTGGTCTCATATAATAGCATGTCCATTTTATAGACATGTTATTAAATATTGGAGATAATTGAACTTTTACCAGATGTTCCACTTGAAAAGCTTCCACAACTGAATACTGGAAAGCCATTACTCTTACAAATTAGCAAAGCTTCAAAGGCGCAATAGTACACAAAGCTGACACATTTACAGAAACAGATTCTAACCACTACTGGTGGCAATGTAGTTCATTCAGTTTTACTGGGGTACAGTGTATAATCTGCACAAGGATCCTTTTTTTAATGCAGTACATTTAATATGCATTATCTTATTTATCTTATTTAAGATTCTTAAACAGTATTGTGTTTAACTATCACTATCTATATTGCACAGATGAGAAAACTGAGGCAACAATAATTTAAAGAATAAGTTGCAATTCAAAGATCCCCCAAATTAGGTCATCTAAGTCTAAATCTAGGCTTTCTCCGTCGTTTTCCATTGTCTGCTAATTCCCTTGTTATGAGGACAAACTTACCTCCTTAAAGCCAAAAAGTGTGTTATATACAAATCTTTTGAGTCTTGCTGTCTAGTATGGTGCTAAACCTTATAAGTGCCCAATAAATCTTTGTGGAAGAGAAAGTAATTCTTTGAGCTACAAGATTCTCTACGAAATGTTTTACATCACCAACAGAAACCGTGTCACAAATTTCCCCAATTCATCTTCTACCCTCTGTCTTTCATGTAGTAAGATGGCTTCCCAGAACAATGGCTTTATTTTTCATCCTCCTTTGTATCTAGATGTGATCATTTAGCTAAATTTAGCTAACTGTATATAAGCCAAAGTTACAGGTAATCTCAGGCATGTCCTTCTCTTGCTTAACACCTTCCTGCTAGTTAGATAGCTGGGGCAGATGTTATCACCCTGAGGTGACCTTGAGAATGAGGAGGACACTCTGTAAGACAATCAGTTGACAAGAGTCTAGATTCCTGATGCTGCTGAACCTATCTATCCATTAATTTCTAACAAGGTTACAAGGAAGATGCCACTACCACTTTGAGTTCTCTGATTTTGGGGATCCATAAACTAATCAGAACTAGTTATAGTAGGACTGCCACCTACTTCTTCTTTTCTTGTAACTTGTATTTGGTTAAACAGAATGGACTTTGTTCTTGTGACAGTCTATATGAATTATGCATTCTATTTAGCATTTTCATAGGTTCCATTGTAAATGGATATTTAATAAGCCTCTTCTCTTAACCCCAAAGAGCAACAGAACAGTCTTGCATAAAAAGCCATTATTCAGTAAACTGTTTAATAATCACTTTCCAGAGTAATAATTGATTGTCAAAGACTGTACAATGAGGCCAGGTCTCAACAGCATAATGAAAGTAGAAAAATGAAAAGCGCCTCAGCTGTCTCAGTATTTCATTTCTTCATAACCCTGTTTCTAATGATTAAGAGATGAAGAGCTTGAAACTTGAGATGTTCTTGAGAGGAAACCTGGCTGAAATGATGAGATCTGGCTCTATTATAATCTGCTTCTGTGTGCCTAATAAATTTATAGTAAGCCAAGAAAAGGATAGGAATTTTATAGATTGCATTATCTTTGAGACTGAAGAAAAGATAGTCTACCTCTTACAAAGGTAGGAAATGGGTGGATCTTGCTTGTCAATATAGAATAAGTCTGATGACCACTACAATTTACAGTCGGCTTGTGACCAGGACAATCCCATAGTCTTGACTGTAATAATATCCTAGGCATCAGTTCTTCCTATTGGCTGTTGAAATTTCTGGGAAGACCAATTTATGCATCACATTCTCTGGCTAAGAATATTCAACAAAGCCATAACTTATTACAGATAAAAAGATTTCAAGTATATTAAGGTAGATTTTCTTACCCTAAAAGATTAACCCACACTTATTAAATGAAGAAATACCCACTTTGCAGGTGGGTATTCACTTTGAGAGTAGTTTAAAGATGTCTCTAAGTAAATAAATAAATAAATAACAAAGCTTCTGAGATGAAGAAAAAGTATGTCAGTCTGTTAGACTGCTTTTGTTTGACATGATAGAAAGGAGATTTCATTTTGTTATTCATATTAACATTGGTAGAATCAGTAGGTTTTTTTATTGTATGTAATGTTTAGGCACCACTGTCATTTGTCCCACTTTGATAACAGAATGGACCTTACCTAAGTCCCATCCCATAACCACCATCTCTACCAACACTAAAAGGCTAAGAACTAATCCTGGGTTTTTGCTGACTTTCTCCAGGACCAGGTATGCTGGGTTCGGAAGCTACCAGCAAAAGGCTGGGCAATCTAACACACAAGAGTGCAATTGTCTTCTAATTGTGCATACCTGAGAGTGGAAGTGTCATGGTAAGAAGTAATTCACAATTCTTTGGGATTGAGTCTTAAAAATCGTAATAAAAGGGGGAGGGGGAGATGGAAAGGACATCAGCATGAAATAATACAGTTGAAATAACATAACAAGTTGAAAGCAATTCTAAATTATTAGAATACCTATATATCGTCTCAACCCTATTAATTAGCTATACAGTCTTGCAAAAGTGACTTTCCCTCATTGGGTCTCAGTTTTTTGGGGTTTTTTATTTATTTGTTTGCTTGCTTGCTTTTGTCAGTCATGGGGGCTAAACTCTGGGCCTGGGCACTGTCCCTCTTCAGCTCAAGGCTAGCACTTTACCACTTGAGCCATAGCACCACTTCTGGCTTTTTGTGCTTAATGTGGCGCTGAGAAATCAAACCCAGGGCCTCATGCATGCAAGGCAAGCGCTCTACCACTGAGCCACCTTCCCAGCTCCAAGGTTTCAGTTTTATTGAGTCTTAGAACTCAACACATTACTGTAGGGGAAAGAAGGATAAGGAAACGATATGAGGAAATTAGTCACGAAGGCCCCGAATGTTCTTTTCTCTATGAGAACGCGGTGTAAAATACAACAGAGAAAATGCATTAAATGAGAACATATTATTTTAGCATCAATGCAATAAACTAAGAAGTTAGCCTTCTTTTCCTATCCTGATCATAAAAACTCATATAGAAAATGAATATGACTAATTGTGTCAAGCCATCTCCCCCCTGTGTGGTGAGACTTTGCAATAAACTACTTGTTACCCCTTCCCTCATTCTTCTCTTATTTTCCCTCCCCACTTTATGTCCCCCCAAGTTGTACAGATCATTTCCAACATATTGTTGCATTGGTTTCCTCCTTATCCTTTTTCTCACCATTCTGTTGTCCCCCTTCCCTCCCCTGATTCAGATAAACATATAAATACCAGGGTACCAAAATAAAATACAGTGACAACAGAGGATATATCATAGGGGGAAGAACATACAAAAGAAATAAGAATTCACATCGTGCATTGAAAACAACAACAAAGAAAAATCTTTGGGTCCATATCTTGGAGTTCATTTTGATTGGCATCATTTTAGATGATCCTATGTGGGAGAGGTGGGGGAGGTGGAGAAGGGAAGGGATAGCAAGGAAAAAAAGGAGGGGGGTAACAATGTTCAACAAGAAATGTACTCATTACCTAACTCGTGTAACTGTAACCCCTCTGTACAACATCTTTACAATAAAATGAAATTAAGAAAAGAAATATATGATCATATGTACATAACTATTGAGCTATTCTGCTCTTCTGCTAAGATTATCCTAAATGTATACTAATTATTGTAAATAAGGGAAACCATGAGACCTATGTTTCTTTGGGTCTGATTTACTTCACTTAATATGAATTTTTCCAAGTCTTTCCATTTCCTTAAAAATGCGGAGGTATCAGTTTGACAAAAAATGTACTTATTACCTTACTTATGTAACTGTAACCCCTCTTTACATCACCTTGACAATTTAAAAAAATTTTTAAAGGAAATGGAAATTATTTTAATTTAGAAATAAAGGTAATGAAAGAAACAAAGCCTATCTCTCTCTCTCTCTCTCTCTCTCTCTCTCTCTCACACACACACACACACACAAAGAAAATCAAGGTATAAAAGAACACTACAAATGAAACACACATCCAACAAAACTAGAAAATGTGCTGTTCAGTCTATTTGACTGTTTTTATTTGGGATAAGAGATGCTTAAACATGATTGTGGTTGGCTAGTTCTCAAGATTTTGATTTTACTGTCAAAACTGTTTATCTACCCATCCTTAAAACCCACATGTTTACCTATGCTGCTTTAAAACAAATACTGTAAAGAATATAGTTACCTAGCTTCAGGCTGTTACAGCTACAGATTGGCTGACTTCAAGCACAACCAAATACCTTACTTTTCAGTAATAAAAAATAAACAGCTTCCCATGTACAGTAAATCAATGTGTAGCCTTACTGGGATAGTTAACTAACTCAAACTGCAGTCAAGGTAGCCATGATATTCAAAATCCTGATGTCAATTTTATACATTCAACAGCTGTTTTAAAATGGTAAGCTCTTTAGTTTCATTCAGAATAAATAAAAAGCATGACTCAAGGATATCCCAAAAAGTCTCTTTATAGTACTTTCATGCTCTACAATGTTAAAGCAGTGCTGGATTTTAACTCTTCAGCTTACCAGTTAGTGTCTGCCCTACCTCCCAGTCAAGGAGATTCTAAAGTCGTGGATCAGTCCTTAATATTTAAAGACATTAAAAAAGTCTACATTACAAATCAATAAATGATGAAATAAAGTTGTGTACTAAATAAACAATCTATTGGGGAAGAAGGAGATGTTTTTATCCTAATAGCCACCATCAAGGGATTATTTTTAACAATATTTTGAAATTAATTGTTCTCAGTGTAAATTATATGTAATTATCTTACCAAAGACTACTGGTGTATAGTCAACTCCAATCAAAATGATACATACGCCAGGCACTGGTGGCTAACACTTGTAATCCTACCTACTTAGGAAGCTGAGATCTAAGGATCATAGTTCAAAGCCAGACCACGTAGGAAAGTCTGTGAGACTTTATCTCCAAATTAACCACCAGCCAACTAAAAGTGGAGCTGTGGCTCAAAGTGGTAGAATGCTAGCCTTGAGCAAAGCATTTCAGGGACAGAGATCAGGTCCTGAGTTCAAGCCCCACTTCACCCCCACAAAAAAAAAGACACATAAGAATCCCATCATGGGTTCCACCATCTAACCCCAGTTAGAACACCCATTATAAAAAATAAAATAAAATCACAACAGACAGATGTTGGTGAGATTGGGGCCAAAAGGAATGCTACTACACTGTTGGTGGGAGTTTAAACTTGTTCAACCACTCTGGAAAGCAGTATGGAGGTTCCTTAAAAGACTAAACATACAACTCCCCTATGATCCAGCAATCCCCCTCCTGGGCATTTACCCACATGACCACAAACAAGGTCATACTAAAGCCACTAGCACAACTATGCCCAGGGCAGCATTATTTACGATAGATAAGATATGGAACCAGCCGAGCTCCCCCACAGTAGATGAATGAATCAAGAAGATGTGGAATGGGCTGGGAAGGTGGCTCAGTGGTAGAGCGCTTGCCTTGCATGGGTGAGGCCCTGGGTTTGATTCCTCAGCACCACATAAAGAAAAAGAAAAAAAGCCGGAAGTGGCGCTGTGGCTCAAGTGGTAGAGCGCTAGCCTTGAGCTGAAGAGCTGAGGGACAGCGCCCAGGCCCAGAGTTCGGGCCCCACGACCGGACCAAAAAAAAAAAAAAGAAGATGATGTGGAATATATACACAATGGAGTTCTACACTTCCATCAGAAAGAATGACATTGCCCCATTCATACAGAAATGCAAAGACCTGGAAAAATTATATTAAACAAAGTAAGCCAGACCCAAAGAAAATACCTCATTTGTAATAACTAGAATATGTCTATGACATTCTTAACAGGGGATCTCAATAGCCCAATTGTTAAGTGCATAGGACCATAAGTCTATCAACATGAACAGAATTGGAAACAAGAGGTTCTTATTATGTCCTATATGCAGTTATTTCTTTTTTTCTTTCTGTTTTAGTCTTCTGTACCCTTTGTCTTGTATGTAAGTTTATTCAATCTGTGGAAAGGTAATCACAGAAACAGCAGGACAAAGGATGAACTAATACAAAAGGGATACTCACTGACACTATGTTGGAAATGAACTATACATCTTGGGGGAGAGGGGAGTAAAGAGGGATAAGTTGGAGAAAATGAGGGAGGGGTAACAGTGTTTAAAAAGAAATGTACTCATTACCTTACTTATGTAACTGTAACCCCCCTGTTCATCATGTATAGAAAAAAGAATCTTCTCATTATCATGATATTGAGCAAAATAAAACAAGTTCAAAGAGCTAAATATCAAGTCTACTCTCATATTCAGAATCCAGACTTTAAAAAATTAATAACAATAATAATAATGATAGACATTACCATAAAAGGCTCTCAGGAAGAATCAGCAGGAGTTGGGAAAGGGAAAAAGATTACTGATGATGATTTAAAATATTACATATAAGCCGGGCGCTGGTGGCTCACGCCTGTAATCCTAGCTACTCAGGAGGCTGAGCTCTGAGGATCGCGGTTCAAAGCCAGCCCGGGCAGGAGAGACAGTGAGACTCCTATCTCCAATAAACCACCAGAAAACCGGAAGTGGCGCTGTAGCTCAAGTGGTAGAGCGCTCCCCTTGAGCTGAAGAGCTGA
>NW_012267232.1:16289676-16301340 GCF_000151885.1 Dipodomys ordii
TCTACCACTTGAGCCACAGCGCCACTTCTGGCTTTTTTCTTTTTGCTTATGTGGTGCTGAGGAATCGAACCCAGGGCCTCAGGCATGCAAGGCAAGAGCTCTACCACTGAGCCACCTTCCCAGCCCCCTCTCTCAGCTTCTTAAATCTGTATCTCACCAAATTAGGGATATTTCAGCCAATGTCAATATTTCTTTACAATTTTTTTGTTTTTGTTTTGTTTTTTGGTGCTGCCTTCTTTTTCCTCTCCTTCCAGGATTGTGATGAAAAGAAGGTCCCATCTTTTTTGTTATCATTCCACAGATGTCACTTTTTTCCATCATAATGTTTCTCCAGCTCTATCTTCATTCATTGATTCTGTCCTCTAGCCCCTTCTCCATTCAGCGACTGAATTTATCCAATGAATTCATTGTTACTTCAATTATTACTTCAGCTTCAGTATTTTCCTTTGTTGAGACTTTCTGCGTCTTTACTAAGACGTTCAACTTTTTCTTTTCATTTGTTCCAAGTATGTTCATAATTACCCAAACGTTTTCAAGGCTGCTTTACAATCTTTGCCAGAGTACTCTAATATCTCTGCTATCTTAATGTTGGCATCCATTGTTTATCTTTCAAACTGAGGTACTGTTGATTCCTGGCATAAGTGATTTTCTACTGAAACTGGACATTATAAATGTCTAGAACTTATTTAAACTCTGTTTAAGCTGGTTTTCTCTGACACCACGATAAACAGGGTCCTTGTTTAGGAGGGCAGACACTGCCTCATTACTTCCGGGTAAAAATTCAGGTTCCCTGTTCAGCCTCCATGGATGCGCAGATGTGGTCTTTTTGTTACTGTTGGGTGAGGGAGAAGTTCTGGCTTCTCGCTAGGTTTCTGCTGACTCCATCTTGGTTGGAAAGAATGTAGTATCTCACTGCTGTTCCCCTTAACAGTCTCCAGTGTTCCCACAGGGAGTAATGAATGGATGATCTCTTTACTGCTGGGCAAGTTTAGAAATCTAAGCTCTCACTGTTACCACCCCTTCTTAAAATGCTAACTAAAATACCACCACCAACAACAAAAAAGACACAAAAGAGAAACAGAGGAATAAATATGGTGTGCGGGCGGGGGGAGAATTCACTGTTCCAAATATCATCATTTATTTGATATTCCACCTTCACCTATTTCTAATCCCATTTCACCCCTTCAAAATGTCTTCTTTCTAATGCATCTTGCTCTGAAATAGAACGTTCCTCAACTATCTAGGGCTTCCTAAGCTGGTTTCTCTTACCAGTCTCTTTTCATGACTACGCCATTAGATATGAGCACTGAAGATTTTCTTCTGTTTACTAGGACCTTCATGGGCACATGCCCCCTAATTCTTCTTTTGGGTAGCTTGGGGGGGAAGAAACCTTAACTAGAAATTTGCAATGGCCTCCATAGTCACGCTGAACTTCAATAAGTGAAAGTATGGACCTTAATTCAGGGTAAGACAACACTGGAGACTCTAGCTCATATGCATTCTGTTTCCCTTTACGATCACATTCCTAAAGTCACTGCCTAAAGGGTTCTGGGGCAGAAATACTTTTAAAGATACACATTTGTGCAGCAGTAGTCTATGTACTAGCCAGATATTAGGATCTGCAGGGAAAAACAGTAATAATCTAGAATCTTCTTCCCTTTGTCCTATTCAAAAAAAAAAAAAAAGAGGACTCTCACTATGCCCCAGTATAGGGCTCAAGTTCCATTATTACTATTTTTGCTTTGAATGTCCCCACCAGTGCAAACCTTATATCACAAACAATAAATAAGAAAAGCTTTCTTCTTATTTATTTATTTGTTTGTTTATTTTTGGTGCCAGTACAGGGGCTTGAACTTCTGGCCTGGGTGCTATCCCTTAGTTTTTTTACTCAAGTCTAGTGCTCTATCACTTGAGCCACAGCCCCACTTCTGGCTTTTGGGGGGATTAATGAGAGATAAGAGTCTCATAGATTTGCCTGGGATCTCCTGAGTAGCTAGGATAACAGGCGTGGATAACATCCCTGAACCACAGACCCCAGGCCCAGACAGAATAAACTTAAATGTAACCCTATCTCACTTTGCTTCCTATGTAAAACATATCATAGTAAACAAATAAGCATGATTCCAACCTAGTCTCTGAATGAGCCTGCCTGGGATGGAATCCCAGCTCTGTCATGAATTCATTGTGGGACACTTTGTTAATTCTTTTCCTCACTAAAGCAGTAAACAGGACTTTTGCTATCTACTTGATGTAGCTGTTGGGACACAATTCACATAGAGTATCACCCTCTGTGCTTGGCACACAAAAAGCATATTCATGTGTGTTTGTAAATGACACTGGTTAAGTGCCCAGAAAATATTTTTTTCTTTTTTTTTTAATCTTTTGTGGTACTAGGATTCGAATTCAGAGTCTCAAGTTCACTTGACTTTCTTGATGTGCTGGGGTTTTGCTAGTTAATTGGAGATGGAGTTTCCCAACATTTCTGCTCAGACTGGCTTTCAATCATGGTCCTCCAGGTCTCAGGTTCCCTAGTCACTAGGAATTACTAGAATTATAGATATGAACCACTAGAGTCCAGCCAAATGTTTTGTTTGTTTGTTTGTTTTGGGGTCCGGTCGTGGGGCTTGAACTCTGAGCCTGGGCGCTGTCCCTCAGCTCTTCAGCTCAAGGCTAGCACTCTACCACTTGAGCCACAGCACCACTTCTGGCTTTTTTTTTCTTTTTGCTTATGTGGTGCTGAGGAATCGAACCCAGGGCCTCATGCATGCAAGGCAAGAGCTCTACCACTGCGCCACCTTCCCAGCCAGCCAAATGTTTTAAGGGAACAGTTTTCACTAGAAATATTGTGTTATATAGTTCTTATAAATTAATCTTAAGAGGGAAAATTGATAGTAGAGGTGACATTGACCAAGTTACATTGCACTAATAAACTGAAGTGCTGAACTGAAACTCCTTTGTACGATTACTTAAAGAAAAACATAATTTAATATTTTTAAATTTAAATTTGAAAAAAAGAAAATTAAAACCCAGCTTTTCTGAATACAATTTAAAGAAAAGATTCTTTAAACAGTAATTAACAGTTCAATCATGATCTTCTTAAGATATAAATTCATATCACTGTAATTCACCACTTGTAAAGCTAACCTAACCAAAAATGATTGGGGTTTTGTTTTTCATTCAAAATAGTGCCTATTCTGTTAAGTCACCATTAATTGGTCTTTGAGAAAGAAAACTAGTAGTGCTATGCTTATGAGTGCAATCTTCCTCTACTGGTTATTTGAAACACTTTTCAGGATATAACCTCTCGATTTCTTTCGCTTTGCAAAGAAGAGACACACTCTCCCTAAGGAAAATTCGAACACAAACTTCCAGTAAGTTACAGAGTGTTGTGTATGACATCGTGTCACGGACATATTTGTAGGCACAACAGAATGTGTATACAGAAACTGAACCGTCTATGTGTGCGTATAATGTGACCTTCTGTAAGGTAACCTTTGCGTGCCATTGACCCAGGGCGGTCCCCCACGGCGGCTCTGGTCCACTTACTTCCATTTTGATGTCGTAGTTCTGGCCCAGGACGCTCTGAATGAGCTCTTTGATGGTCTGGTCGAAGGCCAACTGGCTCTCGGACTGCAGCGAGCTGATGATCTCCTCGATGGACGTGGGGATGACTCGATGTGGCTGCCAGGACGGGTGCGTGGACAAGCGCAGGGACGGGCGCTGGGACTGGCGCGTCGACGAGCGCCGCAACGTTCGCAAGGACGGGGACCAGAGCAAGGGCGAGCGCAAGGACGAGCGCAAGGACGAGCTCCGGGACGTGCGCCGGGCCTCCTGCGCCTCGCCCAGGGCGCCACTGTCCAGGCGCCCCGTCCTGGAGACGGAATCGAGCGAGCTGCTGTCCGAGCGCTGGCGCGTGAAGCGAGTGAGAATCCTCACGGTTCGCCGCTGCTTGGAGGAGTCCTCCTCCTCCCCGAGGCTGCTGATGTAGGCCCCCTGGTCCATGGACCGCCGCTCCTCCGACAGCTGGTCTGCGTCCTCGCCGGATTCTTGAGCGGAGGGTCTCCTGGACTCCGCCCAGCGTGTCCCTGGCTTTCCCGGGGGCGGCAGTAGGATCACGGGTTTGGTCGTGCCCACCTGCGGGGCGATGATCGGTGGCCTCTTCAGTGGTTTGTGTCGCAGGAAGGCGGAGCTCCGCATGTAAAATTGGTGGGGCTGAAACTGCTGGGCCTTCTTAGGGGGGAGTGCTTCGCCCAGGCCCGGGGGCCGAGGCAGGACCCGGGACGTCTCCAGCCAGAGGCCCCCAAGGCCTTTACCTGAAAGGGACTTTTTGGATGGTCCAGGTCCTCGCAAACAAACTCGTCGTCGCTTCTCCGGGCTTTGGGCAGGGGCGGGGACCGGAGCAGAGCTGTCCTCACCTAAGGCTGGCCTGGCCAACAGCTTCTGCTTCAATATTTGAAAATCCTTCTTGGTCTTCTGTTGAATCTTATCGAGCTCTTTAAATAGGTATGATTCTTCTCTGGCTTTCAGTCCGAAGTGCTTCGGGATCAAGGACATCTTGACAAATTTGGCCTGCAAAATAACCCCTAAAAGTTAGATATATATATATATATTTATGTATGTATGTGTGTACACATATGTACATATATGTGTGTATGTATGTATATATGTATCGAGGGGGAGGCAACACAAAACTTTTGTTAATAAAATTCTAGCTCTGCAAAGCTTGTGCTAGTAGAAGCTTGTTGTGCTTAAATAATTTTAGATCCATTTACTAGACTTTCTACATGAACCACAACAACGCCTTAAAGCAGTCATTTTTCCCAGTGGGAATTTCCTAAACTCCTGTTGGGTTTATTTTACTATTTCCTTAGACTATAACTCTGTAGCCACTCCCACACAAGGCAAAAATCCACCAGGCACAGGCACAGAAAACCCAAGGTAGCCCTGTTCACAGGGCATGGTTTTCTACTGTTCAGTTTTTCAAAAGGGCTAAATTGGAGGAGACGGGCAGGAGAGCGACTCAGAAGCCTGTAATCCTAGTTACTCAAGAGTCTGAGATATGAGAATCGCTGTTTGAAGCCAGCTGTGGCCAAAAAAAAAAAAAAAAGTCCACAAGACTCTTACCTCCAATTAAGCACCAAAAGAGCTGGAAGTGGCTCAAGTGGTAGAGCATTAGCCTTGAACACAAAAGCTTAGGAACAAGGCCCAGACCCTGAGTTCAAGCCCCAGGACTCACAAAAATAAAAATTAATCCACAGATTACTGGTGTAAATTCGGAGGTATTCACATAGGAAGGGAGATTTGCCGTTTCTCTGGAGGATGGAAAGAAAGGCTGTGGCAAGTCCCTGCTGGTGACTCCACAGTGGTTGTCCCTTCCTTCCCTCCACTTTTCCCACTGCCCTTAAAGTGTCTCCTAAACTATTGCTGAAGGCAAAGCCAGAGGGAAGAAGTCAGCCTGAAGGTGGGCTGTAGCCAGGTTACAAGGCTGGGAATGCCAAGTGTTTGTTCTTTTCCTAAAGTGAGCTACTGAAAATCCCTGAACACTTTTAACACAAAAGTGATTTGATAGGACTCAGTGTCTGGAAGCTATTAATATTTATTAGAAAAAAGGAATGGAAGCAGAAATGCCAATAAAAGGCTCTGTAACTTGTATCTGGCCTTGGTAATGGAACAGAGTGAGAATAGATACATAAAAGGTAAAAATGGACAGGTTCATCAGACCAATTGTTTAGAATGAATAGGGATAATTAGAGCTCTTTCATAAGATGGGGACTTTGGCTGAGCATGTAGCTCAGAGGCAGAGCAATTGCCTAGCATATGCAATACTCTGGGTTTGATTTTCAGAGTTGACAAAAATGAAATAAGTAGCACCAGTGGCTCACACCTATAATCCTAGTTACTCAGGAGGTTAAGATCCTAGGATCATGGTTCAAAGTCAACCAGGCTAAAAAGTCCCTGTGAGACTCTTATCTCCAATTAACCACCAGAAAGAGCTCAGGGATAGTGCCCAGGTCCTGAGTTCAAGCCCCACAACTGACAAAAAAAATAGATATTAAATAAATGAAGGCTTTGAGCTACTTTGATGGTATGTTTGTTATAACCAAATGCATAGTAAAATTTGTCACTCACTGACCTGTAAACTTCAAAATGGTTACAGAGGTAAATTTTGTTTCTCATTTAACATAATTTTTAAAACATATGAATTTCTGTTATTTAGTACAGATAGCTATCTACAATCTACAATTTTAGGATTTTGAGATCTTAACAACTCAAGATCATAACCTAAAGCCAGGAAAAACTATACCTAGAGAAGGAACCAATGACAGACTTGTGGTTCACTTAATAACAAATACCCAGCCCAATTTGAAAAATACCTAAAATAGTCCTAGCAGAGGATCACAGTAGCTCAATTGCTATGTACATATGAACATATAAAATGATGTTAATCAAAATAAACTCCAAGATATGGAAACAAGAGGGTTATTTTTCCTTGTTGTTTTAATGTTCTGTGTGAAGTTATTTCTTTTTTCTTTCATATTTTTTGTTTGGTGTTTGGGTTTTTTTTTTTTTGTTTCTTGTTTGTTTTTTTTTTGGTCAGTCATGGGCCTGAACACTGGGCCTGGGTACTATCTCTCAGCTCTACCGCTCAAGGCTAGCACTCTAACACTTGAGCCACAGCGCCACTTCCGGCTTTTTTCTGCTTATGTGGTGCTGAGGAATTGAACCCAGGGCTTTATGCATGCAAGGCAAGCGCTCTACCACTGAGCAACCTTCCCAGCCCCCTTTCATATATTTTTCCTTTGGTTTATTCCCTGTTGTCACTGTCTTTGATTTTAGTATTCTGTGTCTTGTATATATGTTTATCTGCTTTGAAGAAGGGAAGATGAATAACAAATGGTGAGACAAAGGATAAAGGGTAAACCAATGCAACAATGATATTCACGAGACACTATGTTGAAAATGAACTTTACAACTTGGGCAGGTTGGGGGAGTGAAGGGGGAAGGAAAGTGAGAGAAAAACAAGGGAGAGGGGTAACAATGTTCAAAAAGGAATGTACTCACTACTTTACTTATGTTACTGTAACCCCTCCTTTACAATAAAATTAAACTTTTAAAAAAGAAAGAAAAATACCTACAGCAAAAAGGGCTACTGTTGTACCTTACGTGTTATAGCACATACCTAGCAACACAAGGTTCTTTGCTTGCCAATAAATAAATAAATATCACATAAAAAACAATAGTTTCCTTTTCTCTAAATATCTAAATATCTCAATTAAATCTACCATAAATTTTCATTTTTTTGTTTTTTGGGTATTTTTTAATTTTTTTTATTTTTTGCCAGTACCAGGGCTTGAACTCCAGACCTCATGGCTATCCCTTAGCTTTCTTAGTAAGTGCTAGAGTGCTATCACTTGAGTTCCAGCTGCACTTTGGGCTTTTTGATGGTTAATTGGAGATAAGTGTCTTAAGGACTTTTTTTGTTTTGTTTTGTGGGGCCTGAACTCAGCCTGGGCACTGTTCCTCAGCTCTTCAGCTCAAGGCGAGCGCTCTACCACTTGAGCCACAGAGCCACTTCTTGTTTTCTGGTGGTTTATTGGAGATAAGAGTTTCACAGACTTTTCTGCCCAGGCTGGCTTTGAATCGTGGTCCTCAGATCTCAGCCTCCTGAGTAGCTAGGATTATAGGCATGAGCCACCAGCACTCCAGATTCTCTGGACTTTTTTGCCTCAAATGGCTTCAAATCGTGATTCTCAGTCTCCTGAATAGCTAAGATTCCAAGCATGAGTGTATGAGTCAACAGTGCCCAGCTTTCATTTATAAAGAGAGCTCAAGAAACTATATCCTCAAAGAATCAACAATCCAACTAAAAAATGGGCAAATGAGCTAAATAGAGTCTTCTCCAAAGACGTAAAAATGGTCAATAGATTCATGAAGAAGTGTTCAACATCTCTGGTCATGAAGGAAGTGCAAGTCAAAACAACACTGAGATTCCTACTCACCTCAGAATCCCTATCATCAAGAATACAAACAATGGGGCTGGGAATGTGGCTCAGTGGTAGAGTGCTTGCCTTGCATGCTCGAGGCCCTGGGTTCGATTCCTCAGTACCACATAAGAAAAAAGAAAAAAGCCGGAAGTGGCGCTGTGGCTCAAGTGGTAGAGCGCTAGCCTTGAGCTGAAGAGCTGAGAGACAGCGCCCAGGCCCAGAGTTCAGGCCCCACGACCGGACCCAAAAAAAAAAAAAAAGAATACAAACAGTAACAGTTGTCAATGAGGGAAAAGGAACACTAATACCCTGTTGGTAGGAAAGGAAACTGGTTCAACAACTATGAAAAGTTTCGTTGTTTTCTTTTTCTCAAAAAACTTGACATAGGACTACCCTATGATCCAACAATACCACTCTTTGGCATTTACCCGAAAGATTTATGCAAATCAGGCTACAGTAAAGCCATTTGCACAGCCATGTTCTTTGCTCTACTTTTCACCATAGCCAAGGTATGGAAACAGCCCAAAGGCCTCTCAGTTGCATGAATGGATCAAGGCAAAGTGGTATATACTCAAAATGGAATTTTACTCATCCATTAGAAATATTATCTCATTTGCAAAGAAATGAATGGATCTGGAAAAAATTAGGTTAAGTGAAGTAAGTCAGGCCCAGAGCAACAATGGATACATGTTCTCTTTCATATGTGGAAGCTATAACTAATTTATAAATGTACAAGTGAACATATATGGGGTTGTATGATAGTGCACATAAATGTGCTATTTGAAATATGGTATTTGCAAGGTAGAATTTCAAATGGTGTATCTCCTTAGAAAAACTCACTCACAGCCCAACAAAATAAGTACCAGAAAATTGGTAGTTGAAAAGTGCAGAGGAGGGACCAATAAGAAAGGGGGAAAGGAATGAAGAGAGGAAGGAGTCATAATATTATGTGGTCATAATATTCAAGGCATATCCTATGAAACTAAGAAACTTGAGAGAGGTTGGGAGGAATAGGAGAGAATAATAAAAGAAGCTATATTGATCAAGATGCATTTGTACTTATAAACTGATTGGTTAACTAGTAACTCCTTTGTCCAGCTACTTAAAGATAATAATTATTTTTTGGTCAGTCATGGGGCTTGAACGCAGGGCCTGGGCACTGTCCCTGAACTCTTCCACTCAAGGCTAGTGCTCAGGATGGGAATGTGGCTTAGTGGTAGAGTGCTTGCCTAGCATGCATGAAGCCCTGGGTTCGATTCCTCAGTACCACAGAAACAGAAAAGGTCAGCACTATGGCTCCGGGACAGTGCCCAAGCCCTGAGTTCAAGCCCCAGAATTGGCAAAAAATAAAATAAAATAAATCAAGGTTAATGCTCTACCACTTCTGGTTTTCCAGCAGTTAAATGGAGATATGAGTCTCACAGACTTTCCTGCTGGGGCTGGCTTTGAATTATGATTCTCAGATCCCAGCCTCATGAGTAGCTAGGATTACAGGCGTGAGCCACCAGCACCCTGCAATAAAAATAATTTTAAAATCTAAAAATAAATGATTAAGTTTCTAGGTATAAATATAATAAGAATGTTAATAAAGCTACATGAATAAAATTTTATTATAAAAACAGCATTTTGGTGACTAAAATTTATTTAATGAATCATGGTGAGGCACTCAGCATGTGTTTTGTGTCACTCATCAAAATAATGTGCAAGGTATTTCTGGTTTACTGTATTTCTTTATCTCTTATCTACTTTTCTTGGTTGGATTCAGACCAGTTATAAAAGAACCCCCTTTATTGTTGGAATTCATTAATCATATGTTTGAATAATACAAAGAAAATATCCAATCTATGACCATATTGCTTTTAATTTCCAAACTATTTTCAAAACCAGAGGTCCTGCTATATGACAGAACTCTCATCTGGGAAGCAATAGGCTTTCTTCTTTACACAGCTCCATTGCTGACTAGACCTTAGACAACTCAATTCCTTCCTTACAAGGAGTTCATATTAAAAAGTGAAAATCATAGGTTGTTTCCTGCTCAGACCATAGAACAGGAACATTCGAAATAAGTTCTAAAGACTTTAAGGAAGTTTCCTTAATTTAAAACTGATACATAATCCTCCATATTTTATTTGGTTTTTATTGTTTGCACAGGTGGCAACATGTTGGATATAGACACCATCTGCGTTTCTTCCTGCAAGAGGTTGAAAGGTAGTAACTGGAACGGGGCACAGACCAGAAGTACTGTAAACTGAAGAGTCTAAGCTGACTCTCCTAATTGCACTTCCCTTTCATTTCTCAGTTCCTACTGTGGATGCACTTCCCAATTTCTCCCAGGCCCTTAGTTTGCTAAGCACCTTAACAAATGTCTATTGTTTAGCTTCTCAATATCTTTCCTTGAGTTTTTAGTGGGAAAGATGTTCTTTACATTGAAGATATACTAACAGGAAATGGAAATTACAAACTTAACGGGAACTTCTGTTGTGCTTTCAAGGGAAGTAATAGCCAATGTTTAATGGGCCAGCCACCAGAGCTTGGTGCTTGTATTTCTCCACCCTTCCCTCAATAGTGCAAAGTAAATTGATTTTAAACATCAAGTTGCATAGGAAACTAATATAGTCTTTCCTTCTTGAGAGATAGTAAATGGAAGACATTCTAGGAAAATTATATAATTGTCCCAAAAGGAGAAACTATTACTTTACAAAAGAGGTCAAACTGGTTGCTCATAATCCAGCATAATTAGGTTTACCCTACATTTTAACATAGGACAGACTGTGCTTAAAAATCTTTGGAACCAAAATGATCACTTCTCTCTACTTCTTTTCAAATTTAGAACTCTATCCCTTTCCTTCTTTTACTAGAAGACTCAAGCCCTGAGTAGTGAGGTAGCTAGCATTCTCTCTCCCAACCAAGGCATAAATAAATACAGCAGACCCCTATATGACTTGGTTCCAAGCCACATAAACCCATCTGCCACAGGAAATGAGTCCTGCATAGGTTAGGCCTCAGTCATCAAGGTGTGAATGAGAGTGAAGACCAAAACCCCTGCGGATAATAAGGATGACTAAGCCTTGCCTTTGTCTAATACGTATCACTGCACCTCAGTGGGAATCTATGCAGAACTGGGGTTCTCCTAAGTGAATAGTCAAATAACATCTCAATTTAATTCCCAAATTCCATGACAACGTCAACCTCTAATGCACCGTACTGAAGTTCCAAAAGAAATTTCTAAGCTCAAGGGCAGCTTATCTCAGCTGGTACAATCTTCAGCATGACCAGGAAAGTAAAAACAGTCTGAAAGCAATATTTGTTTTTGAAGATTCATATTCATGATCTGTTTGTAAACTGATCATAATTTCTAAATATTTCTAATATGCTTATGTAGTTCCTTTTAGGAAATATTAATAATTTTGCTAAGAGAATAAAACAACAGTAACTTTTGCTATTTTCCACATTTTTCATGCTTTTTATTGTCTTTAATTCTAATAATGTCAATAATATTGCCATTTACATGTGGTTATTTGAAAGGATATAGAAAATAAAGACAAGTCAGGCGCTGGTGGCTCACGCCTGTAATCCTAGCTACGCAGGAGGCTGAGATCTGAGGATCGCGGTTCAAAGCCAGCCCGGGCAGGAGAGACCATGAGACTCCTATCTCCAATAAACCACCAGAAAACCAGAA
>NW_012267232.1:16303145-16318407 GCF_000151885.1 Dipodomys ordii
TCCCTCAGCTCTTCAGCTCAAGGCTAGCGCTCTACCACTTGAGCCACAGCACCACTTCTGGATTTTTTTTCTTTTTGCTTATATGGTGCTGAGGAATCGAACCCAGGGCCTCAGTCATGCAAGGCAAGCGCTCTACCACTGAGCCACCTTCCCAGCCCCAGCAGCCTCATTTTTAATGACTAAAAATTGGAAACAACCCAAATGTCCATTCAAAGTCAGATACACAATTCAAGTGTGGTACATTCAGAAAATGTGACTGTGTTTATCAAGGAGATGAACAAACCAGCTTTGAGAAACAACATGCATTCATCTCGCACATGTGTGTTATTGATCAAGGAGGCCAGACACAGACTCACATTTCCTATGAGGGTCCATCACATAAAGTTAAAAAACAAAATGAAATAAACAGGCCAGCATGAACTATAGTGCTTACAGATACAGACAACCTGATAAACTACAAATAAGAAAGGGGTTATCATAAAAGTCCAGGTCCTCTTGTAAGAGGGGAGAATGCTGAATAGGACCAAAGAGAAGCAGAGACCTGAGGGTGCTAGCAATGCTCTAGTTTTTATTCTTGGTTGAGGGAATTAGGATTTATTCTTTATGATAAACTATTCTTTTCTGTTTTGTTCATTTTTCCTGGGTAATATGTCTCCATTTTTTAAAAGGAAAACAACTGGATACAGTATAGAAAGTAGTTTGCTTGGGGCTGGGAAGGTGGCTCAGTGGTAAAGTGCTCGCCTTGCATGCCTGAGGCCCTGGGTTTGATTCCTCAGCACCACATAAGCAAAAAGAAAAAAAGCTGGAAGTGGCGCTGTGGCTCAAGTGGTAGAGTACTAGCCTTGAGCTGAAGAGCTGAGGGACAACGCCCAGGCTCAGAGTTCAGGGCCCCTGACTGGACCCCACAAAAAAAATTTTTTTTTAAAAAGAAAGTAGTTTGCTTTGGGCTTGGTACATAACAGATCTACAGATGCTTATTTTCTTACCTTTCTACTTTCTACCAACACCTCTCCCTTCCAAATGCTCCAGCAAACAAAAAGTGATGCCAGAATAGGACAGATAAAAGTTGAATCTGCCGTGAGACTCAAATGATGGAAGGAAACAAGTTTCCCAAATGTCCAAGAATGAAGAACACTCAGTGCTGTCCAATGCCTTAGAGATGGAGGCCGTCCACTGAGGGCCCCACACTGACATAGCCTTGGGCCTGTGAGAGGGAAATGTGTGCTTTATAAAACCAGGCAAGACCAGGATACCAGGCCCAGCTTTGCCTCTCAGACATAACAGAGACCTGTCTAGGCTTCTGCATCCTCATCTACAAAATGCTCTTATATCGCAGGGTTGCTACTTTACTCTTTAACATGATAATGTCCACAAATAGTTGTTGAGTGCTCACAAAATAGGACACATTGTACAAAAACAGGCTTGTCATTCTTGAAGTTTCATTGTAGTTACACATCCTAGTATCCTATGGATGCTTAGGTGGGCACCCCCACTGGACGCATGGAAGTAACTCCTTAAAGGCAGGAATGAATTGCTTTCCTACGCTAAGAGCAAATAGGCAAAGCTCTTGTAAAATGACTATTCTTGGTATGATTGTTACACAAAATCAATAGTCAGAGCATGTTTCTCAACTGGGAAAAAATTAAATTAATATAACCTTTAAGTATATCTACCATATGATCCAGAAACAACTTAAATGGCAAATAACTGTTATTAATTATCTGGACACAGTGGTACACTCTGTAGTCCCAGCTGACACAGGATGATGACTTGAGACTAGAAAGTCCAGGCAAATTTCTAGGCAACAGTGATACCCCATCTCAACAACAACAATTTAATATTATTCATTAACATTTTGTATAATAAAAAATTGATAATGAAGGATAGAACTAGCCATAACAAAAGAAAGTCCTTAAATTAAGTATTACTATTATCTTCATTTTATAAATAAAATATGTGTATTCAAAGACACAAAGAGACCTCGGGTTTCTAGCTGGTAATCCTGTGCTAGAAACCTGTTTTCTAGAGAGAAAAGGGTGTGACAGGATGGATGGATAGACAGACAGTCAAACAGACAGACAGATGATAGATAGAGAGATAGATAGAAGAGGGAGGAGCTTTTGATTTGCAGACATTTCAGCTTCACTGTTATTATAATACCATCATGTGAAAATGTTAATACTTTTGATACCATTAAAGTTGGCAGGGGGAGTATTATAAAATTACTCCTTGAAATTCTGTAACTTCACCCCCCTCCAAAATTGTCACAACAGAATAAAATCCAAACATAGTTCTCTAAAAGAAAATTTAAGGATTTTCACAATTAGTGCCTTCCAAGGTCTAACGGTTTAGAAAAGCACTGTATATTCTCTTCAAAGTATGCACAAAAAAATTATAGTTGGATGGTTTTGATTTTGTGCAGATAATGCCTGTAAGCACTGAAGGCAGAGTATCTAAACAAAATGTTGACTTTTTTAACTCTATGCATTTAAGACCAAAAAAATGAAATACAAATGAAAAGCTGTGGAGATATACAACATTTATGGCAGACATGAGATCAATATTGTGTGGATGAGGGCTTGACTGGAGCTCAGCGGAGAAAGGGTAACCTAGAACACGCAAGTCCTGGGATTCCATCTCCTATGTCACAAAAACAAACAAAAATACTACACCTAAGAAACAAATGCTCAGATTTTTTTTTCCAATTGGCTGAAGAAGATGTATACAAACAATTCTTGGGGGGAAAAAAAAGAAATACTGTGGCCAGTAGAAATATAAAAATATTCAACTCTACTAATAATCTCAGACATAAAAACAATTTGTTGTAATTTTTTAATCATTAAATTTCAAGGTTAATAAGACTGTGTGCAAGGGAGAAAGGGAACAAGGTGATGAATAGATTTCTGATGGCATACTGCTAGATGTTAGATAGCAAAATGGCTCAAAAAACCTGGCTCTCTGCAGGTCTTTTGATCCAGAAATTGCACTTTTATGAACTTTTCCTATGGAGAGGAATGCTAATTTCTTAGATATTGGAGCTTCCTGTTGCCTTTTAAAAAAAAAAAAAGATAGAATTGTTACATTCCCCAGACTGATATCAAACTCCTGAACTCAAATGATCCTTCTGTCTCACCTCCCAGTAGCTGAGGTTATAGCTACATACCACCATGCTCCACCTATAGTATCATTTCAATTATATAGGAAGATGAGAATTTTTCTCAAATTTGGCATCTTTAATACCTAGCAAGTACCTAGTGCCAGGTACGTTGTCTGTTGATGGTCACACTAACTAATATCACTCGACATTAGTAAAAATAAATAAATAATATAATTATCTTCAAGAATATAACTTAGTTTTAATAAAAACTGGGTTGTGAGAGGCCAGAGGTGTAAAGAAAACTGAACTGTCAGCTTAACATTCTAGAGATGAGGAAACAAATATGTACAGAAACGAATGCTTCTCAAGAGTGCCTCAACCACTGGACTTAGTTTAGTCTAGTTATATGAACACAACTTAGCACTAGCTAAAGTCTTAATCCTTGGTTGATAGCAGAGATCAGTTCACTGAAGGCTAAAAAAAAAGAATGCTATCAATATTTGGATTGAGCATCAATTACTTTAATAGTTATATAAAATGCATATCATCAAAAAATGCTAACTATAAACCAAATAAACTCCAAATTGATTGCCCTGCTAGTTCCAGGAGTAATCTTGGGGGGGGTGCTTGAACTCTAGGCCTGGGCACTGTCCCTCAGCTCTTCAGCTCAAGGCTAGCCCTCTACCACTTGAGCCACAGCACCACTTCCAGCTTTTTTTTCTGTTTATATGGTGCTGAGGAATCAAATCCAGGGCCTCATGCACGTGAGGCAAGCACTCTACCACTGAGCCACCTTCCCAGTCCAAAATTCTTTAAACCTTCACACCAACACCCCAAGATGGTAATATGAAACAAGTAGAGCCTTTTTGATGAGTTACAGTATAAAAACAATATTGGAAATAACTGAATGCCTCACACTTCACTTTCAGGAACCTGCATGTATCTACTTAACAGTTAGGTCTGAGAGGAAACAGAGAGCATGCATGAAAGAGTTGATAAGAAGAAAGGGGAGAAAAAAGAGGAGGAGGATGAAGAGAAGGAAGAAGGAGAGGAAGTGGAGAGAACTCAAAGCAATCCTTTGCAAGAGTGCAGGTAGGGTTAGAGGGAACTACACAAGATGGAGTCACACACAATCGAGTTACCCAAAGCCTGGCAGCAGCAGGGAAATACTGCACCTACACTGTGATCTGAAGTGTGAGAGGCAAACTGGAAGCTAGCAGAGCTGATGAGAGCTCAAACCATTGAAGAAGGGCTGCCTACTAGGAGTTTTAAACACAACTGGGTAAGAAAGAAATACACAAAGAAAGCCAAAAGGATGGAGGAGAAAGCAAGAGCATTAAGCACTCATACATTTCACTCTGTCAACCTTCATTCCCATACCATTGCCTCCCCCACTGAAGCCCAATTAAAAGTCCAAATGAAGAAAATCTGGGCAACGGGCCCATTGAGGTCAGCCTTCTGGAGCGGAGATAGTAAAGGCACATAAGGTGAATAATCAGCAGAAATCTCTACCAAATGTTGCCTCAACTGTCCACAAAAATGAACGTACTGCAATCATTTCCCCCAGCCTATGGGTCCTACCCCAGCCTTCTTCAAGCACTTCTTTTCCTGTGGTGATGTAATAAATACATTCCAGATCTAAGCTTACAGAGCTCCATCACAGACCCCTGGGAAGCCTGCCACCTCTTCTGTGGGGTGACTTAGAAGTCTGGCGCCTGGCCTGATCTCAGGCTTCTTAAAGGTAAGACAAAAATAGCAAGCACTGAGGAGAAAAACAACCTTGAGTAAAACTAGCCATTTGAAAAGAAAAGATACAAATAATACTAATAAGCCTGGTCCAAAGCAGGTGTATACTTGGCTAAGAATGAAGGATTTATTTTTCTTGGAGGTAGTGGCTAGCATTCCAGTTACACTTTATGCCTTCAAAGGGCTTTGCTTAGATGTTCTCCAAGTATGGTAATGCACTAGAGATTTTGCTGAGTTTGAGGTCAGAACCATTCCTTTTCTAAAGGTAGGTATGTAAGGCTGTTGTATGGGCTTTGTAGCCTAAACATTGAGCTTAGAGACCCAAAGCCCACTTTATGCTTAGAAAAACTAACAGCTCTCCCTAAGTAAGCTGTAAAAACAGAAGCTGCATTTAGGCAGAGATCGCTGCCTGAGTCTTCTGTGCACCAGCTCACTTTCCCTGTGCTCGCTCCCCCCAACACCAGCCCAAGGAATGTTAAGAAACACTGAAGATGTGTTGTGTGTCTGTCCTCCAGTGAAATACACTTGAATTCTAGTTACTTCATGAGCAGAATATAAAAACCTATTAGAGCCTGTACACATGAACCTCTAAGCCCATCCAAATTCTATCTTTAAATTGCAGGACATTTTTTCTGAGAGTCCCTTCATCCACAGCTGAACTCCAGCCCTTCCAAACTCCCACAGTCTTTAAATCTTCACCTTTGCAGATGGATCTATATCTGCGAAAACCCCTGTTTTGACTTCTTCTTTTCACATTCTGTAGTGTTTGTTTTCATTAAGGTTCGATACCTCACTAAGTTTCTTGTGCATACAAGGTTGTATTTAAGGTCCTTAATATTTGAAGGATCCACCCTGGGCTCAGCGTGCTCAGATGCACTCGTCCTCCTGGGAAGATTTACTTTTTAAAGAATTTAAATATAATAATTCTCAAAGACAGTCCTTAAAGGCATACAGTAGGATGGTGGCATCCAGAAAGTCATTCTAGATTAGTAGCTGATAATCCACTGTTGCAGCTTTTCATTTTGAAGCAAAGGCTTCTCAAGATATGAAGAGTATACTATTACAGTTCTTAAGAAAATAAATAGGGCTGGGAAGGTGGCTCAGTGATAGAGCACTTGCCTTGCATACCTGAGGCCCTGGGTTCGATTCCTCAGCACCACATAAGCAAAATGAAAAAAGCTGGGAGCGGCGCTGTGGCTCAAGTGGTAGAGTGCTAGCCTTGAGCCGAAGAGCTGAGGGACAGCGCCCAGGCCCAGAGTTTAGGCCCCACAACTGGACCCCCTCCCCCCCAAAAAAAGAGCTAGATAAAAAAGAAAATAAATAATCCGGGGCTGGGAAGGTGGCTCAGTGGTAGAGCGCTTGCCTTGCATGCATGAGGCTCTGGGTTTGATTCCTCAGCACCACATAAGCAGAAAAAGCTGGAAGTGGGGCTGACGCTCAAGTGGTAGAGCGCTAGCCTTCAGCTGAAGAGCTGAGGGACAGCACCCAGGCCCAGAGTTCAGGCCAAAAAAAAAAAAATTAATTAATTAAATAAATAATCCTGTAGATGATACTATGTTATATTTTATATAGCTGGGTAGGCAGATTATTATTGAGGCAAACTAATGCTTCCTTGTTAAAATACATGTCCTGAGTTTTCTGGATTTTAGGAAATGTCTAGGTGATTCTTTTCTAAATGAGTACAAAATTCAGCTGTTGTGCGCTGGTGTGGTCTTTGACGAGGCTGAACTCATCTTTCCCTACCTCCATAGTGGGATGCCTCTGAGATCCAAGCCCCAACCTGGCTTTTTCCTGAGATCATCACAGCCAAAGTGATGGTGGGAGCCTCAGAGACTCCTAAAGTCTCCAAGTGCTGCTAGTGAACCTTAGGGAACCCAAGGGAACCAGATAGCCTTCTCCATCTCTGAGGAGAAGGGAGGGAGAATTTGCTTTGCTATCTTGAGATATGCCCCATGCAGCCAAGAGAGCTCATTATCTCTTCACCTTTTGAGACCTGTTCCTCCAAGAGGTCCTTAACATAAGCCTAATGCAGTGGGTCACTTTTACTCTGCCATCTACCCAAACTCTATCACCAGACCTCTGTGGAGATATATATGTCCTACCTCTTAGAGAGAAGAGGAGGGAGTTCCAGGCATGATCCAGGGATACTGGCATCCTGGTCTGATTTGCTACACAGTCCCCATATAGGACCTCTTTTCTCTTTGATAATAAGACATCTAAAAGCTAACCATAGGCGAAGGAGTTGGAAGGGAAAGGAAAAGCTGACATGGATTATAGGCCTGTATCCTATGTCATATGTCTCAGCATCCAGCACCACTTGCACTCCCAGAATTCTATGATGACTATGTTGCCACTATTTATTGTATAATAATTCTCCCCTCAATGCTCATTGGTGTAGGTTGAGTTCTAATGTATCTATTTCACAGGTAAGAGAGGTTCAGAGAAGGCTACTTCCCTGGATGATCCAGATTGGAATTCAAATCTGATTTCAAACCCTATAGATCTCAAACATCTATAGATTTCAAACAACTATAGATGCTCAACTTGTCCATCGCAATAGCATTGAGTATGCCATACTGGAGTTTAACAAGTACCTTGGGGATGCCAGCTCAAGCAGGGAGTAGGAGAATGCTAAGCCACGCTCTAGCTTGGAAATTGGGATGGGCTTGGCTTTCTCTTTTGCTACTATCCTTCTAGATTCTAGGAAATAAAAAGCGGGAAAACTGTTGCCCAAAATAGACCAGAAGATACAAACCACAAAAACTAAATGTTCGGAAGGGGAAACAAAGGAGGAGGCTACAATGCTTGATAAGAAATGTACTCATTACCTTGCCCATGTAATTGTAACCCCTCTGTACAGTATTTTCACAATAAAAAAAAACTAAATGTTCATAAGAATGTTAAGATGCCAATGCTCCAAGAGTCTTCTCTTTAAGGAGAGATGCTTCTCACTCCAGCTACACACACACACACACACACACACACACACACACACACACACTTGTAGCTGGTTCTTCCTGCATTCACAAGGGTCTTTCATTCCCTTGGATAGTGCCATCAGGTCTGACACTGTTGCATCGATCACTTGGCTTTGTTCCTACTCTGCACACTAACAGACCCTGGCTAAAATTAGGTCCAGAAATCTTGTAATTTGGAAGACAAAACTGGACATGAGTGTCTGCACAGACTCCCCAGCAAATTCAAGATCAGTAGCACCAGGGCTAAATTAGTGATCATACTCCCCTTCACTCAAATGCCCACCCCTGCATTTGCATATACCTCTCTAGTCCTCACTTCTGCATTCTCTCTCTCTCTCTCTCTCTCTCACACACACACACACACACACACACACACACACACACACACACACAACTCTGGGGGAGGAGAGTCTTGTTTATTCCAACTGCAGCACCTGAAGAAGTTGTAGATGCTCCTGCTCCAGTAACCAAGGGACCTTCACACACCTCTCCCCTTGGGTTTCTTATTGCTGCCACTTCTCTTGGCAAAGGGGTGTGGGTAAAGTCAGGAGGAGGTCAGAGGAAATCCAGGACTCACAATGGATGGCATTTGGGGCAGGAGAAGGACCAGCACAGTGAGCAAAGTGTGATCCATGTCTCAGGCTGCACACAAGTCTACATCAGATCTTAGCACAGCCCTGTGCCTCTAAGACTATGTACAGGGGAGTGCCAAGCTCCTTTCCCAGATGCCTCTGCCCATGGGGGTTGTGGCTCAGATCTGGGAGTAGCACCAGGGAGCCATCCTTGACTGAGCTGACACTGCCCAGTGGGAGGTTGCAAGCCAGTAAGAAGCCCCATGAAGCTGGATGATGGAGCATTCTCCTTACTTCCTAAACAACAGCACTGAGAAAGAGACAGACATTCTCAAAGACTCTGAACTTCGACTCTCATGCCAGACCTGGATTTCCAGTTCAATCCACTTCACTACAACAACACCGCAGGATCTGAGAGAGGCTGGTGGTCCTTTAAGAAAATCATTATATTATACCCAGAAGGCGTGTGGAACAAAGTACTTTGTATCCTACAAGTGGAAAGCCACTGAAAGTCAATTCCTGGTCTTTTTGAGCAAGCTGCTTCCAGCACTGCTCTGTTCTGAGAAACAGACTCTTGGAATAATCATACCTGTGACTCTGTGCCCAAACCCACCCAGTGGCTGCCCAGGGCCCCAGGCATCACCCAGCACCAGGGTGGGAAGGCAGGCTGCAACACAGAGCAGCGATCTCTAAACCCAGGAAAGACACCTCAGATTAGCAGAGCTGCTGCGAGTCTTTTCTACTTACCACATGGTCTCAGCTTTATTTGTTTTGCTGACTTAAACCTATTTGAACATGGGCATTTCCTTCACAGCTCTGAGCAAAACAGTGTGCTTGATGGAAAATTGATGGGGTTAACTTTTAATCAGTATCTGCTATTGATAGGCGGGGCTGCTGCCACCTTTTCAGTGAGGAAAAGTGAAATATTTGAGTTGGGTCACACCTTTACTGACCTGTGTGGGTAAGACAAGGCTGGCAATTCCATCAATGTCCAAGTTCCTGAGAAGGGAAGCATTTCTGATTTGATAAGGCTACCTGACGGTTTTGGTTAAAACTAGGAATTGTAGCCAGCGAAAGAGACAGAACCAGGAGGTTTGGCAGCATGGGGCTCCACTTCTGGAGACAGTTTCTAGATAAGAATCCTTCCCTTCCTAAAGTCAGCCTCACCAGTCTCTAAGCTAAACTAGTTAGTTGACTGATCAACCCAACAAATCTTTACTGAAAGTCCTCCATGTACCTGGCTCTACTGTAGCAGCCTGAATCACTGCTCTCAATGAGTTACTAGCTCAGCGTGGGAAACAAACAAAATGAAAAAGAAACAAATGCAGTTTGCTGCAGGCAAGAATCTAGAGGAAGGTGTGGAGCTAAGGAGGGCAGGGTTCACTTAAGTGGAAAGGCTCTCCGAAGTTCTTACAGAACCCCGGGAGACAGCTCTGAACTTGCCACCAGAGGCAATGCCCAGTGACAACAAATAAAAAATATATAAATCCCAGCAAAGCAAGTGCTGTCCATGAGCCCTCTTCAAAGTGTTTCTGTGTAGCAAACTCCTGCAAGGGGAGCCAAGAACTAGTTTTGCTCTGCAGCCCATGGGACCACAGAAATTTTCAAGAAAATTTCAACTGCACAAGCAAATGCACTACTTAAGAAAAAAAAAAAAAAAGCTCTAGAATAGCTGCCAAAAGTGCTAGAAGCAGCCCCCAACAGTCAAATTTTAATTCTAAATAATAAATGTAACCCCCTGCAATAAACTAGTATTTTTTTAAAAAATCAAATCCAAAACAGAAGTTTAAAGCAGGAAAGAGTCAAGAAGTTAATACAATGAACACACACACACACACACACACACACACACACAGAATGTCATGCTTTTCTTTGTTTTTTTTTTTTCTTCCAAATGCAATGTGTGATTTATATGGTCGTTGCAAAATTATCCATTAGGTAGAACTATGTAAATCTGAGAGCAATCACATTTGAATAGTCAAAGTTAAACCACCAGAAATAACTGAGGGTAAGCTCAGTGGGGGGGGGGGGTTAGTGTGGAAAGGAGAGTGTCTCTAAACGCTGTCCGCCTTTTGGAAAGAATTTTACATTTAAGCTTCCTCCCTCAAGGCAAAAAATGAAATTCGTTGACTTTTTGAAGCCCTTGATTTCCGCCTCCCATCGACGCACCCTTTTAGCGCAGGCGTTTGCCAAGAAGATCCGAACATACTCCTACTAGATGTGCAGTCTCTGAGTAGTGAGAGGGTGAGGGAAATGTTGGGATCTCAAAAAGAGTCCCGCCTAGTCGGAGGCACATAGTAGGACCTTAGTGACTCGAGTCTCTTTTCCTAGTAACGCTTCTTTCCAATGCCTTGCGTGAAGCCTGCAGTTCCAGATACTGTCCCAGAGCCCCGAAGGGGAAGGAACTCCAAAGCACAGCATTGCTTTTCCTTGAGTGGAGACTGGCGCCCCAGGGTGGGTGGGGCGGGTGTCGGATGAAAGGGATTGAAGATCGGAGCTAGGCACGTCCAGCTAGATAGGCATGTCCTCTACCTGGCGCTGGCCAGTGTGAATAAAGGGGTCCTTAACGAAGGAGACATCGCCTCCGGGGACGCGGGACCGACCGCGGCGGGCACCCAGGGGGCCCTGGAAACCCACGGGACACTTACTTTTTCCTCCCAGAGTTGCTGATTGCCCAAGAGGGCAAATTGCCCTTCTCGACATTTCTCATTTGAATACATGAAAATGTGAGTTAGTTTTGGCGAGACGAAGCTCCCTTACAGCCAAAAGAATGGGGAGCAACTCCGGCTCAGACATCCGGCTGCCAAAGAGCCAACTCGCGAATCCGGGCCATTGGGAAGCCCGGTAGCAACTCAGGGGAAAGCAGTTTGGAAAGGGCCAACCCCAGTGATGGTTTTTGTTTGTTTGTTTTCAGTAAAACGTGCAGAAGCCTTAGGGAGCATGAACTGGGAGCGTGCATGCACACGCGCACGCGCGCCACGAAGGATGCGTCCAGAACAGCAGAGGACACCACACAGAAACTGGCCAAAGCCCTCAGGTGGCCCCAGGGCCTCTACCTTCGTGAAGGTGGAGGCCTTAAGGGCTTGAGTCCTTAATTAGTGATTTGAAGATGGAAGGGAAGGGAAGATGGGAAAGAAAGGGAAAAAAGAGAGGCAGCGCAGGAACAGGCGCCTGAGTGCTGGCTTTGTGGGCCAGAGAGATGAAGGGCCCCTGGAAGGCCTAGTCCCCCACGATTGTGAGCGGGGCACTTCAGGTAGGGGCTCCTCAGGTACCCCAACCCCTTCCCCAGCCCAGCGCACACCTCGGATCGCGAAGGCCAGGCACTCTGCCCCAGCCTCGGCCAACCTTTCTATCTAAGCTGAGTCTGGTCTCAGTTGGGGTCGACTTTGAACCGGGTTAAAGACCACAGCTCTTAGTTTCAGCTCGTCTGATTCTCTCTGGCAGGAGGAGGACTTAAGCTTCTTATCTGGGTGGGGGGTGGAGGCCGGTGGAGGAACTCGGACCACCCCGCACCGAACATGGCTGGACCCACTACCGCCGCCTTGACCTGACCACAGTTCCGACGGTGTGCAGCACAGAGGGGAAAGGGAGGCAGCTGGTGGGAACGGGGGGGGGGGCAGGCTGGGGACAGACAGGGGACAGCCCGGCTGAGCCCGCGCAGTGGCCGGCTGGCCGCCCAGGCCCTGCTTTCTGACCACCCTGCGGTTGCGCTAACCGCAAAGGCCACCAGCGCCTCGAGAGAGGCCACCAGCTGGTCCTGAGACACGATCCTGAGGCCTTTCCTTCCTTCTTCCATGCTGGTCCTCTTTGCTTCTGCCTGCCCAGTGAATCTCTGCGGAAAGGGCCAGGTCATGCTGGGAAGGGTAGGCTGACGCCTAAGAGCTGGGTTAGTGGACTTAGCGCCCCTTTTCTTCTAACCAGACCGCGCCGGGAGCAGGCAGGCCCAGGGGTGTAGTAGGAACAGCTTCCGGGGAAAGGCGGGGCCGCTTCCTAGTTAGCGATCACCTGGAGTACCAGCACACACGGCAGCCCTAACCACCCGACTTCCTCCGCTTGGGGGGCCCGCCCTCCCCGCTACCTGGACAGTCCCGGAACTCAGAGTCACCGCGTGACTGCTCTAGTAGCTCCCCCTTGCCTGGAGCAACTCCAGCCACCTCGGACCTGAAGACAGGTTTATTTCCTCCAAAGAGCGGCACAGTCTTTGCAAAGCAGTTTTGCAATCGCGTGAAGAAACTATTTGGGGAAAGACGTTGGAGGCTGCTGGCCACCTCATGTGGATGTCAACTGGCCAGCAACCCAGAGGCAGCGCACTGACTTACGAATGGAAAAAGATGCATGTAGCATTAGTTGCTAAGTCAAAGACTCGATGTGACATTTACACCTGGAAAGAAATTAGCTAGTATGTGACCATACTGCATCATCGCCTCTTAAAATGCTAGGTGTCTAGGAATTTTGCCACTGAGATGGAGAGAAGCTAGAAGCGAACTGAACTTCCTCCACCTTTCCTTCTTCTTGGCCCCAGGCAATCGGCCCTTAAGAACCAAACTCTGTCCAGTCTCACCTGGCCTGGCTCCCCAGGTGAGCACCCGCACGAAAGACATCATTACTTCTCTACGACAGGAGGCGCTGTGCTCGTGGGAATCCCCAGGGCTGCCAACCTGGAACTCTAGAGCAGGATCAAGTCCCTAAAGCTGGTAGTATATTCTGCACTGGCAGGCTTGGGCTTTGAAGAGGCTTGTGAGATGAGACACTGCACTGTGGTCATCAAACAAGGAACGAGACGGGGTTTTCTTCTCTCTTTTTCTTTTTTGAGTTATTTTTTTTAAAGGAGGCCTAATAAATTTGGAAAATGCATTGAAAGAGTACGTCATTCACCCCTTGGAGGTCCAGCCGGTGGGTTTTTCTCCTTAAGGCACTAGCTTTTTGTGCACTATAAAAGCTGTTACTAAATTGATATTACCCATAGAAAATGCCCTAGTCATGCTTTGTAGAAAAGCCAAGAGGGCGTTGGAGGCTCGCCCTCTGGAAGGAACAAGGAAACTTCTTAGCACCGAAAGTCCTCCAACGAGGGTGAGGAAGCTAAGCATCCGTGTACTTTACAAATGGGACTGCGGTTCTGCTGCCGGTTGGGAACTTTGCACAAAGAATTAGTTTCACACACACACACACACACTCCCAGGTACACCATCTGATGGGAGTGACTTCCAGTCACAGGAGCCGCCGCGTTGGCGCAAACGCTCTGCTCAGTTCCAGGTGGATTTAATTTCACTGTCATTCCTTTCCTTACAACGTGATGTGTCCCCCACCCTCTTTTTTTTGTTTGTTTATAAAGGAATTGTAATCCAATGCGTTTATCTTTTTTTATTTCCTTAACTGCACATCTTCACCCTCTCTGCTCCCCTGCTGATTTAAGAGATTTGTTTGGTTCAAGGATTTAACGTGACTCTCCGGCCAGATTTCAAGGAAGAAAGATGTGAAAGAACAAAGCACGGGTGTGGGGTGGGAGGGAGTATCGACGTGGTAGACAAGTTAAAACACATTTCTTTAAATGAGATTAATTGCGGTTTTTTATTTTGCAAAACGAGTATTTTACGGAGTCTTAGTTATCTCTGGTTTTATTTTATTGATGCTTAAGGAAATCTATTGGCTCTGCAGACTGCTAACACACACACACCCGCAAACACACAGAAACAGCCTCACTTGTTCAGAAATGCAGTTACACACGCCCAGAAACACACACGCACGCACACAGAGTCACTCACACACACACGCACTGTATTGCAGCCTATCGCATTCAGTGCCTATCCAGTTCATTTTCTTTGGTTGATCTCCCTTCTCTGGACTTGCGGGTGACCCACTACCCAGGGCCTCAGACAAGTTCTTTGGGCCGATTAGGAAGCCAGTGAGATACCTGAGGACCTAGCCTAAGAGACCCTGCTGGGCACCACTCCGGGCTGCCTCTGGCTTCAGGCTGGCACCTCTTTCTCAGTACCGGCGCGTTCCGGCGCCCGGCCCTGGCTTTCCCAGCTAAAGCCCCAGTGTCGGGAGACGTCCCCTCCCCCTGACCTTTCCCTATCAGAAACCAGACTGTCGCCTCCAGCTCAGTCCCCAAGGCTGCTGCAGGGGGGCGGGAGGAGGAGTACGGCCGAGAGGCCGGCCCGACTTGGATCCGTCTGCCCTATCACACAGACATCTGCTCTCAGTCGCTTCCTCTTTATGATCGCTACAGATGACAAGGGGAGTGGAGTGGACTGAGGCGGAAAAAAAAAAAGTTATGTCATAAAGATATAAAACGGTGCGGTGACTCACCTGCTCTTAGCCGCAGGTACGAGTTTCGTGGCAGCGCCTCCGCTCTGCTCTAGCCAGGAGCCCGGGTCGGCCTAACGTCACTCGGCTGACTCAGATCACCAGGTTTCTAGTGGCCAGGCCAAAGTGGGGCTTCCCCCCCCCCTTTTTTTTAAAGCCGAAGCCCAGGAAGGTGGGAGGGAGTCTGTGTTCTGTGTTCTCCAGGCTCCGGGGTTGAACTTTGGGTCAGGGAAATCGAGGCGGGGGTAGGGGGTGGGGATGGGGGTGGACAGGGAATCGGAGCCGGTGGGACTCGGGAGAGAGTCTCCGAACGGCCTGGAGCTTGGGGAGCGTCTCTGAGGAAGGACCCCAGGGGCCTCCAGCACTCCCCAGTCCCCGAGGTGTCCCGATCGCGCGATCCCCGTCCACGGCCCGAGCCCGTCCGCCGGCCCCGCCTCGTTTCCTTTTCTTTCTTTTTTTTTTTTTCTTTTCCAAAGGGGGTTACACACACACACACACCCGCCCCGTTTCCCTCTTTCCCTAGCCTCCGGGCTTAAACCAATTACACCGCTTTGCAAACAAAG
>NW_012267232.1:16318894-16330129 GCF_000151885.1 Dipodomys ordii
GAGGTCGCCCGTCGCTTCGCCCAGGGCTTGATGGTTGCAGCGGACCGGGTGGCTCCAGGATGTTAGGGGCTGTGAAGATGGAAGGGCATGAGAGCAGCGACTGGAATAGCTACTACGCGGACACGCAGGAGGTGAGAGGCGGGGAGCCGATGGGGCGTCCCCGGAGCGCGCGTGTGTGTGTTGGGGGGGAGATCGGCGTGAGATGTGTGCGGGGCAAAGCAGGGTGGCGGGCGGGCTCTGGGGTGCCTCTAGGGTGGCATGGCCGATCGCCCGCCCAGGGTGGCCCCTTCTGGGTCTTGGGGCCCCAGAGCACCCGGCTGCTCGCCGGGTCCTGGAGCTTGCAGCGGGCGAGAGTTTTAGAAAAGTGCCGCCGGCTTTGGAAACACGGGGAGTGGGAAGCGCTTGCTTCTGCCTTGCGAAGAGCGGGAGCTGGAGCCAGCCCGGGACGCGGGCGGGAGGGCGGGCGGGCGGGCGCTGGCAGGAGTTGGGAGCAACTCTGAGAAAGCCCAGAACTCGCCTTCAGGGCGGCCTCTTCTTCCCTCCCCTCTTCCTTCGCGTCTGTCTGACGGTAAAAGCACTCTGCCGCTAAAGTTGGGCTTCGGGAGAATGAAACGATTCCTAATTTTTTTTTTTTTTTTTTATCAAACTTGTTCTTCAAAAGCCCTGTTTGCAGAGAAGTGAGCTCGTTCTTCCGTAGAACCGCTGGGTGGCGCTGGTGTGAGCAGAATCCCGCCTCCCCCCCCCCCCCCAGAACTCGGGACGAAGAACCTGTTTCTCTTCATTGTCCCCTTGGTGGCATGGTGGCATGTTCAGGGGGGTTATTTTACAATGTGCACAAAAGGATTGCTAGGATAACCGGGTACAGGCAGGACCAATACCATTTAAAAGCATTTTCCCCTTGGAAACAGCTGGTTATTACCCCCTTAACGTTTAATATACCGTTATCGAAAACGCTTATGAAAACAGCCTTGGGTAATCTGAGGAAGAGAGAAAGAAAATAAATCCAAAAGTTTAAAAAAAATCTTAAGACCTGGGCAGAAAATATAAAATCAGGAAATACTCGATTTATATATTCACAGAAGTATTTCTTGAATTTATTTGCTTTAGTAATATCTTGCAGGGTGCTCCTAATTTGCTCACCTCTAATGTTTTCAAATGCAGTCCTTTTTTGCTGAAAAACACAAATTTAAAGACATCAAAATTCTCTGCTGAATTATCAGACACTCAGTTTTCAGTATTTCTGGGCTCCATAATTTGAAAATACTTAGAGAGTTCCCAGTTCGCAACTGATAAGAGTTTCATCGCCAATGATTTTTTTAAAAAGAAAAAAATAGGAGCTCTTCCAGAGGTTTAATTCTGATGCCGTCATCTCGACCCAACAGCCAGTTAAGACCCCTATGGAAAGAGCTTTCTTACATCTTAAAGCCGGGAATTAGGAAGTATAAAGAATAGCATTAAGAGAAAGTCAGGGGAATTTTTTTGGAATTTTAAATTATTCCAAACTACTCGTGTCGTTTCAAAGCTCAGGCTTTGAAATACAGTCCAAAGTATTAGTATGTGGGAAGAAACACAGATGATTATTTCAACAAGTTGTCTCAGCAAAAAATTTCCAAGAGTAAGGGGATCAGAAATAGGTTAACAAGCTGCAAGTTTTTCAATGGATGCATGAAGATCTATGTAAAGTCATGTTAACATTGTGTGTGTGTGGTGCGTTGATATCATTATGCATCGCTCCCAGTCCCTTCGGTTGTAAAAATTGTTTTTAAGTTTTAAATATTGCAGTCGCTGAAGTAGGTGAAAAGCGCTCCTTCTAAATTGTAATAAACAACCAGAAAGAAAAAAGAAACCCACGTTGTTTAGCAATAAAGCCAGCTGTTGGGGAACTTGGGAAGGGGAGGGGACGGTGCAGCCATAAATGATTTCCTCTATCAAAGAGAGTTTCATTAACAGCCACCCAGCACAACTGAGACTGCGGTATGGCCGGGCGGTCTGCCAGCCTAGGGTGGGCAAGGTGGGCGCAGAGCTGGTGCCCCGCGTGGCTCCCTGCCGTGAGGAAGCGCCTTGGGAACCCTGGCACCCTGGAGGCGAAGTGAGGAGGGCCAGGGTGAGAGAATCATTCCGTTTTCCGGGTTGTAGAAACCATTTGCCCCAAAGGCGTTTTGCCAAGACAGCTGTAGGATAGAGGCTAGAGGCATGGGGCACGGCTTGGCGTGGACGCAGGAGATGAAGGGGCCCTGGACGCCAGCCCCTAAGCCTGGCGTGTAAGGCGATTACACATCTTCCTGGGGACAATATTTTGTGTGAGCGCTTGTCTTTCATGCCTGCCGCGTTAGGATTTTCCCCCTGCCGTGCAAGACATCTTTGCTTGGGCTTGGAAGGGCGCCTAACAATGTGGCCTGGGAGTGTGTGTGTGTGTGGTGGGGAAGGGGGGGCGTCCCCGTGCCTTGCACAAATGCCCACCGCTCGCTGGGGGTGAGGGTTAGCCCCAGCCTCTGGCACCCACCACTAACCCCGCCCTTCGGGGCGCCCCTCTCTCTCTCTCTGCCCGGGTTCCAGGCCTACTCCTCCGTCCAGGTCAGCAACATGAACTCGGGCCTGGGCTCCATGAACTCCATGAACACCTACATGACCATGAACACCATGACCACGAGTGGCAACATGACGCCGGCTTCCTTCAACATGTCTTACGCAAACCCGGGCCTGGGAGCCGGCCTGAGCCCCGGCGCTGTGTCGGGTATGCCAGGGGGCTCGGCAGGCGCCATGAACAGCATGACGGCGGCGGGCGTCACCGCCATGGGCACGGCGCTGAGCCCGGGCGGCATGGGGGCCATGGGCGCCCAGCCGGCCGCTTCCATGAACGGCCTGGGCCCTTACGCGGCGGCCATGAACCCGTGCATGAGCCCCATGGCGTACGCGCCGTCCAACCTGGGTCGCAGCCGAGCCGGCAGCGGCGGCGATGCCAAGACCTTCAAGCGCAGTTATCCGCACGCCAAGCCGCCTTACTCGTACATCTCGCTCATCACCATGGCCATCCAGCAGGCGCCCAGCAAGATGCTGACGCTGAGCGAGATCTACCAGTGGATCATGGATCTCTTCCCCTACTACCGGCAGAACCAGCAGCGCTGGCAGAACTCCATCCGCCACTCGCTGTCTTTCAACGACTGCTTCGTCAAGGTGGCGCGCTCTCCGGACAAGCCGGGCAAGGGCTCCTACTGGACGCTGCACCCGGACTCGGGCAACATGTTCGAGAACGGCTGCTACCTGCGCCGTCAAAAGCGCTTCAAGTGCGAGAAGCAGCCCGGAGCTGGGGGCGCTGGTGGTGGCGGTGGTGGCGGCGGCGGCGGCTCCAAGGGAGGCCCCGAAAGCCGCAAGGACCCCTCCGGCGCGGGGAACCCCGGCGCCGACTCACCCCTCCACCGGGGCGTGCACGCGAAGGCTGGCCAGCTAGAGGGCGCGCCGGCCGCGGGGCCCGCCGCCAGCCCCCAGACTCTGGACCACAGCGGGGCCACGGCGACAGGGGGCGCCGCGGAGTTGAAGACTCCAGCCTCCTCTGCGCCCCCCATCAGCTCCGGGCCCGGGGCGCTGGCCTCTGTGCCCCCCTCCCATCCGGCGCACGGGCTGGCCCCCCATGAGTCGCAGCTGCACCTGAAAGGGGATCCCCACTACTCTTTCAACCATCCCTTCTCCATCAACAACCTCATGTCCTCTTCGGAGCAGCAGCACAAGCTGGACTTCAAGGCTTACGAGCAGGCTCTGCAGTACTCTCCCTACGGCGCCGCCTTGCCCGCCAGCCTTCCTCTGGGCAGCGCCTCGGTGGCCAGTAGGAGCCCCATCGAGCCCTCAGCCCTGGAACCGGCCTACTACCAAGGTGTGTATTCCAGACCTGTCCTAAACACTTCCTAGCTCCCGGGACTGGGGTTTTGTCTGCATGGCCATGCTGGTAGCAAGAGAGAATGAAAAACAAACACTCTTCAACAAACAAAACCACATGTACCAAACCAACAGCATAATCAAATCCCAACTATTTTTTATTTTCCGTGCACAACCCCCCCCCCTCCCCAGGGAAAGGACTGTTACTTTATTATTGTATTCAAAACTCTTTATGTATATTATTGCAAAGACCACACCAACCCCACCAATTTTTTTTCCTGCAGAGTTTAATGATCCACAACTGTATATATATATATATAATCCCTCCTTTGCCTTTTTCCCTCTCTCCCTTCTTTCCCCTGCAGACACATTCTAGTCTTTGCAGGGTTTATTTAAAAAAGAAAGAAACATGGTCAAGTTTGTAAAATATTTGTTTGTGCTTCCCCCACTCCTCCTTACCTGACCCCATCATGCAAGTTTACAGGTAGGTCTGTGGCAATATTCTTAATCTTAAGAATTGAAATGGTGAAAAAAGAAGTACTCACTAGGGGCTCTTGAAAGTACTGAAAGACAGTGCTGCAGTTAGGCAGTAAGATGTAAACAGACTACTACAAATGGCACAGCCAGCCATTTGTTTCTCCAGCTTCTATTTCTGGTTCAGATAGCAGGTGTCTTTAAGTGAAATGCACATATATTGTCTATGGACTTACTCATGCAAAGATCTGTAAACATTCTCCATACTTTGAGTAACATATAGAGGTAATAGGTAAGTGATACGCATACTACATTTTCAAGAGTTGCCTGACCAAGGAGTTACAAGACCCCCTCCCTCTGTCCTCTCTACCCACTTGGCCCTGGGAACCAATTCTCAGGAATTGCCTGCTGAAGAACTCTGCTCTCATTCCATGGAGCACCATGGTCATGTCAATCTAAGGTCATATGTATAAAATTAGCTTCTGTGTATGTATTTCCACTTAAATGATTTTTTTTCTCAGAAACAAAAGAGGAATGTCATAACATTGAGGAGAGAGAAGTTATAGGAAACTGTATTTCAGAATTGGGTGTAAGGTTCCAAAATCCTATTGGTTGTGGCCATTTTAATTATCACCCTCACTATCCTAGGCCTGTTTCATCCAGTGTTAATGCACTTTCCACAGTTGGACATGGTGTTAGTGTAGCCAAAGGGGTCCCATTATTATTCCTCTTTGCTTTCTCAATGTTAATTTATTGCATGGTTTATTCTTTTTTCTTTACAGCTGAAATTGCTTTGAATGATGGTTCAGATTTGAAATTAAAATGTTAATTTTTATCAACGTGATTGTAATTAAGATATTTTGATCTCAATAACGAAAATAATATGAGATTTTAAGCCGTGGAGTATGTTCCTGATCATTTGCAGTTAAGGACTTTAAATAAATCAAATGTTAACAAAAAGGATTTCTGTTACTTTGCTTCACTTAATCAAATCCAAAATGGACCTTCTGAATATGATAGTTTTCAAATTCTGGAATTTCATGTCAATGACAAACAGAAAAATAATCGAAAACAATACTGTTTGCATCTGAGATTTAAATGAACACATAGCTAGTAAAATGCATCAAAATTCAAGTGGGTAGAAAAAAAAACTGACTTAACATTCCAAATATTGGGACTTTAAAAATTCTTTATTTCCAGTAGCGTTTATTTCAGTATTTTTTGTTATGTATGGCCATAAACCTTCTGTGTCACATTTGAGCTTTTTCCACTATGAAATCAAATAGCATTAGTTTCCTCCTTCTCCAATGTATTGTTTCTTTTTTATTTCTTTTTATTTATTTCTTTTTATCTGAGTACTCAAGTGAGAACGAAATACCAGTTCTGGTGATAAAATTAAGTTATCTCCAACAGAGACTGGGTGCCCTTATTAAAAGAGAAGGAAAATGCTGTAGCACCGTACTGGTAGCTTAGGTTGAAATGAGAGGGAGTTAATTCATTCCTGCAGGGCAAGCTTTGTGTCACTGGGACATTTTCAGAGTAGCTAGTACTTTGCATTTCGTGAGGATATTTTGAAAAATATCGTCTCTACAAATTCTGTCCCTAAGAATTTAAGGCTGATGATTTGTTTGCTTTGCAAGAAGCTTTGAAATGCAACTTCACACCCCATAGTTGCTTGGGATCACAAAATCATTAATCTGCTTTGATAGTAGGCTCACTTTCCAGTCCACCTATTTCTTTGTAAGTCTTGTTGAGATTGACATCAACAATAACAACGCCAGCCAAAGCAGAGGCTGCCCTGCCCGAGCCCCTGTGTATGGACTCCATCCTCTGCAGGGCTTGAACTTGGACAGCTTTTACTTTGATCGCCCCACTCCACATTGCGGACAAGATAAAAAGAGCTGTGCGAGTCGCTTAATTATCGCGTAATTGCTTCCCCAGATGAGAGAAGGGTGCCACGTAGCACTTGAGAAAAATCCAGAAATCCCAGCTCTGCTCTCTTCAACTAATGAAAGAAGGTGTATGTGGGGGGTAAGGAGGGGGGGGGAGAGCAATTGCTGGTTTGAGTAATTTCAAAACTTAATTTGGAGGCCTCGGGAGGCGACTAAAATCCCAAAAAGAGGAAAAAGCTTTCCATCTCAACAGTTATATGGCAGGTAAACAAACGTTGGCAGATTTGAATTCCAAATGTAATATAAATGCATGAGCTTGGGCCTCGGTATTTTTGCTGGTCCCTCGAATCTACAGCATCTGATTTGGGTGCTGCCCCTTCGTGAGGTTCCCTTTCTCCTCCTTTTAACATATTAGCAATATCAGGGTCCTGCTTCACCCCTGCAAGTTCTAGTGGGCTCTTCTTGCTCTTTTACTAGGCAGAGGTTTCTCCTTTGGGATGGGGTGTGGGGGGGTGTTGCAAATAGAAGGTTGCTGCTGCAGGCGACGAGTCTTGGGCTTCCGGCCCGTCGTGGGGAGCGGGTTTTCCTTTGGGCAGAGGTGCGGAGGGCCCACTTTCTGCACCGCTGGCTTTTCACAGACCGGTCACCTCCAGGCGACCGGGTCGGCTGCCCCGCACTGTAGTGATGCCCTCCGGTTTGCGGTAGGGGCGGAGGGGGGGGAGGGAGGAGGGGAGTCTGGACAGCTGGTTGCCTGGGCCGAAGGGACCGAGCAGGACTGCAAGCATCTCGAGATGACAAGTGCAGTTAGTTGTTCATTGTTTGGGCATTTTCCCCTCCCGGCGAATAAATCTTCTGTTGAGCCGGAGACGTAAAAGTCAACAAAGAAGGCCGGGCGCCTCGTTACCGGCCTGCTGCCCCGGCGGCCTGCGCGGTCACCGCGGCTCCCGCTGCGTAATCCCCGCCGCGGAAACCCGGACACACAAACGCCCGGACGCGCAGGCTGGGGCGCCGCGCCTGGGGCCAGGAGGAAAACAGCTGTGGTTTGGAAGGAGTGCGGGGACCCTCCCCGACACGACCCCAGTCCGCTTCCACCCCCACCCCCTACCCTCTCGCCGCGGCGTCCCCTCTGGTTTTCACTTGGGATGCTCCCGAGCAAGGGGGCCGGAAAGGGGATGCTCACGGCTCAGCCGCCGCGTCTCCCCCACCCTCAGGCTAGTTAGGAATTTCGCCCGAAGTGGGGGAAGGGTGTGAAGAAGGGGAGGGAAGCAGAGCACCGTGGACCGCTGGCCGGGCCCCCGGAGCCGCCGACCGCGCCACCACCGAGCGAGCGAGCACACACTTAGAAAAAGAGCCAAAGGTTTTGCCCAGGGAGTCCAGCGCAGGCGAAGGAAGCTGCGGTGGTTGCTGTGACCTTGCGTTCGAATGCTCAGCTCTGAGACTTTTTTTTTTTTAAAAAACACTGCTTAAAAAAAAAGAAAAAAGAAAAAAACAACCAAAGAGAGATAAGAATAAAAGCTCACCAATTCTATTCAGCAGACGCTAAACTCTCAAAAAGTGTTCGGCAGTAGAAGGCAGCTTCCGTCCGCTGTCTTCAAGATGACCAATGCTGGGTTCAAAGACACATTTTAATTTCCATTGTCCCTTGGAAATCCCTGGTCTAGCAGAATAAATTGGGCAGAGTTACAGCGACGAAAACAAAGTTCTATTAAAGTTTTTAACTGCTGTTTTCATTTTCAAAAGATGGCATACCTGACGTCACTGTTGAGCAGAAACTCGTTTTTTCTTACGAGTCTAACGTTTGAATGAAGCCATAGCAGCAAATATTTTCCAGACTGGTAAAAAAAAATTGAAACCTTGTTGTTTTGGCATTTTAAACATTGATCTCAGTTCCATGAGAATGCTTATTAAAATTTCTTCTTAAAATCCCTGCCACAATCAATAGAAATTCCTTTTATTGAAGACCAAAGTAGGAGACCTGTAGCCCAAATTAATTAACCTTTCCTCAAGATCAATTGGTTTTCTGTTGATTTAGCAGTAATATTGTAGAACATTTATCTATAATGTATTTTAATGTGATACCTTCATATGTTAAGAGGAAAATAACCCGTTGAAAAGTAAGATTGCTTAAAATATTTAATGGACACGATTACATTTGTTAAAAAAAAAGTGTGCCTTTAACATTAAATACCAATTTTGAGTTGTGGTAAAATGTGTTTTGCAACTAAACTCAGTTAAGAGAATACTTCCTCTCTAAGTGATAATTATGGTCAGCAAGGTGATTATTTCAATCTACTTTGAAGTAAATTGGTAATCAAGTCACTCTGAAATTTATAAATAAATATTCCCCAAAATTAATCATTGACAACAATAGATACTCAAAATAAATACGAATGTAAGAAAATAAAATAACTTGGATTTCTTTTTTTATAATGTCCTGTTTAGACACACAATCCATTTGGAAAAATAGGTTTTTCAAAGGAGTCCCATAAGCAAATTTTATTTTCTATCTCTGGAAGCTATTTAATGTATCCAAATAACATTTAACAACAGATTACTTTAAATCTTCTGGGTCTTTTTCTTCCAAATAGATAAGTTTGGAGTCATAATGGCTCCACTGGCGTTTCTCTCTCCAGCTCTGAGCCCAGTTCATTGAACTTTGCACAGCTGGGACTACAGCCCTCACCTTGCCCCGCCCCCACCTCCTCTTCCCTTCTCTGCAGCCCTACTACTAGCCAGCATTATGGAACTGGAGAATACCCAAGGAGTTCAATTCTAACTTGTAAAATGCCACAGTTTCCTATTACTAACATTTTTTCAACCCGGACAAGGGGAAATTTACTACCCTTCTTTTTCCATATAACCTCCTCCTTTCTCCAGTTATGGTAGCTGTGACCACACACTGAAAGAGGAAAGCCTAAGAGTGAGTTCTCCTTCCACAAAGATACGCAGAATTAAATTGAAGAGCTCTTTAGATGCTACCTCAGGAGATTTGGGTTCTCTATATTATAATAATATAATATTATAGCCTATAATGTAGGCAAAATCTGAGGAGACAAGGGCTTTAATAGGACTGTGGTAGTAGAGGTGAGAGTCCAAGTGGGGAAATCAAGTCCAGAAACTGGCCAGTTACGTCCAAGGACAATACTTGATTCCGAGTTTTAGTGTGAGGTTGCCTTTCTACTTCCTTCAATGCCTCTTAAAGATTAAGGGCTTCTCCCTTTCAGAAACCAAGAAAAACAACCTGGAAATTCCCCCTCTAAAGCCTTGCCTGGAAATAGGGAAAATGAATTGAACTGGAAATCTCCCTTAGTTTCTTTACCCTCTCTCCTCTGGAGTTCGTTAGTCCCTTTAGGCTTGTCTAATCTTGCTCTAGGGTCCGTTCCTTTTTTTCTTCCTTTCCTCACTTACACCAAGTAGTGGTTACTTTAAAACACAATTCAATGAGAAGAATGTAAAGGGGCTTTGCAGTGAGATACTCATTTATATATTTAAGGGCCCACTGGGCACAAGGGAAAAGCACTGCTGCTCTGGAGAGATGGTTTCCTGTGTTGGTGCTGGTGGTTTGGGAACATTCTCCTAGCCCCACTTAGGAGACTCGTGCTTCCCTCCCGGAATCTGGCTGTCATTTACCAACCCAACAGCCGCTCAACCATGAACACCATCGCCCGCGCGCGCGTGCTCTCTTGGGCAAGGTGCAGGACGATTCCCCAGCTCAGCCTGCAATGGGTCATGTGGTAGTGCAGAGCATTGACAAAGTTTCCTCTTCCTTTCCCTGGAGTCAGGGCCCTTCTGCCCGACAGCTCTTCTTTAGTGTTGAGCCGGGATCATGTATTAACTGGGCGGGGAACTTGGATCCTTCGGGGAGTGTTAGGGACTGGGAATGGGAAGGGCAACCAAAGGAAGCGCACAGTTCTACTTGCTGGCCCTTGGGGCTAACGGACCCCGAGGCGTGCCCGGGGTAAGGAGAAGCGTATCGAAGTGTGGGACGTTTACGTTGGGGCGCAGGAAGTCAACTTAAATGTCTGCAACAAGTTTTGTTTTTGTTTTCTGAAAGGTGAGCAGGTGCTAAAGCGCCATCCTAGGCTCAGAGCTGTGGGGACCAGCTGCCCCAACACCTGAGCAGAAACTGGCCTGAGCTGCTACGCCCTGCAGCTTGGTAAGGGCCTCCTCCCGCCTGCCCCACGGCGGCCAGGGGTCCCGCTGCTCAGATCTCCCAAATGCCAAGTCGCCAGACGTGCTTCTCTGAGCAGTACACCTTGGGAGGGCCCATCAGCCTCGCCTAAGCCATCCATCCATCTTCGATCTGGAGTCCCATCTCGCTCTCCTCACCTAGAGCTCTGCTTTTCCCACCTGTAATTGCCCCCAAAGTGCCGTGTGGAATCCCAGTGGGAGTCTTGAGTCTTAACTGATGAACCACACGTGGAAGCCATGGGAGACTCAATGAAGCTGGTGGAGGAACAGCCCACCCCTGTGCCCTGGGGGTCTTCGCCACTGGGTCTTGGCCACCGGGCCCGGCGCGCGGTCCCATCCTGCCTGGCTAAGTCTCCTCCTCTCCGCCAGACGGTACCCAGGCGCCCCGAACCATATGCTGCCCGCAGGCCGCGCGGCCCGACGTGGTGCTCATTGCCGAGGCGGTTCTCAGCCCATCAAAAGCCCGGGCTTTCTTCAGCCGTATGGGCCGCGAGGTGAACAACAATGCCCCGGCCCCTTCACTTCAAAAGCGGCGATCAGGGGCAAGGCTCCCCTAGAGAATTTTTTTTTTTCTTCTTTGCCTTTCATTTCTAGTTAAAAAAAAAAAAAAAGACATCAGCAAGTCCAGGGCCCGGGCGAGCCTAATGCCCTTTGATGGGGATTGAATTCATTATCTCCAATAACACAATTGTGCTTGGCCAACGAAAAGAGCAAAGCAGGGCTCTTTCCCGCCGGAGGGGCCCGGCCTGGAGAGGCGGGCGGGCGAGACCCGCTCCTAGGGACCCGCACCGCGGCGCAGCCCCAGCCC
>NW_012267232.1:16330179-16351543 GCF_000151885.1 Dipodomys ordii
CCAGGGCTCCCGCGGCGCGGGTTGCAGGACCCGTGGCGCCGCCCGGGGAGGCTGGGCGGGAGGGGGTGGGGCGGTACTGTGGTCTGACTCATTTCTCCTTTCCCCCTTTGCAACCAGCCCAAGCCTGGGTGTTTACTCTCCTTCCCTGCCTCCAGCTGTCTGGCTCCGGGGGTGCCCCTCGCCCCTCGCCCGGCTCGCTGGGCTTCAGCACTTGCACCGCGCCGCGCCGCCCGGAGCCTAAACCACCTGCGTCGGTAACCCGGACTTGCTTTGCATGCACCCTGTGCACTTTCCCAGCTATCGTGGAAAAAGAGAGACCCTGGAGACTGGGCCCGGTGGACTGGACATCGCCTTTGGCATCCAGCCGCAGAGGTCCTGGTTCTGGGCGTGATGCTCGACTTCCTCCGCCACTTAGACTCAGCCCCAGACGGGCGCACGTGCCTGCTCCGGAGCCCACCGCCACCCCCTGCCCTTCAGTTGCCTGCAGCTCCAGCTACTATGCTTTCCTGAGTATAGGAAGGTTAAAATGGGCATTATCACGTGTCTCAACCTGTGTGTGTGTGTGTGTGTATTTGTGTGTGTGTGTGTGTGTGTGTGTGTGAGAGAGAGAGAGAGAGAGAGAGAGAGAGAAAGAGAGAATCAGTAAGAATCCTGATTAAAGATTTCTGTAAACATTGTTGTCTACCAGTTCTGGTCATTGCTGTGGCTCTCACACAACCCACTTTCTCCTTCACCCATACCGAGTCTTTCCTCAGTTTCACTTTAATTAGATCAAGAATAACAGTAAAACAAACAAAACATAACAAAACAAAAAAACAGAATTGAAGCAGATTTTAGTAATTCCTCACAACTATCCCAACCTACAAATAATCCACTCTTCACCTTTCAGGTAACACAGATGTAATAGACATATCTTTATCCATACATGCAGGTACATATTCACATAAGCATGCAAATACACATGCATATATCCAATCACTCAGACATAAAGACTTAGAAGAGTATGCATAAGATTGTTCCATGTACAGGAGAGTTCACAAAGCAAGGAAGCAATCTAGCAAGTTGATGGTTTAGGGTAAACTTAGAGAAGTATTTCAGATTTAGTTAGGCATTGTTCTCATCAGGAAATGTAAAGATTTTGCTATATATCTTACTCCATACAAAGTAGAGTAACCATTACAAATTTATCTTCATAGACCTTTGAGTGTACATCTTAAATTTTAAGCCTCAGCACTAGAAGGAAGGGAGAGAAAACTAGCTTGTAGGAGAGAAAACTAGTCTATAGGAAGTAAGATTAAAGAGAAAGAGTTCAATTTCTTTCTTACTCCTTTTCCTTTTCTTCTTTTGGTCTATGTTGTTGATATTCTGAGCTCCTAATAAATAAATCTATGTAACTTTTTTTTTGCCACAGCCTAGCCTTGAACTCATGATCCTTTTACCTGAGTACTATGATTGCATGTTTCTGGATTCTTTTCTCTTTTTCTTTTCTTTTCTTTATTGGAAGTTTTAGCAAGGATTTATTTTAGTATACCAGGATAAAGTAGGAAGAAATAGAAGGAAAGAGAAAATACTTCCTGCTCCCCCCAAAATTAAAAGTTCTAACTTTTCTTTAGATGTGTTTTAAACTCCAGATTCTACAGGTGACCAAACATTGAGTGACTTCTGGACATTTACCTTGCTTTTCATTACATTAATTTATTAGCAATAGGTTTATGTGAGTGTGTGTCTGGCTTGAACTCAGGGCCTCTTGCTCTTGTGCCTCAGGGATTTGTCTGCCAGAACTGGCTTCAGATATTGAACCTCAGATCTCAGCCTCCTGAGTAGCTAGGATTATAGGCTTGAGACACTGGCACCTGGCAACCATAGGGTTGAATCTTGATGACTAGTTCATTTGTAATGTAGTAATTACTTCAATCACTTTTCATAAAATGACGTTTGCAAGCTCAAATAGGGGTTTAATCTTGTCTTGAATTGTGGGTCTCCTTTGCTTATTCATTTTCACATGCCTAGAAATACGGGTGAGCAGTAAAGATAGCCATGATTTAAATTTTTACATATTACCATGCTGGGAAACAATTGATCATAATATCTTCAATCAGAGTAAGTTATACATAGGCACAGCTACTTGGGAATTAATGTTGATAATATGTGGAAGATTTCAAAATAACTACACTCTGGATTGAGTATAAGAATGATTCCCTAAAAAGCAGTAAATTCAGAGCTATCAAAAGAGCTGTGATGCTAACATCTATCCACCAGACCACAGAAGCTATAGGACAGTCCTGTGGTTTATTGCATAAACAATATGTCTAGGGTCCAAGCACATGTACAGCATTATGGAACTTCTGGTGATCCAGGCATCATAGGATGGATGAATGACTGAACAAAAGGTACTAGGATTTTCATGTAGATGACTTTGGCCCTGGAAAAGAATTAGGAAGGGAAAAGGTACAAAGCATTTCAATAGAAAGGAAAATTCCATTTTTATCAAAAGTGTAATCACAAAGCTTTTTAAACTTTGAATCATGGAACCATAGACAACAGTGATAGAAAAGACCCATTATAACTTCTAGTTCACTCATTGGCAAGATGACTACCCTCAGGATACTCCTGTCATATCCAAAATAGATCTAAATGTCAAACATTGTAGGATTCTTCTTGCCTTTATCTCCTGGTACAGAACCTGAATGTTTTGCCAAATGAATAATTTTTTCTGATATTACAGTAAATGTTTATGCTTCAAGCATGCGTCTCCAACTATCCAATTTTATTGTCTTAAACTCACTTCAGATATCTGAAGTCCTGTCTTTTAAATGATTTTTTAGCTAATTAAAAAATACTTCCTTTGTTTCTACCTAAGACTGTTCCAAATAAATTGTTCTAAGTGACAAAACACATGTAACTTGTACAAGAAGTCTGATTTTCTAATCTTAATGCTGTGTATGTGAAAATAAAATAAAACCTCAAACTCTTTCAAGTGATACCTGCATGAATAAAAGATTTGACCCATTGTGAGACATCACCCCAGCTAATATTGCCTCTCTACTTCTTGAGTATGAATTTCTCTTCTTACAATGTAGTAGATTCTTACATTATATCAAACAAATGTAGAAGTCAACTGAGGGTTGGTTCATTTAAAAGAAATACTATTCCTCACACTGGAGAAATTTCAGAGTGTTACTCATGGCCCAAGATTTACACATGGGTTATCAGGAATATATTATTTCAGAAATTTTTTAAAATAAGTAAATAACCTAAGGCACTTCATTATAATTTTTAAATCTTATTTGCCAGTGCTGGGGCTTGAACTCAGGGCTTGGGTACTATCCCTTACCTTTTTCACTTAAGGTTGGAGCTCTACCACTTGAGCCACAGCTCCACTTCCAGCTTTTGCTGGTTAATTGGAGGTAAGAGTCTCACTGACTTTCTTGTCTGGGCTAGCTTCAAACTGTGAGCCTCTCAGCAGGCTGATATCTAGATCTAAATGCTAGGATTATTGGCAGGAGCCACTGGTACTCAGCTATAAAACTTCTTGAAGCAAGCAAAATGCGTACATTTCAATTCCAGAGACATAGAAGCTAGTGCTTCTCTGTCTTGGAATCTTAGACTCAGAACTGTACTTTGGTCTCCCAGAACATGGAAGAATTTACCTACTCTGTGTAATGATCATTTACCATGCCATTCCATGCCAAGAAACCTCTCTCTGAAGTTACACATCCAGATTGAGCCAAGCACTTGAAAAGGAAATACTTATTTCATTTAACAAATAATTTTCTGTGGAAGTTAGTCATAGCAAAAACAAGTTGTGAGTTAAGTTGCTGGAGGAAATGAGAATTATTAAGAAATGATTGCATTCCATTCACATAGTTCATGTTATCAGATGCAAAAGGTGAAAGGTAAAATTGGAATTGTAATCAAAAGGAAAGGATGTCAGGTCTCTGATGATTCAAAGAAAAGCATTAAGTCATTGTGTAATGGCATTATGGTCTATATAATCCTGCTGAGTACAAGACTGCAAAGAAATTACCTTTCCTCAAGTTGGCTGCTGAGACCTGAGAGGGGCAAGTTCTACTCAATTCTTGATTCATTAAAATAACATCTTATAGTGTTGAGTTCTATTTATTTCCCTACATAATGATTATAACTTTAAAAAATAATTAGCCTAGAGTTGGCTCCTGCCTGTAATCTTAGCTACTTAGGAGGCTGAGATCTGAGGATTAGTGTTTGAAGCCAGCCCAGGGAAGGAAAGTCTATGAGACTCTTGTTTTTAATTAACCAGTAAAAACTGGAAGAGGTAGAGTGCTTGCCTTGATTAAAACAGCTCAGGGACAATGCCCAGGCCCCAAGTTCAAGCCCCATGACTGGGAAAAACAAAACAAAACAAACACAACAGCCTTTTTAATTAAATGTCTGCTTCCCTAGTGTTTGCACTAAATACATGTTTTAAAGTTTTACATGCACAATTATTACCAAATAATAGTGTTTTTAGAATAACTGGAGATTTTAAGAACAAGCACAAATTGATTTTAACAGACAAATAGAACTCTTCCTCTTAGTTACCCACTGCAATCAGAAGAAAGGTATTTTAGCCAGTGTTCAACCTTAAATGTAAAAATTGAAAACATGGTGATTCTTTGGCGCTGTATCTTTTTTTTTTTTTTTTTATTTTGGGTCCAGTAATGGAGCCTGAACTCTGGGCCTGGGCAATGTCCCTCAGCTCTTCAGCTCAAGGCTAGCACTCTACCACTTGAGCCACAGTGCCACTTCCAGCTTTTTTCTTTTTGCTTATGTGGTGTTGAGGAATCAAACCCAGGGCCTCATGCATGCAAGGCAAGCGCTCTACCACTGAACCACCTTCCCAGCCCCTGGCGCTGTATCTTAAAAAAAAATTATTAACTTACTTTTTAGTTATTAGGGAATAGGTAGCATGGCAGTGTTACCCTTCCATATACATAGACAAGATATTCCAATCATCTCTAATGCTCTATTCTTTTTAAACACTGGATTCATCAAGAGGGAGAGTAAACAGTGGCTACTATGAATTGACAAGACATAAATTAAGTAAATTAACTCAGGAGAGCAATTTGTTTTCAAGAAGAACAGAATACAGAAATTGCTAGAAAAAAATGTAAGGGACAAAATGATGATGAAGGAGCCCAACAAGGGGGCCACCCCAGAACGAGCAGCAGAAAGTGGTGGGAGAGGGGACATAGGCCTAGAGATGGGGCAGAGATAAATCAATGGATGGGGACAGCCACTCAGAGTGTGCCCAGGAAGGGCCAGGCTGAAAAGATTTGGTGTCGTCATAGCAACGGGCTCGGCCCTGCTCCCCCTGAAGCCCATTCAGCTCTGAGCTGCCGGAACACGTTTTTAATTAAAGCGTATAAAAGTTGTTTTGTAAGGACTTCTCCTCATCCGATAGATTTCAAAATGGTTAATCAGGCTTCATCTCCTTTTGATGCTCACAAGAGCAGGGCTTCGGCATGCACAGAAAACTACTGCTGCTGTGGCTGCCTGTAAGTGAGTTATCTCTCAATCACACCTAATGCCAGGAACGATCCAGGCATCTAGTTATTTAGATAAACCTAAACAGAATTCAAGTGGGAGTCAGGAGTCCATTTTTCGGAGGATGGGTGAAAGTGTTAATATTCTTTTCTCTGGATAATAACGAACACTGGGTGGCCATTGTCCCTGCTTGGTGTGGCTGTGAAAAACAGTAAAATTTCCACCGCCTTTGGGAGATGCAGTCCAAAAGCCAAAAATAAAGGTTACAAATTATTTTGTATCAAATAACACTTAACCTACAATGGGAGATGCAGTCCAAAAGCCAAAATTAAAGGTTACAAATTATTTGTATCAAGTAACACTTAACCTACAATGGGTTTTTCTTATAAGATTTGTTTGTATCCGTCACATAAAAGATGGTAACACATCTAATGTTTTTAGAAGCTAAAAGGCCTCAACACTCCTAAATCCTCTGTCAATTCATGATGTGTAACAACAGTTGCATTGTTATTTAATAACATAGATGACTTCATAGGAAATAGCTTCTTTTGTGGATTCAACAGACAACTTCTGGGGTAACTCAAACTTTTCCAAGGTTTTTTTCTCCCTTTCTCTTAAACCTTAGCAGATGATTTTGTTTTTACCTCCACTGTTTTAAAAAAAAGATTTATACCTGTCATCTATTTCTTCAATTACCCAATATTCCTGCTTGTCATTTCTATACCAGGTGCATCCTTCATTAGGTGTGGAAGGAGTCTTATCTCCCCTCTAGGACAAACATATTGGTAGAATAATTTTACCAAGCACCAGTATTACACAAGGCCACCCTGTAACTATACATGGAGGAATGAGGCAAAAATAAAACTGATTTGTAATGTTCTTTAAGCACAGATAAGAACAAGGTAACTGTGTAAAATCATAAAAATAGCATTCTTCTAGTGAACAAGAATATTGCTTCTTTGCAAATTACAATTCCAGCTTTGTTCTATACTTCTCTTTTTCTAGTTTATGATTTATGAAGACACCCTACCATAGAATTACACATATGTCCTGACAGCTTCCATCTAAATACAAGCCCAGCCCTTTCTAACACGCTCTTAAGTTCCCCATGGTGTGTGGTCCTCTTATTTGCAATGAGCAATAAAACAACTTGCTCAACTATAGGTATGCACCTGATAGTCTGGCTAGAAGACATTGATGGCCCTTTGTTTCTTTGTTCCATGGCCTGAATTATGAAAAAGCCAGCTGAAAGCTCATCTTGGGTCTTTTAACAAAAACCCCCATCTTATTTCTATATAGATCTTAAATCTTGTCTACAAGGTTTTAAATTAAAAAAAAATTCTTTCCATAACAAAGCACCTCTGGCTCACTCTCTCACTGTCTTAGTAATAGGGGGTTGAAAAGTCTTAGTCACCATTGATTCATCCCTTTTATTGCCACACATCTTCAATTAATGTGCCCTGTCAGTAATCCCAGTGACTCCACTTACAACCTCTCTTTTTATTATTATGAAAAAGGTCATAACTTAGTCTATACTACTGTCCATTATCTATTAAAATAATCTCCAGACTTTTAGCCAGTTCTTGTCTATGTACCATTTCTAGCTTCATATTCTGCACGCTTAAATCCTAACTTCTTAAGGATAGAGTTCCCAGAAGGAAAATTTGGAATTATATAGTAGTCTTCTCCTCTTATAGAAAAGGAAAGTGCCATGTTAAGCTGAACACATAGGATAAAAAAATACAGAACAAGATTTCAATCATGTGTTATGGGATGTGTGAGAAACAAAGTTAGGTTAATTTGTAAGATTCTGTTATAGATAAGTAGTCTTGTCTTGTGAAGAATAGCTTCGACTGAGGATATTTGGCCACAGAATAAAATATTTCAGTTAGAACTGATCACATTCCAAGCATATGTGTGTGAGAATAGCATGAGTTATTACATGTGTTTGTCAAGGTCAAAAATTACAGAATTATATATTACAGTTGATATAAAGACATTTAGAACATGGTTACAGAATGAATAGGTATTCTCAGAAAATAATGACCGTCTCAACACTAAATATTTAAGTGTAGACTAGATGACCATATGGATGGTGTTTCTCTCAAATCTGTGCTTTATTTACTTAACTATGGGAATTGTACATTTGGTTGTAATAGATATTTTGAACAAAATGTGCTTTTATTTCATGAAAACCATCAGTAGTCATTTGTCTTATCTCACATATTTACTACTTCTCCATTGTTTTCCTTCCTTCTGTATCACCAGGATCATCATGATTCTTTCCATGATCATTTTCTTGTTGAATATTAACTTTAGTATTACTTTTAGTGGAGTTGGGCTGGTGAGACTGTCTCAGTTTTGATGAGAATTAAATTCTAATTTTTTTGTTTTACTAGTAGAACCTTAAAGATATTACTTTATTTTGTTCTCTGAGAAGTCAGCTGTCAGTCTTATTCTACTATTTTGATAGTATTGTCTTTTTAACTTTCAAGTGTTTTTTTTTTCAAATCTCTACTAATATTAACTCTTGAGGCATTTCTGAGACTTTTTCTATTACTTTATCATTTCACATGGATCTTTTCCTAATATTGCTTTTTGAAAATTTAAATGCCAGGTGTTGCATATAAAGGATAATAGAGATTGAGATAAATGACTAACATGGGAATTCCTTCTTCTGTGAGATCAGAAGTTGGGCTAACTTTTCAGCATTTGAGGTAAGTTGGATTTTGTTGTTATCATGAATATCTTCAGTATACAACAGGCTAAAAGTTCCTACCATGGTGGGCCAAGCTGCCAAGCTGTGCTTAGTATGGAGCCAGGAGGCCTGAAGGAGTTTTGCTTTGTTCTCATTCTTTCTCTCTCCCTTACTCCCTCAGATTTCAACAAGTTCTCTTCCTTGCAGACATGTCTTTAAATGTCTTTAATCATCTTTGTTCTCCCACAATAGATAGCTGTTACCTGTCTCTAGATGTAGCCTCCTAGTGGGGGACAGGAATTGCTTAGGCAAATTCTGCGCACCTGAGCTTCCTCCAGTGGTAGAAAATATCAGTTTCCTCATCAGGGTAGGTTCTATAGCATAGGCAGGTTCCCTGTCAATTCTTTCAAATTCTACTTGGTATTGGTGGGGTATCACTTATGAGATTTATCTATATCATTTACCTATCTATCTCATCAAAATCTATACCTCTATATGTCTATCCATACATTTGCCTACTATCTTTTTGTTCTGGCATTGGAATTTGGACTCAGGGTCTGCATGCCGTTGTTCAGCATTTGTGTTCAAGGCTGGTGCTCTACAACTTGAGCCACACCTCTGCATCCTACTTTTTGCTAACTAGAGATACTAAGAGGCTTATGGACTTTCTTCGTGTCTTTGAACCACATCTACGGATCTCAGCCTCTTGAGCAATTAGGATTACAGGCATGAGCCAAAAGAACTGTTTAATCTAGCTGTGATGTGTCTATGTGCTTTTTCCTCCCTCTAGTATTCTTATATAGTTCCTCTTCCCCCTCTTTATCAGAGTCTCATCAATTAGCCAAGACTGGCTTAGAACTCTGTATGTAGCCAAGGGTGGGCTTGTGATCCTCCTGCCTCAGACTCCTCAGTGCCATCTGGAGTCTCTTTTTTCAGTGGCCTGACATCTTCATTTGTTTTGGAAATTCCTAGCCAATATCTTCAAACACTGATGTTATTCCATATTTTTTTCTATCTTGGGACTCCAATGCACACACGCTAAACTTCCATATACATGTCCTGTATATTGTTTCCTATATTTCAAATATCTTTTCATCTCTTTTTATTCTTCAATTTGAATGGCTCATTGGCTGCCTCTCTTTCAATTCCTAAGTCCCCTTTTCTTATGGCTCTTATATCTGTTACTAAAATTAAATGCTGAATTCTCATATTTGTTTATTTAAGTAAATGCAAAGGGGCTCACCATACAAGCCAGGCTGACTTTAAACTTGAGGTCCTTCAGTGTCCTGAGTGCTGGATTACAGGAAGCCACCATATCCAGCTGAATTTTAATTTTATTTATTTGTTTTGTCAGTCCTGGAGCTTGTATGCAAGGCCTGGACACTGTCCCTGAGCTTTTTTGGCTAGCACTCTACCACTTGAGCCACAGTGCCACTTCTGGCTTTGTTTTAATGGTTTATTGGAGATAAGAGTTGCATGAACTTTCCAGCCCAGGCTGGCTGGGAGCTGCGATCCTCAGATCTCAGCCTCCTGATTAGCTAGGATTACAAGTGTGAGCCACTAGCACCCAGCTTGTATTTTAAATTTTAACTCATAGCTGTCAGTTCTAAGATTTCCATTAAATTCTGTGTATGCTAGTTTCAAAACCTCTATCATGTGCAGATTAAGTTTCTATTTTCTCTTGATTTTTTGATTATTTGGCTTTTTCCCTCTGGCATGACTGGTTATTATTTATTGAATTACTATGAAATAATAACTAATGAATAACTGGATTGACTGATGAAAAGTAGGGATTCCAGCTGATACTGTCTTAGAGAGATTTAAATTTTTTTTCATGAGTTTGGAGAGATTCCTTTGGTATAGTTAAAATTGGCCTACTTGAATTTGTTCTTATTGTTGTGTTATAGCTTTTCCAGGATCTAAACAAAACGTTGAGTTTCTCTTCTTTGGTGAATCTCAGGAAACTGACAAATACTCTCCTTAGCTTTTATCTTCCTAGAGTTTTTTGCTTTGTTTCTCTGTGTCTTGAGTCTAAGCCTCTGAGAAATCAGAAAAGGGTCTTGAGTGAAAATTGCATATAGAATGATGGCTTCAGCTGTCTGTAGTACTTTTCTTTTAATCATAGCTGCTTAATTTAATGCTAAACTCCATTTTTCTCCCTCCATCCAGTGAAACTACCACAAACTCAAGAATGCTGCACTTGTTATACCTCGATGATCCATCTAGTCATTGAATCAGCAAACACTGGGACTGGAAAATACAACCTTGAATGCAGGATTCACATCAATATGTTTTTGCTTTCGCCAGGATTGTAGGTACCTGAGATCATGGCTGAACTGGTTGTTCTCTAGAGCATTCACATTTTGTTTTGTTTTGTTTTATGTCCAAGTTTTATGGTTATTCTAAGAGAGTAAATTAATCTGATCCTAGCAACTGTGTTATAGCCAAAAGTAAAAATGTTTCCTTATTATTAAGACCCTACCCATCAGGTCTTGGTGATTTATCTGAGGCCCTCTTAGTTATCTTGTGTTTAAGCTTCAACCTCATGTTTTATCCATATTTTACTAGTTGGCATATATTTGAGGTCATAGTTAAGGTAGCATTTATTTTCCTGTAAACTCCAGATGATTAGTCAATAAAGATCATCTGGTTCTATAGTTCTAGAGTTTAAGTTCTTGGTACTATTTAATCTATGATGTTTGCTTTACCTAAAGGCCAAAACCCCACAGATTAACATCATCCTGAAGAGCAAACCTTAACACTGAGAAATGGATCACTAAACAGAACTCCTGCTGGAGTTTGGGTTACATCACGTAGCACCTTCATAGAGAAAAAGTTAGATAAATATGTATTTCATTCAAATTATCAAAGTAGTTGTACTATATAAAGGAAATAAACAATGTAGGCCCTGTTAGTAGAAGTAGAGGCAGAATACTCCAGAGGTAAAAGACCTCTATTGAAGATTGTTGGCAAACAGCAAGAAGATGAAAGACTAGCAAGGACTTGAAAGGGTGCTAGTATTAAAGTTTTATAATATATACTGGAGAGGAATATAATTTGAGTCTTTGTTGAAGTTAACATCTGTGGTACAGATTGAAAACTGGTGGTGCATGAATCTCTTTGGAAGGATGTTGTAGTATAGTCACTAGCCAAGTAAGTATGATTGCGTACATGGTAATTTAGACCATGGACCTCCAAAATAGAAAAAAGAGTAAATAATTGGAAACCAAAGACATTTATAATGCAAAGGTGTAGATGTAACCCTCTTCAAGTGCTAGATCTCTTGCTGAAAGATTTCATGTCATTGACATTAAATAAGTGAAACATTTCACTGGTAGCCACAGAAAGACATCCAATGCTACTGCCAGCACGTAACTGTTATGCAATGTGAACAACATTCCTTATCAAATCTTTTCAGAAGCAGTAACTAGCAAGTTAGAAAACAACTTCCTGGGGGCTGGGAAGGTGGCTCAGTGGTAGAGTGCTTACCTTGCATGCATGAGGCCCTGGGTTCGATTCCTCAGCACCACATAAGCAGAAAAAGAAAAAAAAAAGCCGGAAGTGGCACTGTGGCTCATGAGGTAGAGCGCTAGCCTTGAGCTGAAGAGCTGAGGGACAGCGCCCAGGCCCAGAGTTCAGGCCCCATGACCGGACCCCCCCCAAAAAAAAAGTAAAAGAAAAAGAAAAAAGAAAGCAACTTCCTGAAAAAGTAAAGTCTATATCTATTATTACAGTTTGATCGCAGTTAGTGGCTGCATGGTGAAAACCATGCAGTGGGGGCTAGCTGGAGGAAGCAGGTCCCAGAGCATGCCTTTGAAGGTTACAACTGGTCCTCTCTAGAGTGAGGTAAGAAGCCTTCTCCTCTCCATGCTCTGGTTACCATGGTATTCTGCCAAAAATCCAAGGGGCCAACCGACCATGCACTAAACCCTCTGAAACTGTGAGGTAAAACAAATGATTTCCTCCTTTAAATTGCTTTTCTCAGGTATTTAGGTGATAGCAATTTAAAGCTAATGCATCCACTGTCTCAATTTCTAAGCAATTTCTAACTCTTGGTTCACTGACATCTAAGTTTGATCTTACATAAATGTAATTGAAAACTTTCTCATAGAAGTCACCAAGAACTTCTTAATGGCCATTCCTAGTGGCACTCAGCTCAAACATCTCCATTGGGGAGCTTTCCTTAATATCATTGATAAGGCAAGATCTCCTTTCACTGGGCAAAACATTCTGAGCCTCTCTCTATTATGGCATCTACCATACCGTATTATAAATATTTATACATCTTATTTATTCTGGACTATGATTTCTTATGCGATCAGACTGTCTTGTTCAGCTTTGTATTCCCCTCACCTGGTAAGGTTTTGACTGAATTCTTACTAAAAAACAAACAACATTTTCCACAAGATTTATGCATAGGAAAAAATACTGGTGATATCCAAATATAACAAAAAAAATAACAATTGTCATGTGGACTTCCAAGTCAGAACAGAGTACCAACATTCTTCTTAAGAACATTACTTTTAACTTGTCTGATACTGTTCATGAGCTATATTTACAAATAATTAAATGATTAATATGTGATTATTATGTTTAAGTGTTTCATAGTTGGTCCTTTTATGCCCTGAATGTCACCCACTGCCAGTGTTTACTAATCATACTTCTTTTTTTTGGGGGGGGGAGTCCGGTCGTGGGGCCTGAACTCTGGGCCTGGGCGCTGTCTCTCAGCTCTTCAGCTCAAGGCTAGGCTCTACCACTTGAGCAATAGCGCCACTTCGGGCTTTTTTTTCTTTTTGCTTATATGGTGCTGAGGAATGTAACCCAGGGCCTCAGGCATGCAAGGCAAGCACTCTACCACTGAGCCACCTTCCCAGCCCCTAATCATACTTCTTATAACTCTGTCACATTGTAATTTTATTCAGTAAGGATTATAGTAACTTAGCTATTTTTAAGTGTTTCCTAAGAGGTTCAAAGACATATAAAAATCAAGTAAAATAAACACCTTACATGAACAAAATTTTTATTTAAAAATTTAAATTTTACTTAATATGGTTTGGTTGCATAATATGCCTTATGGTCAATGAAGAAATCTGTCACATGCTTACAACTTAAAATTAATATGCAGGAATCTGGGCACTGGTGGCTCACGCCTGTAATCCTAGGCTACTCAGAAGGTTGAGATCTGAGGATAGCAATTCAAAGCCAATCTGGGGCAGGAAAGACTTTTAGCTCCAACTAACCACCAGAAAGCTAGAAGTGGACTGTGGCTTAAGTGGTAGAGCTCTAGTGTTGAACATAAAAGCTCAAGGAGCATCCCTTGGCCTTGAATTCAAGCCCTAGGACACACACACACACACACACACACACACACACACATTAGTATGTGAGGACAATTCTGTCCTATATTTTTATGAACACACTCATATGTACTTGTATGTGCGTATGTGTACTATGGCTATATACATGCAAACAAGACAAATATTCTACCACTTTGCTAAATACTGACTCCCATCCTCCCATACACTTTCTTTCTTTCTCCTTCCTTCCTTCCTTCCTTCCTTCCTTCCTTCCTTCCTTCCTTCCTTCCTTCCTTCCTTCCTTCTCTTTCTCCTCCCCCCCCCCTTCTTCCTTCCCTCGCTGGTGTCAGAGCTGGAATTCCAGGCCTGCATGCTTTCTTCTTACTGCTGTGCTCTTAAGCCAAATATCCAGGACAGCTTTCTGATGGTTAGTTAGAGGGAATCTCACAGACTCTTCTGCCTGGTCTGACTTTAAACATTGGTCCTCCAGGGTGGGCTCAGCCTATTGAATAGCTAGCATTACAGGCATAAGCCATGAGTGCTTGGCTAGGAACCACTCCTACACACTGGTGATTTTGTTTTGTAAAGAACTATAGTTTTGGAAGTACTTTGGGATTTAATAACTGATGCTTGAGCATGGTAGGCTTTTGTCCTCTGGTAGTATAGAAATAAAACCTTGAATGAAGAGCACAGTTATAGTAAGGTAACAAAGAACAAAGAACTTTTTTTTTTAAAGGAAGCAAAGACCACTCAAAGAATCAGCTGTGAGATGGGGAAACAGTCGTTGGTCTCAGGGTCTCTGAGCTGTTAATTTATGTTACTCTTACCCCTACCTCTTTTTCTAGTCCCTTTAGTCAATTTGTTAGATTGTGATTGGCATATCTAAAACAAGTAAGACCCTTCCCTGGAAGTAGCCTCAGGATGGTATGTTGGTTTGGGACATTGTGACATTCCCCCTAACCTGTTTTTCCCATTATGATATAGAGACATATGGGAATTTGAAGTTATCTTTGGTTCTTTCCTTTCCTTTTGATTTGTACCATATGCACTTCTTAGATACTGGAAACAAAGACCCGTCAAACAGACTATAGGAAAATAAGAGGCCAATTTTTTTTTCTTCTAATGGTAACTCATAATTCCTAATATAACCTTTAATTCTATTTTTTTCTACTTCTAATAAAGTGAAAACAATGCATCTATGACAATACTTTCTAGTAAGAGGAGCTTAGAAAAGATGTGTAGGAAATAAACTTTGGGGCAATTAAATATTCTTTGTAGTAGATCTTATAATAACAAATAGAACAGTGAAGATATCAAAGTATAAATTTGCCATGTAGTCATGTAACTTGAAAAAATATCACAACTAGTATATGTCATAAAACTACTCACTCTTGAAGCACAGTATAGCTGTGACAATTATTTCAATATATCTCTTTTCAAAGATAAATTTTAAACTCAGGAAAGTAATGTTTGGATTTGGGAGAGTTAAAAATCACCAAGCAAAAGTAGCTCCTTTTAGATAAGGGGATTGAAGGGTGGAGCAGGGGAACAATACACTAAAGTGCTTTTCTTTCACAGATCTTGGTTCAAATTAAGGTTAAATTCCAAAGGAGGACATGTTTCCCCAAATGGAGTCTTTAAGGACATGCCTTTGTTTCCAACTTCCCAGAGAAGATATATGTGAGCACAAACAAAGCATTTCATAATAAATTTAAGTTTTATAGAGTGACTAATGCCCTGGGGAGATAAGGCAGACTCCCAGTCACCTGTGCTTTATCCAGGTAGAAGAAATTATGCCAAGGGAACACTGAAAAACTTTATTTCTTTAGAGAGGATGGCAGCAACTTGGTAGGTAGCAGAAAGGCTCTTGGTTTTTCAAGTCTCCTTGGAATGACTCTCCCTTCCCCACTGTGAACACAGTTTAGCATTTATGTACTTTGGAAGGACAAAGAGATGAGGTAAGCCTGCCAAAATTTGAACCTGTTTCTGAGAACCTGTTAGTAGGTCAACTGTTATAAATGTAAGAGAAACTGCAAATCAGTAGAAGACATTAGAAAATTTTGATTTAGCCCATAAATAGCTGTATTAAAGCTTGTATTGTTTCTTCTAGATCTTGTGTGAGGTAACACGATGTTTAAAAGGCAAGAGTTTCATTATTCCTTAGTCCCATTAGACCTGGGTGGGTGTAGGGATGGGAAGTAGAACAGTAATGAACAGAAGCAAAACTTTCTTGCTAGAAATATTCTTCAGTTAACAGAAGAAAAGAGATTTACTTATGGTCTTGCTAAAAATGATTAATTAATCTATCGCTTAACAGAAGACAAGAGATTTGCTTATGGTCTTGCTAAAAATAATTAATTAATCTATCATCTCCTTCTAAGAAAGACAAATAGTTTATGTTTTGTAAATAGTGCTTTACTTTCCCCTTTCCTTTCTTTTATTTTTACATTATTATTTATTAACTAGAATCCTATCTGTCAAGTCTTTAATCTAGCAAGTTATCTCTAAATTTATGGCCAGGTAAAGTCACTCCCTGAATACATATATCCCTTTCCATGTGAAAATCCTATCAACTTCAGTTGAATGGGTCAAACTTAGTCATGTGGCATGGGCAGAAGGAGGCCCTTTTTGTTTGGGCAATAAAAATCTAGTTATGTTCAAACATATCAAATGCATCATATAACTTTTTTTTGTACTTATAATTTGTGGGATTCATTTCAAATTTAAACAAAATATAGCAACCGTCTCTGCCCCTTCACACATACAAAAAAAGGAAACAGGGCCATTAGAATAAACTTGGTTTTAAGGTATTTTTGGGCGACTTTTGTTTTTGTTTAGTATATCAATCTGCCAGTCACTAGTTGTGATCCTAGATAGAATTTAGTTATTCCAAGCTGTTGGAACCTACTCATTTCTTTAGAGTGCCCTACTTCCTTTCTGTGATCTGACCTAGATTAAAACTTTAAATAAATACCTTCCATTTTGTATGTTAGTCAGTGACTAAGGGAAGAAAACTTCTCTGCCTCTGAACTAGTAAGCAAAGGTAATGAAAGCTACGTAATACAAAATCTAAATTTCAAAAAATTAATTAACCTTTCAGATAGGAATACCACAAGGGGGCAGGTGAAACCAGGTTAGTTCCCAGGTAAGAGGGTCTCAGTATTAAGGAATTCTAGTTAAGAGGGTAAAAGATGATGTGAAAATTAGAAACAAATCTAAACATAATATTTCCTTATGCATATAAACATTAGATTTGAGTCACTCAAATTTATCACTCACTCACGTGAAATTAGCATATTCCAAAGACACTTATTACAAGCTATGAAGAATATAAATGAAAGATACCAAAGCAATGTAGATAGTCATACCTTCAAAAAGCTTACTATGTTGAAGAATTAGATGGTTTTACCAGTTTATCTGTGAGAAGAAATCCAAAATTTACCACAGAGCATTCAGGGTGTTTTGAAAATAATACAGGCAAAGTGCCAAATAATCAAAAAGAAACATGAAAAGATACCTTTGAATCAAGTTTTAGTCTTAATAACAATTTCATAAGAGAAATACACACTTTGAATATTAAAACTGAGAAATTTCAGACTAAAGCATCTGCTGGAAAATGTCATTGAAAGAATCTGATTTGGTTTTTCTGTAGAACTTAAACCTAGCCTACCAATAGGAGGCAAAATTGCTATTTAAAGATAAGCTTTAAGTAGTACCTCCTATTGAAGCAACTTGCAGTCATGGTAATATTAACTTCTTATTTAGGCCTCTTCAATAATTTTCTGGAGTAACAATGTAGGAGTCACTTTTTTCATCATACATCTATTGATTGGTGAGAGGCAACCTAGTTTGTACAACAGGATACTCCAGGATGAGTATTTTTTCTATTATACAATGGGTTGTAGTACCCTAGAATTTAATGCTAGGCAAATATTAAGATTATTTTAAAAGCAAAGCTCTGAATTCTAGTATGAATGCCGATTTTAATGTCAACTTAACAGAGTCTACTGCTCTAAAATTTTTTGTTTTCTTTGTGTTTATGCATGTGTGTGTGAACAGTACATACATGCATACACACATACATAACACACACTCATATATATATAAGCGCACATGCACATACATACATGATGCAGTCCATTGGTGGTAGCCTTCTAGGGTGTCTTAGCTTTCTCTTCCTGGTCTTTATCAGTAATTTCAGGGTCCACATAAGCTCTGTCACCTGAAGGACATGGAAGCAGCTTCTGCAATGCTTGAAACAATAATGCTTTGATTTGTCTATGTAAAAAGTTGGGTGGCTTTTAAATGCTGACCAGTCTAGGGCTATTTGCACATAGAAGACATTCAATAAATATTTGTTGATTTGATTTATTCTAGGGTAAAGAACTGAGTAATAACTCTTTTTGTATTCACTAATGTGCTATGGCTGAGCCTGTGTACAAATGCATTTATAAGTAAATATGAATGGTCATGGTCACTGAAGATGTTTTAGAGAGAGAGAAAAAAGTCTAGATCTACTGGCTCTTAGGAATAGCAGTGATTGGGAGCATGATTAATAAAATACTCCAAGTGGTTACAAAATACTAGATGAAAGATGTTTTAAATACAGTCTCATAAAAGAACTTTCTGAAAAACTTTGAAAACTAAGTGGCTACTACATGGTATTTGAATCAGTCATATATTGATGGGTTACACTGTCTCTCATTTCACATACTATGGTAAAAGAATTTTAATATAAAACCCAAAATATTTTGTTTACATTCTGATTATAAAATTTATTGAGCATACCTAAGTCACATAATACTTCCTTTGGTATGTATCATCTCCCTTGCAAGAGTCACAAAAATGTTTATGTATGGTTTTAGTGATAATTTAACATAGAGAATGTGAATTTCTCCCAAATATCAAGTAATGGGTAACTTGTAAAGAGTTAAAATGTACCTCCTATCATTCAGAAGAGCATATCTGATTTATTTCCTTTTCTGGATCACCAACAGTAAAAACTGTTTCTAAGCTTACAACTTGTTAAATTTTGGCTCAAGGCGAATTTACAACAGCAAAGTTTATGATAAAATCTGTCAAAACATTAACCAGGATGGTACAAGTTTCAGCTTTTAACAGCAGCAGATAGGGAGGTAGTAGCTTACAAGAGCTCAGGGATGGATGCATTTTTGTACTTCTAGCTATAGAAATGCCTGCTCATAGCTTATAAAATCCTTCAATTCTCTGACTCATTTTGCTCCAATGGAAAGCTCGAAAAGAGGATTATGAGTTAGATAGGTGGTGTCAAAGACATAAGAGATCCTAGAATCAAATTCTTAGTAAAAAAAAATTACCTGAGAGAAATTCTAGATGTTCAAAATTAAAACCTAAGAATCTATAGCATTTTTGACTTCTTGTCCTATTGATTTCAAGAAAATTAAAAAATTCAAACAACGTAAGAATGAACACAATCAATGTCTTAAATCTTTTTTTGCGGGCTGGGATGTAGCTCAGTGGCAAAGCACTTGCCTAGCAAATGCAACATCCTGGGTTCGGTCCCCAGTACCAAAAAAAGAAAAGACAAAAAAAAAAAAATGAATCCAGTGTAATTCATTTGGCCATGTGCCAGCCTTTGAATACTATTTATTGAGATAATTTTAATTTTAAAACATGGTAAACAATGCTGGCCTTTCAAGTTTGCTACCCTTTCATGAATAAAGAAGCAGTATTTCCTAGAAAATTACAAAAAATATTGAAAGTATCATTGATTATATACAATGATAATAAAATGTAGACAGTTACCTTCACAAGGTACACACTAGAAATAAGTTTTAGAGGAGGAAACTGAGAAATACAATTTAGTTAGATACACTTATGAGAGATTTTTGAGAAGACAACACTCTTAAAGAGCTTAAAAGTTTTTGATGTGCTAATTTTATTGCCATACAAGCCAGCGAATACTGTGTTTTAAAGTTTCAAATATCTTTGATATAACTGGCCTATTTATTGAAGGATGGTATGCATTTCTGAAGCTTTTAGGTGCTTTAGTCGACAAATCATATTTTGAAAATTGGTGCAGACTGCAGAGACAAAAGGGATATAATTAGTAACTAAATATGAATTTTGGAAAGTGTGGATGGTATACACAATTTATTATTTTTTACTTTCAAATATTTTAGAACACAACTCTAGTTTTGAAAGAACAGTATATAGCTAGAAGCAACCTGAGGAAAGTAAAATCAGAATTCAGAAAACTTTGGTTATCTTTAGGAAAGGATGGACTACTGAATTTGGAAATATGAAGCAGAGGCAGTGCACCAGAACATATCTAAAAAAGACCACAGTGGTTTATACAAGGCTTGAATTTTCCCTCTTCTTACCTTAATTTGGATATACTTGGTCCCAGAAGAAACTTAGTTCTTACTGCCCTGATTCAATCGAGATTTAACTGGTCCATATGGTGGTGTAGAAGTTTACATTGTAGTCAACAAAATGAAGCCATGTCTTCACTTTACCACAGAGTGAATATCAAACTTTTGAGAGTATGGGACTATAAATTAACAGCTACATGAGACATGCTTATTAAAAAAAAAGCAAACTAAACAAAAATAACAATAACAGCAATCAAATTTTACATCAATGTTTTACATGAAAGTGATTATGGCTAAAATTTATAGGTCTTAGGTAGTAAGAACAATGTTTAACCTGGGAATGTGTCAGATTCTGGATAACATATATAAGTAGCATTTTTAAAGTGCCACCATTGTAGAAAAGGAAATTCAAAATTTTAAATGCTTTATTTATTTTTTTTAGGAAGACTTACCACATCCATGTTTTGAATCTAATACAGTTTGAAAACTTAGGTTTCATCAAGAATCTACCTGTGTAAAGAAATATGAACAAGACTGGACCTCTGACCTCCAGAAGTTTACACTCTAGTAGGAGATGGAGCAGGCGTGCTGAGAACTCAGAAAACTTAACTGCTCTTCAGGGAACTTCAGGAAGAGCAACAAGGCACACAGAGCATAGATTAACTATAATTTAGTTGTAGGATGGGGTGGGGAATTAATGAATTTTTTTTTTTTTGTAGAGGTGGCATGTAAAAGTTCTTGAAGGGAAAACTGGATTTAAACAAGTGAAGGTACATTTGTTTAAGTAGAGGATTAGAAACAACAAATGAATAAAAACAGTTTAAAAAGAAACAAATTGCTCATTCAGAACCTAGAGCTTTTTATTAATTCTCTTGCACCTGTATGTAACCAAACAATGTGACATAAACTTCTATTTATACAACTTGCTCTTTCAAAAACAAAACAAAACAAACCACCAGGTGCCAGTGGTTCATACCTGTATTTATAGCTACTCAGGAGGCAGAGATCTGAGGATTATGGTTCAAAGACAGCCCCCACCAGAAAACTTTTGAGATTCTTATCTCCAATTAATCATCAGAAGACCAGAAGTGGAGCTGTGAACTGAAGTGGTAAAGAGTTAGCCTTGAGAAAAAAAAGCCCAGAAACAATGCCCAAGCTCTAAAAGCAAGCCCCAGTACCAGCACCCTTCCCCCATAGAAAGTCCAATTTAGGCCTACACAATTTTCTTAAAATTTACAATGATACATGCAAATGCAATTTTTAAGCTTTCTACATACAATGGGTTGTTGGAAATTTTATAAAAGTAGAAACGTGATTGATATTGAGGAGTTAAATGAAACATTTCATTGCAGAAGTTTTTCTTCACTTCTACATGACAAAGAAGGTTATGCGTTCATTTTCCTCTAAATAAAAGCATAGAATTATTCTTTTTTCTCTCCTCCTCCTCCTCCTCCTCCCTTCCTCCTCCTCCTCTTCTTCCTCTTCTTCTTCTTCTTCTTCCCCTCCTCCCC
>NW_012267232.1:16351613-16394789 GCF_000151885.1 Dipodomys ordii
CTCCCCCTCCTTCTTCTTCTTCTTCTTCTTCTTCTTCTTCTTCTTCTTCTTCTTCTTCTTCTTCTTCTTCTTCTTCTTCTTCTTCTTCTTCTTTTTTGCTGGTCCTAGGGCTTGAACTCAATGCTTGGGCACTATCCCTGAGTCTCTTTGTGCTCAAGGCTAGTGCTTTACCACTTGAGTCACAGCACCACTTTAGGCTTTTTCCTAGTAGTTTATTGGCAATAAGAGTCTTAAGGACTTTTCTGCCTGGGCTGGCTTCAAACTGTGATCCTCAGATATCAGCATGAGCCACCGGTGCCTGGCAGAATCATTCTTTATTATATTATCACATTTAAGAAAAGTTGCAAAAAGTGTAATTTTGCAAAGCAATGACTACGATGTCATAAAACATTAATTAGTAAGAAATTGGTGTACACAAGGGGAAACAAAGGAGGAGGCAAAAATGCTTGATAAGAAATGTACTCAGCCGGGCGCTGGTGGCTCACGCCTGTAATCCTAGCTACTCAGGAGGCTGAGATCTGAGGATCGCGGTTCAAAGCCAGCCCGGGCAGGAGAGACCGTGAGACTCCTATCTCCAATAAACCACCAGAAAACCGGAAGTGGCACTGTAGCTCAAGTGGTAGAGCGCTCCCCTTGAGCTGAAGAGCTGAGGGACAGCACCCAGGCCCAGAGTTCAAGCCCCACGGCCGACCAAAAAAAAAAAAAAGAAATGTACTCATTACCTTGCACATGTAATTGTAACCCCTCTGTACGGTATTTTCACAATAAAAAATTAAAAAAAAGAAATTGGTGTACACATTTAAGTGCAGTCTTTCAAAGGATCAACTATATATATAATTGTCCCAAATATACTTTAATTTTCTCCCTGAGAATTATCTTTAGAAGTAGTATATAAGTTAGAGAAGAAACTATATTCTCTCGTTGTCAGTCAGTAGGCTTTTAGATTAAAATAATGTTTAGAAGCAAAATGATGCCTAGATTTTAAGGCAGAACTTGTCGTTAGTAAGTCAATGTGTACATAATCTATATGGGTCAGACAGCCATTCTTTGTGACATTACCAGGAGTATCTCCCCAAGCAACAAAAAACATTGTCATGGAAGAAAACAGCCACATGAGATAAAGCAAACAGCATGTGGCTGTTTTTACTTTTCAAATATTGCATAATTTTGTCCCTATGTTTTAACAAAGTTTCTAAGTTTAAACAGGTATTACTTTTGAAGTTTCTGCTCCAACAGATATCATTTTTGAGACAAAAGCCACTTCATTTAAACTTTCTTAGGTGAAACTTGTTTTTTAATTTATTTTTCATATATTTTGTGAAGGCTATTTTTTTTCAGAGTAGTACTACACAGACAAGTGTATCTTAGTGTATGCAGACATATAAATCATACTGTTTTAAACATAAAATCAGAAATGTTGATTGCTGCTGTTTTCTAAATTTTGTATTCCTGGGAACAAGTGTTAAAAGTTCCTTAACTAGAGCTTAACAACACAATGGCTGAAGGAATGGAGTTACCACATAAGTGTTTAAATTCCTTGCTGGATCCCTAGCTACAATAGAGAAGAAAGTTCAAACAACAAAAACAGAGTTGCAAGGTCTGAACTTGTGTGTCATGGATACCTCTTACTCATCACTAGGCAGCTCTTATTCAGGGTAACCAGGCCTTCCCAAGCAACATGGTTAATTGAGTAAAATTTCTGAATGTTTTGGCAGCAGATAAACCAAAGTGGCTCATGGCTCATAACTCAAGCATTTCATTTTAGGCAGCTACTAGCTTTTTTCTGTTCAGGCTAATTTGGATTATTCAGTCATTTTTACTTCTTAATGAAAAAGTGCTTGTAGTTACTGATGGGGGCAGAGTTGCAATTATGGTTCTTGGAAAGTATGTTCATTATTTGCTCACTGTGCTCATACATACAAGTGATACTAAATTCTAAACATTAGCAGTACAATTCTCTCATGTTTTCTCAATTTAATACATTCAACCTTGACTGCGGTGTCTGGTTTTGATTTACCAAGCATCTCCTGTAGAAAGCAACTAAAGATGTAGGATAGAAAGTGATTAACATCTCTTTGGGTTTTTTGTTTGTTTGTTTTTTAATTGTAAAGGTGATGATGTACAGAGGGGTTACAGTTACATAAGTAACGTAGAGTACATTTCTTTTCAGTGTTTTCTGCTTGTTTTCTCTTGCTCTCCCTCTCCCCCAATTCCCTACCCGGCAAGTCCTAAAGTTCATTTCCAACATAGTGTCTTGTGAGTATCACTGTTGTCTCACCATTTCTGTGATTCCCCTTCCCATCCCCAAATGGGTTAAATTTATATGAAATACAAAGGCTACCAAAATAAAAAAACAATAACAGGAGGTAAACCAAAGGGGGGGGACAAAAGAAGAAAAGAAATAACTGCATACAGTACACTAAGAAAACAACAAAACACCAAAAAACCCCCCAACAACCTTGTTTCCATATCGTAGTTCATTTTGATTAGTATCATTTCATACTGTCATATGTACATAGCTATTGAGGTATTTTGATCCTCTGATAGAACTATCCTAGACACAACACTAATTATTACAAATGAGGGATATCAGGGAGCCTATGTTTCTTTGGGTCTGGCTTACTTCACTTAATAGGATTTTTTCCAAGTATTTCCATTTCCTTATGAATGGGGCAATGCCACGCTTTCTGATGGAAGCATAGAATTCCATTGTGTATATACATAACATTTTCTTTATCCATTTATCTAGTGAGGGGCATCTGGATTGATTCCATGTCTTGGCTATGATAAGTACTGTTGCAATGAACCCAGTTGTGCTGGTAGCTTTGGTGTGGCCTTGTTTGTGGTCATTTGGGTGAATGCCCAGGAGTGGAACTGCAGTGTCATAGGGGAACTTTTGTTTTGTCTGCTTTCCAAAGTGGTTGAACAAGTTTACATTCCCACCAACAGTGTAGCAGCATTCCCTTTTGACCACATCCCAGCCAGTATCTGTTATTATTAATAGTTTTCTTGATAATGGTCATTCTAACTGGGGTGAGGTAGAATCTCAATGTTGTTTTGACTTGCATTTCTTTTATGGCCCGAGATGTTGGACATTTCATGTGTCTTTTGGCCATTTTATTTCCTCTTCAGAGAAGTCTGTCTTTGTCTTTAGCCTGCTTATTAATGGGGTGGTTGTTTCTTTTAGGTTTTATTTTTGGGGAGTTAATTTTTTGAGCTCTAAGTATATTTTAGATATGAGATCCTTGTCTGTTGTATAGCTAGTGAAGATCTCCCAATCTGTGGCCTATTTATCTTGCTAGCTATTGTCCTTTGGAAGCTCTGCAGTTTAATGCAATCCCATTTATCCAACCTTTCTTTGATTTGTTGTGTTTCTGGGTCTTTTTTGAGAAAGTTTCAACCTGTGCTAAGGAGCCCTAAGGTTTCTCCTATTCCTTCTTGAAATATTTTCAGGGTATCTGACTTTACATTGAGGTCTTTGATTCATTTGGAGTTGATTCTGATGCAGGGTGATAGATAAGGATACGACTTCCATTTTCTACAGGTATTTAACCAGTTCTGCCAGCACCATTTGTTGAAGAGGCTATCTTTCTTCCATCCTGTTTATTTTGCTTCCTTATCAAAGATTAGGTGGCCATAGGTCTGTGGGTTCATTTCAGGGTCTTCATTTCTATTCCATTAGTCCTCAGACCTGTTCATGTGTCAGTACCAAGCATTTTTTTTCTTTTTTAATAACTATGGCTTCATAATAGAGTTTAAATTTGATATTGTTATTCCTCCAGCACCATTCTTCCTGCTAAGAATTGTTTTTGCTATTTGGGGTCTTCTATTATTCCATATGAATTTTTGGATTGCTTCTTCTATTTCATTAAAGAATGCTGTTGAGATATTGATGGGTATTGCATTGAACTTGTAGATAGCTTTTGGCAGTATTGCCATTTTCCTGAGATTACCATCTCTTTGAATGCATCAATATGTTATTAAAGAATATTTAGAGGAGGCATGAATCTAAAACTGAGAGCCCTCAGAGGGGAAGCAAAAGGAGCACTTTTTACCTAGAAACATTGGACTTATAATAGGGCAAAGTTGAGCTTTGGTTTTCATGACTTTCTAATATAGCAGGAGATAGGAGACAAAGCATAGGACCAGCTCAAGAAAAAAAAGTCTAGAATTTAGATTATGAATGCAGGACAAAAGAACACTTGTGCTACACATTTTATAAACACAATATCTTGTGGATATTCAGTCCAAATTAATACTATGTCAGTGGTTCAATAAATTTGAGTTATGATTTCAGTTATCCAAGTCTTACATGTATGTTTCGTTTTTTTAGTAACTGGCAGAAACAAATGGAAGCCTCTGTGGAGGAAGCCAGCTTTAAACTAGGTTTTTATTTCTTCTTTTTGTGCCTATCCTGGGGCTTAGGCCTTGGGCATTTCCTTGAGCTTTTTTGTTCAAAGCTAGCACTCACCATTTGAGCCACAGCTCCACTTCCAGCATTGTGGTGGTTAATTGGAGATAAGAGTCTCATGACTTTCTTGCCTGTGTGGCTTCCAACCTTGGTCCTCAGGTCTCAGCTGCCTGAATAATTAGGATTGCAAGCATGAGCCACCAGTGCCTGGCTAAACAAAGTCTTGGAAATTCACACAGAAAACTATCAATAATTCTAAAAATTTAACCTCCTCTTCCTCCTCTTCCTCCTCTTCTTCTTCCTCCTCTTCCCCCCACCCCCCACCATTCCTGCTTCTTATTGGAATAAGGCTACATGATTTTAGCAGATAGAAACAACAGCTAAATCAGAACAGAAGTAATTCAGATATGAATGATAGGGAAATGATGTGTTTTGCTTAAAATATAAGAAAATCAAAATTAAAAAGTATCTATAAAAATCTATAAAATCTATAAAAATGACCAAGTAGATTTGGGAATGAGCACAAAGTAACCTCCAGACACTAAATTACAATGACAGAAACAAGAAATGTATTCTATTCTGCTTCTAGACAGAATAGAATAGTTTGTGGCAGACCAATGCTCCTGCCAAGAACAACTAGGAAAGTTGGATAAACTATTAAAAGATTCCATGAAGGAGCCGGGCGCTGGTGGCTCATGCCTGTAATCCTAGCTACTCAGGAGGCTGAGATCTGAGGATCGCGGTTCAAAGCCAGCCCGGGCAGGAGAGACTGTGAGACTCCTATCTCCAATAAACCACCAGAAAACCGGAAGTGGCGCTGTAGCTCAAGTGGTAGAGTGCTCGCCTTGAGCTGAAGAGCTGAGGGACAGCGCCCAGGCCCAGAGTTCAAGCCCCACGACCGAAAAAAAAAAAAAAGATTCCATGAAGGAGAGAACATCAGAGAAGATACTTGATTATCCACAGCCTCTTTTCCTCTTCAGGGATTTGATGGTTCTGGGTGGAGATGAGAGAGTTGATAATCTGCTGGGATGAACAAAGAAACCAGCAGAACTTTTGGCAAATCACAGAACTGGAGACACAAAGGACTTGAGATTGATGCCCTATATCCCCTTCAAGAAATGTGGCAAATTTGGAGCTGTCCTAAGTGGGAGATTAAAAAAAGCCCCAAATAAGAATAGTATCTAAAAGGGTCCAGTATAGGTATCACTTTCACCACTGAAGGCCCCAGTAAACTATGCCACAGGAAGAGGCAAGCTAGAAATAATACCTTACTCAAACTGCAACCCAGCTTTAAGTCAGCACAGTACTTGCCTGAGTGAGGGTCACTGGCTTCTACAATCTTCTCAGAAGAGTAAAGAACAAATCTCCTCTAAAGGAGAAGAAAATCACCTATAGGTTCAAAATGTCTTATATTCAATAAAAAATTAATAGGCATGCCAGGAGAAAAACCCGATAATAGAAAAAAACTCATAGGTGACTCTGATATTGGCATTTGGGCTAGATTTTAAAATAATCACTAGTATTTTTGAGAAAATAGAGGGAAAGAAGGAGCTAAAATATTTAGAAAGAAGAGTATCTCATGGGAAAACTGGAATACCAAAAAAGTTAATAGGAATTTATACAATCTGAAATTGAGAATTCAACAGATAATTTCACAGGAAAAGACAGAATCAGGGGTAATAAAAGATAATACTAAAATTCAAAACTGATGCACATAGAGTTACAAAAAAAGAACAGAAAATTTAGAAGAAAGAACATAACAAAGAACATGTATATGTAAAGGGTTATATAGACTCACATATATGATTATATTATATATAATTATATCAGATGTAATTATCATATGTAATTTCAGATGAGAAAGAGATTGACTAACACTTCACTAAAACCAACAGCAGTCAGAGATTTTATTATGTCTCTGAACTAAAACAAGCAATGTACAAAGCAAACCACATATGGGTACAAAATAAAATTGTCAAGAAACAAAGTGATACCTTGCCCATGTAATTGTAACCCCTCTGTACGGTATTTTGACAATAAATAATAAAAAAAGAAACCAAGTGAATGAATACCATGTAAAAAGAAATCAAGAAAAAAACAAAGATTTACTTTCAAGAGAACAGTAGGACAGTCTGTTAATTGTCTAATCAGGTATATGAAACTTAGACATTAACTGGATGCATTCCAAGTTATAGGACTTACACTTTTGGCAATGAGGGAGTACAGGGACTATATTTATTGTAACACTTTAAAAATTGAAAATAAAACCCATCAAGCAAATACAAATCAATGGTAAAATATGTTTCCTTCTATCAGGCAGACAGGACAATGAGCTCTAATACTGTCTTACCTCATAGTCTGAGGAGTATACAGTGCAGACTGAAGGAGGTGCTGAAACATGGCTCTGTGTGTGTGTGTGTGTGTGTGTGTGTGTGTGTGTGAGACATGTGTGTGAGAATGCTCTAGAGAGCTTCAGAGTATTCCTCAAGTCCTCTGAGCATTGACCAAAACTTGCATATTATCTGAACAAATTCTCAATGTCAGGGTGAAAGACACCAGACAGGAGTAGGTAGAACAGTGACCTAAAGTCACATATGGCTAGAAGTTACTTCTGTTGTGACCAGAGTAGAAACATTTCATAATATACAGGGGGGCCTAAGGTACTTCTGAGATAGATTTGATATTTCCCCTTCAAGAAACCTGGTAAATTTGGAGCTGTCCTCAGTGGGAGATTAAAAAAGCTCCCAGGGACTGACTCAGTAATGGGGAAAACAAAATCTACACACATCTAATGACTTCTCTAGTCCTGCTTATCAAGGCTTGACATAGCCTTAGAAGTATCAAACTGACTCCAAGTCATATAAATGCATCCCTGAACATAGTTGAAAACATACTAAAGAAATAAAAAAATAGCCATGACTCAATAAGACAAAATTGGCAATCCCATTGGCAATCCCTGGCATCCAATAAAAACTTAGAACTCTAAGAGGGGAAAAAGCAATTAAAATAGACATGGGAATTAAAGAGATATAGAACTAACAACTAATGACACTAAAGGTCATTATAATTGTTTTTTATGTTCCTGAAGTAATGAATGTAAAACATGAAAGATAAGTCCCGAAGGATATAAACAAGATCCATCTAACTTTTAGAGATGAAAAGTGCAATGTCTGTGAAAAGAAGTCCTGAGTGAGATCAACTGAACAGTAGAGACTGAAAAAGAGCTGGGGATGTGGTTTAATGGTAGAGCACCTACTTAGAAAGCATGAGGCCTGAATTCAAACCCCAGTACCTTAAAAAAAAAAAAGCTGTCAAGAGCTGGTGATGGCTCAAGTTTGTAGCTACCAGGAGGCTGAGATCTGAGGATCACAGTTCAAAGCCAGCCCAGGCAGCAGAGTCCATGAGACTCAGCTCCAATTAACCACCAGAAAACCAGAAGTGGCGCTGTGGCTCAAGTGGTAGAGCGCAAGCCTTGAGCTGAAGACCTCAGGGACAGTGCCTAGGCCCAGACTTCAAGCCCCACAACCAACAACAAAAAAAAAAAAAGAAGAAGCCAAAAGTGGAGGTGTGACCCAGGGCTTGTGTTCAAGCCTTACTACTGGCCTGCATAAACACACACACAAACTGACAAAGAAAAACAACCACTAAATTTGAAGATAGAGCAACAGAAACTATCCAAATAACACATACAGAAAAGGTGTGAATTTGTAATCCTAGCAGTACAGAAAGCATTGATAGGAGAACAGAGGTCTAAGATCAGCCTGGGCAAAAATACAAGACTGAAGAATGACTAAAGCCACAATGGGTTAGAGGTATGCTTTCAGTGCTAGAGCCTTTGTCTAGTAGGCATAAGGCATTCAGTTCAAACCCCCTATAAACATGAACAGAAGTAACACATATCTTAACAAAGTGTCAGTGACACAGCATGGTGTCTTACAACATGGTAACGATTTTTACAAAGTAGTATCACAGTTTAGATAGTATATTTTCATGGACTCTTTGTTCCAAAGATTTCAACTGTTCATCTTCATCCCAGTCCTCTTTGTAATGTCTCTTAAACTTTGAAGTTTAAGTTTACTACATAGTGTGCCATAGTCTGCTTATATTTATTCTTTTCGTGATTCAATTATCAATAGGAAGAGTGTTTTTAGATATCCACTTTTAGTTACCACAAACTTTGATATACACATTTCCAGAATTAGTGGAGGTGCTTTGTAGTAGTAGATTTGTATCAACCCATCATTGTTGCTGCCCAGGTTGGTCTGGAGCATGTTAGATAGCCCAAGTTGTGCATAAGTTTACGATCCTTCTTCCTCTTCTTCCCAAGTGCAGGGGTTACAGGCACGTAACACCACTTCCTGGTAATCTATTCTTTGTGTTCTTGCAGGTCCTGAGGTTTGAACTAAGGACTAGGATGCTGTTCCTGCGGCTGGCTTTGAACTGTGATCCTCAGATTTTAGCCTCCTGAGTAGCTAGGATTACAGGAGTGAGCTACAGATGCCTATTCTTTTTAAATTAAAAGAATTTGAACTACTACTACTACTACTACTACTTTTTTTTGGTCAGTCGTGAGGCTTGAACTCTGGGCCTGGGCACTGTCCCTCAGCTCTTCAGCTCAAGGCTAGCACTCTACCACTTGGGCCACAGTACCACTTCTGGTTATCTGAGCCATTTATTGGAGATAAGAATCTCATGGACTTTTGTGACTGGGCTGGCTTTGAACCACGATGCTCAGATCTCAGCTTCTTGAGTAGCTAGGATTACAGGTGTGAGCCACTGGCGCCTGGCTTGAACTTTCTTCTTTAGGTTATTTCTATGCACGTGTACTAAAGTATTTCCCTTTAATACTTTACTACCATAAATTTTATATCTAAAATAGTTTCCAATTGTTCCTTAGGTACTTAACAAATTTGCTTGGATCAGCTTTTATGTTTATTAAGGAAATCATACACCATTTATGGGGAACTAAATATTTTCCCTCACTGCAGTGTACTGTATAATGCAAATTAAGTACAATGTCTATAGTACTACACACATAAATTTGATTAAGATTGACATATAAAAATTGCATTGAAAGCCAGGAGCTGGTGGCTTACACCTGTAATCATTGCTACTCAGGAGGCTGAGATCTATGGATTGTGGTTTGAAGCCATCCTAGGAAGAAGAGTCCAAGAGACTCTTATCTTCAATTTATGACACCACCCAAGAAATTGCATTGCGATGTGCAGGGCTTGAAAGAAGGGATTTTGTCAATAAAAAGTAAATTATTTGAGTGTTTGCATTAAATCATTAGATATATCTGTTAATAATCAGATAGGTAAGAAGTTAGTGGCTTCCAAAGTTCTAGCGTATTCTAAAACTAAAAATGATATCATTCTAAAAATGATAAAATGTAAAGAAAACTTATGACTTCTGAAAAGGAATATTCAAATGTAAACATGTGGATTTTAAAAATTATATGTTTATCATTGTAAAGTTATATTTATGAAGTCTGACATTAAAAAAGTCACATCAGACTTTATCAATTTAACCTCTTACAATAAAGTGCATGGCAAATAAGAAAGGAAATTCTTTTCAATAAAGGCTATTTTAGCAAAAGGATTATAAAAAGTTTGGTAACTTGAGATGCTATTCTGGGATGTATGCTACTAGTTCAAGTGTGCAAGCTCCAACTTAACAAATGTTTAAAATATTTGAGTTTTTAAAACTGTGCCAAAATAAACCACATCTTTTTTAGAGATGACATATTTAGCTTAGCTTGAGAAATATAAATCTTTCAACCATTTCATGTATTTGTTTAAAAGCCTCAGAAATCACGTGCATTTCCAATAAAACACAAAGAAAATGCTGAAATCACTGGAGCTTAACAATGGACTTAAAAAGCAGTTTTTAAAAGGGTAAATGTAGCTTTGTGTGTGCCCGTGTGCGTACGTATGTAATAAATGAATTGATATATATGTTAGGTTTTAAATAATACTACTAAAAACACAAAGTTATCTGTGTTCCATATAAATCTTAGATGAGAATATATATACATACATATATATATGTATGTGTGTATATATATATATACATATATATATATAATATATATATATATATATATGCTTACCATACAATGCCTTGTTTATATTGAACTTTTTTTTTTGTCATTTGTGGGACTTGAACTCTGGGCCCCAGCGCTGTCCCTCAGCTCTTCAGCTCAAGGCTAGCACTCTATCACTTGAGCCACAGCACCACTTCCAGTTTTCTGGTGGTTTATTGGAGATAAAAGTCTTTTGGCCTTTGCTGCCCAGGCTGGCTTTGAACCACGATCCTCAGATCTCAGCCTCCTGAGTTGCTAGGATTATAGGTGTGAGCCACCAGTGCCCAGCTAATAATGAGCATTTAAGTAGAAACTTTATGATCTTGAAAAATCTTTTAAGATTTTAATTTGCACAGAAATTGTTTTCCTATAGTAAACCCATTAATAAATATAACTTGATTTCTTAAAAAAATGTAAACATGCCAGTTGCTGGTGGCTCCTAGCTACTCAGGAGGCTGATATCTGAGGTTAGAGGGTCGAAGCCAGCCTGGGCAGAAAAGTCCCTGTGAGATTATCATCTCCAATTAACCACTCAAAAACAGGAAGAGGTGCTTGGCTCAAGCAGTAGAGCACTAGCTTTCAGAGAAGGTACCACAACTGACAAATGAAAAATAAAAAGAGTAAATGCTTTCCTATGCAACTCTATTCAATACTAAAGTTACAATTGTGTGTGTGTGTGTGTGTGTGTGTGTGTGTTGGTAGTGTAGTGGGGCTTGAACTCAGGGTCTTGTGCTCTTGCTTGGCTTTTTCTTCTTAAGGGTGGCCCCCTACCACTTGAACCATACCTCTACTTACAGTTTTTTGCTTGTTAGTGGAAGATAAGAGTCTCAGAGCCAGGCGCTGGTGGCTCACACCTGTAACCCTAGCTGAGGACGCTGAGATCTGAGGATCAAGGTTCAAACCCAGCCCGGGCAGGAAGGTCCATGAAACTCTTATCTCCAATAAACCACCAGAAAACCGGAAGTGGCGCTGTAGTTCAAGTGGTAGAGCGCTAGCCTTGAGCTGTAGAGCTGAAGGACAGCACTCAGGCCCAGAGTTCAAGCCCCACGACCCCCCCCCCCCCCCGCAAAAAAAAAAAAAAGAGTCTCAGAGATTTTTCTGCTTGGACTGGCTTTGAAGTCTTAGCTTCCTACAAAGCTAGGATTACTGATGTGAACAACTAGAGCCTGGATAAAGTTACAAAGCTTTAATATTTTACTTTTTTTTGTGAAATAAACTATTATTAGTAAGTGACCTAATGAGAAAACTATTGTTTGGATTAGAAAATATAAAAAGGAATTTTTTTGGGGGGGTCTGGTCGTGGGGCCTGAACTCAGCCTGGGCGCTGTTCCTCAGCTCTTCAGCTCAAGGTTAGTGCTCTACCACTTGAGCCACAGCACCACTTCCGGCTTTTTTCTTTTTGTTTATGTGGTGCTGAGGAATTGAACCCAGGGCCTCATGCATGCAAGGCAAGCACTCTACCACTGAGCCACCTTCCCAGCCCCTAAAAAGGAAAATTTTTATTATTGATAAAAGTATATAAAATACTTATTCTATAAAGGATTTAAATTATTTTTAATACTTTAATGCACAATAGCTCATTTATAAAAGTAAGATTAAAACTGATCATAGGTTGATAGGGAATTTATATGCATGCATGTAAAAGAAATGACATAATAATAATAGAAATTGCAATGGTAAGAATCTTTATTATAATTTGTTTTTTCTAACAGAAAGATTAGAAGAGAGCTGGATAGATTGTACTTCTAAGATTTAGTTTAAGTTCTAGCCTGTCTTTGGCAAGTTCCAAGATACTCTGAGTGTTTCCTCATCCACAGATCAAATGTAATAATAATGATCACAAGTTATTCACCATTGGCTACATTCACCAGTGGCTAATGACTGTAATCCTAGCTACTCAAGAGGCTGAGACTGTCTGTGAGACTCTTATCTCCAATGAATCACCAAAAAGCTGAAAGTGGACGTGTGACTAGCTTTGAGCACAAAAGTTCAGGGATAGTGCCCAGGCACTGAGTTAAAGCCCCAATACCAGCACAAATACTAAAATCTATAATCACTATTAATATATGATGGATATGCCATTATTATTACATAGTTGACAGGATTAAATGAAATAAATAAATTATAAAGTGTTACAACTGTTAGTACTGTCTTTTCTCTGAACTACTTAATTTTATAAGAAGAAAATTGCCATGTTTACACTAGAGGTTTAAAGCTAACTCTAAGAAACATTTCTGGGCAGAGCAGAATACTTCTGCAGTTGCATGGTTATTGACTATGTCTATGACCAATATTCAGTGCCTATGGGATTCTTTCATTCAAAAAGCAGGCAATTTGAAATATTGCTGGTGAGTATTTTTAGGTTTAAGAAATAAGACAATAATTGGCTGTGATACTTTACATTTGTCATGTTGTAGACAACTCAAATTCAAGACTCTAGGATATTTCTGGGAAAATACCTATAGTAAACAATAATGGATGCTTAGAACTGTTATAAATTTCACTTTACAACATCATATTCTAGAAACCTTCTGTATTTTGATTAATTGATTATAGGGTTTGGTTGCTTTAATCTGATCAGCTAGAAAGAAATATTTGAAAAGTATAAAATGTTTTAATGTTGCCATTTGTATAGTCTAATATCCTAGACAAAATAACTTGACAAGCTTGTCTGTTCTTCAGGACTAAACTGAAAATTCAAGTTTACTTGTGATTTATTTTAAGAGGATTCAAGAATGGACAATTTTGTGACAAGAACTGTTTTCCTTTACTTATCTTCATATCCGGGATGACTTTAAAGGTGCTGTTTCTTCACATAGCAATTAAAACCTGTTCCAGGGTTCAACTAGAACATAGAGATGGCAACTTTGTGCACACAGTATTACAATTTTCTATGTTTATGTAGCCATTGGTCTATGAAAGACGATATTTCTCTTTAGGCTATAGAGCAAATCCATTTGGTTTATTTTTAACCCATACTGTTCTTTATTTTCTAATTTTCATAGCTTAAAAATATGGCTAAGAACATAAGTAAATTCCAAATTTCGAGGCACTGGGATGATTCTAACAGCAGTTAACTTAGGGGATACAGATTTAATATGAAAGAAATAAGGAGCATCAGTATTGTGATTCTTTTTTCACTTAGGAAAAAAAGCACTTTAATTTCCCTGAAGGTTAAAAAATAGTAATTTCTAATGGCCTAGAAAGGAACGAGACAATAAATTATCCTGAATATATTTGTACTAAAATGTTGTTAATGGTGTGAAAGAGGAACTATCTGGGGACATGGGTCAGCAGGAGAGAGAAAGGAAAAGATACTCAGGGGTGAAAAAGATTGAAGAATTATGTATATATGATATACAACAGGGAAAGAGGAGGGGATAATGGAATATAATGGAGGGATTGAACTTGTTCAAAGTACATTGTACTCATCTATGGAATACACTAATGAAACTCCCTTTTACTTAATATATTTAAAAAATAAGATAAAGAATTTGTTCACAGAAGATAATTTAGCTCAATCTTAGATGTGAGGTAAGAAATCATGGACTTAGAAAATAATGATTTCCTTACAACATTTTCACAGACTCAATCTCTTAATTATTTTATCTGTTTGAGGCCGTCATTTTCTATTGGCTTCTCATCTACTGAATCTAGAAAAAAAATGAAGATTCTTGTGGAACCCAATACATAAAATCTCAGTTTTACTTAAAACAAAACATTATATGATAAGAAGTGACTTCTATGCTTTAGCAATTTTAACTTATTTCTTACCTAAAGTAAAAAGTAGCTAAACTGAACCAAAGGGCAAGTTTATTTTATTGTCTTTATAGTTATACACTATAATTTATGGTAATATATATTGGATTCTCTTCCTCCATAACAAAAATTCAAGTCATAAACTAAAAATACATAATTTAGTAAGACTATTTAACAAGTTTGATTGCTTGTTGTCTTTTAGGACAGAAACATTTTGGCATGTACTAATTTTCTAGTTCAGTGTCCTAGGCTATTCAACAGAAACTTAGTGATTACTACAACTTAATAGGCACTTAGACAATTACTCAATATTAAAAAACATGGGAAAAATGTATTTGTAAGTACACACTAACAATCTTCTTTTTATTGAAAATAGTCTGTTGTTTCTGGTGCAATAAAAATCATACCCTGGTAAATATCATTTTTTGGTAAATATCATTTTTATGTGCTAATCTCTCATTAAATCAAATCTTCTACTTAATTCTTAGTATCTATACTTAGTACTGACAAAGATTTCATACATGCATTAAAGAAAGACTACATATTCTCATGTCTGAGCTTCTCTCATCAGTTCAGAAATATACTCTATATTGAAAAATACATTTATTTGAAGTTTTGACCTAACAGTAGATTAAGGCTTAGATAATATTTACTTTGCTGCACTTTGATTCAAAAAGGGCCATGTGTGAATATATGATCCCGACCAACTTTACCATGTTTCTCTAGTGGTATCCCAGTAAAAATGATTTATATGAAAGACACTGAAATATAAAATAGTTACAAAATAAGCTGTAACTTTATAGCTACCCATCGGTAAAAGTCTGTAGTTAATATATTTGGATAAATAACTCAAGTCAGCAGCAAAGTGGTTAAACATTTGTGATTTGATTTTATCTCAGCTTGGAATGTGGTTGGAGTGTCCCACTTCTAACAACTGTTTGCTAAGTTAAGGCTTTTAGTGTTTACACAGTGTTGAATGAAGCAGCCTGGTCACCAGATGTGATCGCTTCCCCAGACTGTCGTTTCTTTCAGTCAGATCACTGTCCTCATGGTCCCAGTTCCAACTTTCTTCCTTAGGACGTCCACCAGCCTTTCTAACCTAAGTTGGGGGCAGGGCAAGTGGGAAGGGAAAAAAAAAAAGGAATAAAAAGTGTAATTATTGTCAGGAATGTTTTGACTGAAAAAGGACAGTATTTGCCTGCCTGGGGAGTCATGTTAAGAAACAAAGCATTACTGTAAGTGAGAGACAGTGGTGCAGAGTGCCAAGAATTTGGGGTTAAATAATAGCAACAATACAGACTTTAACTCTGATCCTCAAATTATGTCAGAGTTAGATGTCACACAAAATATATAGGAAACTCATTTCAATACATTCACCTCCTTGCATTAAGGTAGTAAGAAGTAGTAAATGAATATGATAAGTTAGCCTATTAGGTGTAGAGTAGCTTCTGATTCTTATCTAGGAAATGCTTATTTCAATACAGAAATACTAGCAATCTCACACCTGTTACTTAGCTAAAAAAGCAACATATTGGTACTGTACAATTTATGCATTAAAGCTCTTTCTTATGCAGTCATCTGATGGAAATAAAGACAGTAATTGGATGGCTAGGTAGGAAAATTTTCATATCCCACAATCATGGAAATCACTTAAATATACACAAATGATCTAATTGTTGTATTACAAGACTTTCTGTACTACATCTAAACTAGTTTCTATTTCTGAGTAGTGGAAACTAGAAATTACCTACGTAGGCTTTTTAGTCAAATAAAAGTGATTTTTTAAAAGTTAATTGAAACCTAATCAATTAAACAAAAGCAGTCAAAAGTTCAGAAGTCCATTCTGTGGTGCTCTTAGGCTACTCTGGAGGTCAACGTTCATGTGGATCACTGAATTCTGCTTAACAAAAGATAATGGAATGGGACTATTAGTTTTCTCCTTTTATATATTTGTTTTCTTCCCTGGAATCATAAACTCTCGACCCCGAATCTCACTTGATTTTACACACAGGAAAATTTTCCCTGTCAGTAAAAATTACAGCCAGCAGTTTTCATATACACATTCTACCCTCTGCACAAAGATTAGTGAGCCAGAGTCCGGTCTGCTCCAGTTTGCCTCATTTATATGGATCCATGCATGAGGGTCCTTTGCAAATAAACACAGTGCAGAGCTAGACTCTAAAGGAATGACGGCATTCTTAGTGTCATATGCTCATATGTTTCCATGAGGAATGGACAAATCAATATGTACAACTCTGAAAACTAGCTTACGGCTTTTGGATGATTCTCTATCTAATAAGAATTCTGTTCACAGAAAACAGGATTGTGAGATGATATACAAGTGCATGAAAATCTTTTTTTTAGGAAAGGGAATGACGATTTTGAGAGTAAAAAGGTAAATCATGTCTGAGTTTATTACCACAAGTTACTATTTGCAAATTATCCATCGATATCATACACCCACTACAACAGTCTAAAGGCATACAAATACTTGAAGTGGAGGATTCTTGGGAGAATTCATTCCACTGACAGAGTAGTCAGACTTTCTTTAGTGCTATCTTATATACTCTGAATATAATGACTCATGGGATATCTCATTCATTTAAGGCAAAGTTACAATAACTTGAATTGTGAAGGACAGGAATGAAAATTTTAGTATAAATTACAAAAGTACACTGTAAATTTACTGTTAAAATCCAATAGTAATTTCAATTAACTTTTGTTTCTCTGATGCTTGAGCTCAAACCCAGGTTTGAATATGTTAGAAAAGTCACTGACTGCTGAACTACACCCTCAGCCTTTGAATTTACTCTTAACAAATGGCTCCTAGTAAAAATATTAACAAGTGTATATTGTTAAAAGGCAGAAAAAATGTTTTTAGTTTGTTAGCTATATCCCTCTTAATACCATTTATAATACTGACTAGTAAAGAAAAATACCTCTTCATAATATAACAATTCCACATTGTACAGTTATTATTATTGTAAGTTCAGATTCAATGGAATATCAAATTACTGACATGAATCTGTGCTGTGCTGCTATTTAGATTTTTCCTAGGCAGGCTTGTCTCATTTTTGTTTCCTTTTCTTATATGCTAGGATATCTTTCCATTTAGAACTCACATCTCATAAGAAGTTAGGAGGAAATACTTAAATATCATGTTTTGCAATGTCTCCCCTATATTTCAACAATTACTAGATCAACCACATTCTCAGTTTATCCAGGTTGAATGATTTATGAAAATCTGATCTCAGAAACGAGAAAAATGTCAATTACTTAGTTTTGTCAAAGCTTACTGACTTCTGAAACACAATGAAGCACCTATTCCTTCCTGTAAGGAATGGGGTAATCTGCCAGCAGAGACTGTGCCAACAGGAAGGCTGGTGTGCGTCCGTTGAAGCACCTTGCAGAATTTGCCTTCAGGTCATTCTTTACTATCCAAATCAATAATGTTCTTTAAAAATCATGAACTTCACTAAAACAGAATACAATAATACTCAATGATATATTCACAGGGGCTTCATGACATAGGAAAAGGGCTAGAGCTACAACCAGGATTTTTCCATTTTTGAATGTGAAGAAACTGAAGTAGAGACAAGTACACCCTTTTACAAGGTTCTGTGGTAAAAAGTGACAAACTTGGGCCATAGTTTCTTGTTTTTAGTCGAGATCTATGTCTGTTAGGATTTGGTTGACTAGAGAACTACAGTTTTCAGCATATGGGTTAATGAATTATGTCTCGGTAGTATCATTAAAAATTTCCCCCCAAAGCCCAGAGCTGGTGTCTACACTTGTAAAGAAAGCTGAGTTTGGCCAGCCTAGGTGTACACATGAGACACCTCGTCAATGAACACCTAGGTGTAGTGGCATATATACCTGTCATTTCAACTTGATGAGAGGCTAAGATTGGGAGGGCTCTGGTTCTATGCCAGAATATGCAAAATATGTTTTAGAGATCTCCATCTTAACAGAAAAATCTGGACCTGGGGATGTGTAGTGGTCATCCCAGCTATACAGGGAAGAATAGGAGAATAAAGGTGTAACTAGGCCTTGCCAGGGCAAAAATGCAAGAATATATCTCAAAAATACATAGAGCAAAAAGGACTGGCAGCATGGCTCAAGTGATAGAGTATATCTGCTTAGCAAGTGCAAAAGCCTTCAGTTGAAACTCAGATACCTCAAAAAAAAAGTTTTCTCATATTCTTATCTAAGTTTAATTTTAAAAGTATTTGGGGCTGGGAATGTGGATTAGTGGTAGAGTGCTTGCCTAGCATGCATGAAGCCCTGGGTTCAATTCCTCAGTACCACATAAAGAGAAATGACCAGAAGTGGCACTGTGGCTCAAGTGGCTGGCCTTGAACAAAAGAATCTCAGGCACAGTGCCCAGGCCCAGAAACCCCAGAACTGGCAAAAAAAAGTATTTGCTGGCTTATTTCATTTGCTATTTTAGTAACAACACATTATTCGTGAACACAGGAATAAAGTTTATATTTAACTTAAAAACCAAATTTATGGTTTTATTTAAGGTAGAGATTCTATTTTCTTCAATTAACATTTTAATATTTTATTTGTAAACATACAATATACATATACTATAATGAAATGCACAGTCCATCAAGTAAATAAACGAGGTCATACTAAGCTCCTTATGTAGGTTTATTTAGATTTTCTTACTTTTTTTTTTTTTAAAGAGGTCATATAGAGGAAAACTGGATCAGAATTAAGAAGTTGGTGGGTTTTGGAGCTGGATGCAATGCTGCATCTCTCAGTGCCCCTCATCTCTCCAATGGGCCATATTGCTTAAAAGTACTAAAACTTGAAGGCTGATTTATGACATTTCATGGACTTCAATGCTTTTATTAACTAGATCCTTCTTATTATAAAGGGACAGGGAAGGATGAAAACAGAATAAATTCCTCATCTTCAGCTAAGCGCTACCAAAGTAGAGCTGTTACTACTTTCTACCAAAGCATAATGTAAGACAAAACATTCTCTTCAGAAAAAAAAAATTCCTATTATTTAGGCAATGAAGTTGCTCCATCAGGTATTGTTACCTTTTTCCTCCACAGAAGAAGGGATTAGGAAGAGACAAGAGAAATGGACACCAACCATCCTTTCAACAGACACAGTCATTCAACTTGTAGCACTTAGGGTTTCATTAGCATTAAAAATTATGCTCTCAGCCAGGTTCTTGGTGGCTCTAGCCTGAAATCCCAGCAACTCAGGAGGGTGAAATCTGAGAACTACTAGTTGGAGCCCAGGCAGACAAATCTGAGAGACTCTTATCTCCAATTAACCAGCAAACAGCTGGAAATGGAGATGTGGCTCAAGTGGTAGGGCTCCAAGAGTGAGCAAAAAAATCTCAGGGAGAAGGAGATCGTCTGTGTACAAGTTCTTGCTGAAATCTTGTGAAAGATGAGACTTTAAATGTGACTTTTTTTTCTTTTTTTTTTTAATTGCTATAGCTGTTCTGTTGGTCTTTGTCATGCTAATATATTTGGTCAACTTTTCTTTATACTTCTTGTATTTTTCTAAAGTATTATTTGTTCTTTTGGTGTTCCTTAAATGCTCATGACTTCCAAAAATACATCAATTCTCCAATACTCCCAAACTCTCTTTGGTGTTTCAGTCTCACATATTCTCTTCAACTGCCTTCAAGACATCTTTTTTGTTGTTGTTGTTGGTCAGGCTTGAACTTGGGGTGTGGGCTCTGTTCCTGGGCTAACACTCTACCAGTTTGAGCCCCAGCTCCACTCCTGGGAGGGGTCCAGTTGTGGGGCCTGAACTCTGGCCTGGGCGCTGTCCCTCAGCTCTTTGGCTCAAGGCTAGCGCTCTACCACTTGAGCCACAGCGCCACTTCCGGCTTTTTTCTTTTTGCTTATGTGGTGCTGAGGAATCGAACCCAGGGCCTCAGGCATGCTCTACCACTTGAGCCACCTTCCCAACCCCTCCACTCCTGGCTTTCTAGTGATTAATTAGAGATTAGTCTCACAGACTTTACTGTCCAGGCTAGCTTTGAACCTTGATCCTAAGGTCTCAGTCTCCCAAATAACTAGGATTACAGGCATGAGCTTACCAGTGCCCAGCTTCAAGATATCTTTTGCTTATATCATAGACAAATACTACTCAGTACATCTCAAATAAATTATTTTATCTATGATTAATATTTCTGAATTTCTTATGTAGATTACTGTAATTCATTCAACTTTATTTATTTTTGTGCCAGTCTTGGGGCTTAAACTCAGGTCCTGGGCATGCTCCATGAACTTTACAGCCATTGGTAGCACTCTATCACTTGAACTACAGCTTCAGTTCTAGCTTTTTGGTTACTAAGTGGAAATTAGAATCTCAAGAACTTTCTTGTCTCAGGTAGATTCAAACCACAATCATCAGATCTCAGCCTCCTGAGTAGCTAGGATTATAGGTATGAGCCACCAGCACACAGTTGTAATTCACTCAACATTTAAGTTAAAAAATTTAGAAAAAAATTTGTACACTATATATTTTTCTCTCATTGGAGTTTTGAGCTGTAAAAACTTGGTGATGTTAGTACTAATGAAGACAGAGGGAAGCACTGAAGGGGTTCTAATTCATGTCAGAAGGCTGAAATCTGGAGGATTGTGGTTTGAAGACAGCTCTGGAAGAAAAGTCTGTAAGACTCTATCTCCAATATAACCAGAAAAAAAAGTAGGACTGGAGGCAAGTTCAAGTAGTAATGTCAGCTGAGCACGCAAAAGGAACAAGCTTAAGGCCTCAATTACAGTCCAGTACTCAACAATGTGATTGTACTTAATGCCAATGAACTATATTCACTTACAATGGTGAATAAAATGCTATGAATATTTTCTACAAGAAAAACCCCAACAGACTTGAAGGCCCAAATTAGAGGTGTGGAAATGTGGATGGAAAGAAGGGGCTGGATTTGAAAGGTATTTAGGACTTCTGAATGGAGAGAAATAGGTTGGACAAGATGGGTGGCAAATGCCTTCTTTTGGTGACTAGATAGTGATGTGCTGGTTAACAAAGGCAATGGAGTGGGTTTCTTCTGGAGAGTGTGTGTGAGGATGAGTTATTTATACATTCAAGGTTTATAGTGATCCATGTAAGTAGGGATAGTAAGCAGCTATTTGAATATAAGAGTTTATGTCCAAGGGGAAAAATGGGGCTCATTTCTGTTTTGTCAGTATTTGTTGAATAATTAGAAACAAAGTTGGAAAATGGATGTATATATGGCAAATGTTACTATAAAAGTATAAACACAAGCCTCAAAACCACACCTACTTTGGGAATGGAAGCAGAGGAGAAATCTGCAAAGGTTTCCTAATGATCCTAAGTATTAAAGGATGAAAGTCACCTCATAAAAGATGGAATGGAGACAGGTTAGGATGGGCCTTCCAGGCAGAGTAAATACTATTTGAAGGCATAGAGATAGGAAAATCTTGATGCATATTCAGCACTACCAGTGGTATGATTTCTCAGGATCATGAAATAAGAGGTAGAGGATGACAGGAAATGAGACTAGGCAGGCAGGTTATGACTGGGCATTACAAGTGAAATCAGAGGAGTGACTTCAATTACACAGTTTCCACATCATTCTCCTACTAATGACACTTAACACAACACCAAACACAACAGTTTCTGATAGAGTTGTATGATTCAGAAAAAGTACACATATTTTATTATAGGAAAAGGATTTAATTCAAATTTGTAAGTATCTGATATTTCAAGAGCTCACCAGGCGCTGGTGGCTCACACCTGTAATCCTAGTTACTCAGGAGGCTGAGATCTGAGGATCGCGATTCAAAGCCAGCCTGGGCAGGAAAGTCCGTGAAACTCTTATCTCCAATAAACCACAAGAAAACTGGAAGTGATGCTATAGCTCAAGTGGTAGAGCCCTAACCTTGAGCTGAAGAGCTGAGGGACAGTGCTCAGGCCCAGAATTCAAGGCCCATGACCAAAAAAAAAAAAAGATTTCAAGAGATATATCTGAGTTTTGCATTATCTGTGAAATGATTCTATAGATGTGAACGATCTATCTACAGATAAGATTGCTGCTGTTTGTAATCAATCGGCATTACTGACTCCATTTGAAAAATAAAGAGGAAATGACAAGGATAAATTGGGGGTGAGACTAATAATACCTATTTTTAAACAACATTTTTGTGAGCTTCAAAAGGGTATACAAGGGGTTTTATAAGTTTTAAAATATCATTACTATTTAATAATTTAGTACATTAGGGCTGGAGTATGTAGCTCAGTTGTAGAGTGCTTGCCTAGCATGTACAAAACCCTGGATTTGAGCTGGGCAGCAGTGGTTCATGCCTAAAATCGTAGCTATTCAGGAGGTTGAGATCTCAGTATCGCAGTTCAAAGCCAGCCCAGGGAAGAAAGTTTGTGAGACTCTTATCTTCAATAAATTACCAAAAACAAACAAACAAACAAACAAAAACAAAACTCCAACTAACACCTCAATAAAAACAGAACAACAAAACAAAAAACCAAGGAAGCTTTAAGTGAAGCTGTGGCTCAAGTAGTAGAGTGCTAGCCTTCAGCAAAAAAAAGCAGCACTCAGACCCTGAGTTCAAGCCCCAGGAGTGGCCAAACAAAACCACAACTCCCCCACCCAAAGCAAACAAAAAAACATTGGGTTTGATATCTAGCACTGACACAATAAAAGTTTGGTTGATTTGCTATAATTCCAAATTAAGCAAATTTAATTCAATTATTTCCCTCCAAACTATTTTGCTGGGTAAAAAGTATCTAGAGTTACCAGAATGAAAAATAAAAGAAATCAATATGAATATATTACTTTAGCTTTCCAGAGAAGTAATTATAGAAAACACTATCACTTATGCATTCATAAATGTTTAAGTACTTGTTTTGTGATGGTACCTTCTTAACACTTGTTCTACACAGGTTTTTATGACTGTCTGTGATAGATGCATGTTATATGGTATCTTTCAACAAATACAAAATTCTCCATGAATATGGAGTATAAAAGGAATTCTTAGTTATAGAAAGTTATGGCATAGTTAACATCATATTATTCCTTTTTCATATGGCTCTCAGATTTTGCAGATATTCCCAGACCTCAGATTCTTGGATTATTTTATTTGCCATGCATGCCTCACTTAACTTCACTTTTTAGATTTACAGTAATATTAAGAAATTGCTTCCACTTTGAAATTAAGAAAGTAAAATTTATCTTTGAGGTTACACAGAACATAGAAAAACTTAGTACATAAATAATTTTACTAGGCTTAGAGATATGAGATTCCTTATTTAATATCACTAATAGTCAATGTAGACAAAGCACAAAAAAGTTACCCATATTTTTTATGTTGACTAACATTAATTATCTTATGTAAATGTGGAAAAATGAGGCTCACCAGTCTATCATAGTGTTACTTACTATCAATTTAGCTACATATCAATAATAAACATAACACTAGACATATAAAAATGTGTGAAACTTTGCATCTCTATTTTTGTTTCTTCCCATTTGAAAATTAATATGTGAAGAAGATTAAAGCTGGGGTGACGTTGATCAAGATGTGCTGTACATAAACTGATTTGTTGAATGGTATCTTCTTTGTACAACTACTTAAAGATATTAAAAATATAATTCGAAAAGATCAAAGCTAGCCGGGCACCGGTGGTTCATACCCGTAATTGTAGCTACTTAGGAGGCTGAGATCTGAGGATTGCAGTTCAAAGCCAGCCCGGGCAGGAAAGTCCCTGAGACTCTTATCTTCAATAAAAACCAATAGAAAATGAGAATTGGTGCTGTGGCTCAAGCAGTAGAGCGCTTGCCTTGGGCTGAAGAGTGCAGGGACAGCGCCCAAGCCCAGAGTTCAAGCCCCACGACCGACCCCCCCCCAAAAAAAGAAAAGATAAAAGCTATATTTCCTTCTTTATAGTTATCTCCAACGTGATTTTTATTTCAAATTGTTAGATTTCTGAAACAGTGATTTCCTGAAATTTTACTCAGAACTTACTTAAGATTTTGAGAGTTAGAATGTCTACATTTTCTCCCAGAGTCCAGTTAGTCTATGGTAGCAGTAGTGCAGTGGATGTGATACTATTATAAAGTACTTAACAAAAGATAATGGAGCTATTTTGCTTAAGCCTCTAACTCAACATCAGAAAATGACTGAGCTAATAGGATGAATTAAGATCAAGAGATAATTTTTATTGGCCCTTTCACTTTGCCTATCAGAGGCTATTTAAATCTTACATAAGATTCCCAAGAAAACACTAGTAACAAGAGCCCCACCAGGGCAGGGATAATGTGTTTCTGTTCGCTGCTGTATACCTGGTAACTAGTAGAATAGTCTTTCAAAAATCAATAGGGTATAGTCCATACATAAATATTTACATGCACATATGCTGGGAATAAGGAGTAATTTCATTTGCTTTCTCCATTCTAAAGTAATAAATTTGTAATTTTGAGAATGATCCACTATAAGTAGGTTTCAAGAATAAAAGAAGCCAAATGCTTATGTGGTGTGGCAGTTTCTGTCTGTAATCGAAGTACTTAGCAGTCTAAGGCAGAAAGATCAACTTTGAGACTAGCCTGGGTTACATAACCAAATCCTGCTTCAAAAAGTCAGTTTATCAATGTGAAGATTTATAGTGAATAGTCACGCCTTTGCAGAAACCATTAAATGATAGAATAGTTACCTGAAAAGAACACATTTCTCCACTTTTAATGAAGAAAGTTCAGAGTGTGATACGAAAGATGTTAGATGAAATTCTGCCTGAAGTTAGAGCAAAGTCAAGGTTGGTTTTATTCTGTATCAGGAAGCAATTACCTAATGTGACAATGAATTTTCAAAATTATGAAAATCAGCATCTTCAGCTCTTTTTTATTTGAAAATTTATGAGAAGAGAGAAAGAGAGGAGAGAGCAGAAGGGAGAGAAGAGAGGGGAAAGGAGAGAAGGGAAAACAGAGAGGAGAGAGAAGAGGAAGAAAGAGGAAGAGGAGAGGTCATGAGAGAAGAAGAGAGAGGGAGAGTACAAAGAAGAAAAATTATGGATGTAGACTAATTAGGCGTCTTCTATGGGCGAAGGATAAGAGTCAGACTTAGGAAGCTATAAGACAGACAGCAGGAAAAGTGAAGTGACAACTATTTTAACTAGTTCATTCAATTTTTTTTCAGTATCTGGTTCTGAACTTAACGCTTTGCGCTTACTAGACAGACACTTTATTGTTTAAACACACTTTAGCCTTTTTGTGCTTTAGTTATTTTTCAGGTACTGTTTTGAGTTAGTCTAATATTACAATTCTATGGCCACTGGTGCAACTGAGATCTCAGGCATGCTCTACCAGGCCCAATCACGCCCAGTTCATTGAGACAGCAATCTTTTTCTTTTTTTAAAACTGGTCATGGGGCTTGAATTCAGGGCCTTGGTGCTGTCTCTGACTTTTTCTTTTGCTCAAGGTAAACACTCTATCAATTTGAGTCACAGCTCCAATTCCATTTTTAGGTGGTTAATTGAAGATAAGAGTCTCATGGACACTCCTGCCCAGGATCACACCAACCACAATCCTCAGATTTCAGCCTCCTGAGTAGCTAGGATTATTGGTATGAGCCACCAGTGCCCGGTGATGACAGTCTTCTTAATTTTTTACCTGGGCTAGTCTTGAATCATAATCTTTTTGATTTTGGCTTCTAAGTAATGGAGATTTTAGCTGTAAACCACTGTGCCTACATTGTTAGTTATGATGTCAAGTATTTGGAAAGTTTTTTTAAATTTTTCTTTATCCTAGTGTTTATGTTGCCTTTGTTCTATAGCTTCATTTGCTTAAGGTATATCTGAAGGTTCATAGAAAATTGTGATTTCTTTTAGTTTAAATGGGCTGTCTAACTTTTATTATTTTCAGAGTGTTAAAAATGGAGAGATAAGTTATTTTCTTTGTATACACTGTTTTTAAGATTGTCCAATTATGTTGTCCTCCAACTCTTTTTCAGTCATTGGCTTCAAGGTGAATATACAATGAAGAACAATCTTATTCATGGCAATTTCAGACATTTAGGTAGTTAACTTCTTCTTCTGGCAGTTTACAATTATATGTTAATGTACTCAGATATTTTATAGAGCCCTAAACTATCTAAAGAGAGATCAATCTCTCTAAATAAATCACAACTTAATGAAATAACCATGAAAGGCAGACTGCTCTAAAATTTTTAGTGAACTTAACATAGACTATAATTGAAATTAAAATTGCCATCCCCAAAACATAAAAGAAAAATGTTTCAAGAGCTTATAGCACATAAGTTGAAGAATGGAACAGATTTTCATATATGTCAAAAACAATGTGCATTTCAAACACAAACTTCAACTTCTTTTCCGCCTTGTAGACAAAGAATTGTGGATGTATTAAAAGACTACCATTTCTTACTAATTTTTATTTTTTAATCTGTAATTTTTAATGTGCTACTTTTAAATGCAATTCCCATTTTCTAATATCTATACATTTCAAGGTAATTCTTTTTGAGTACTGCAGATGACTTGAAATTAAATCATACACATCTTACTTTTATGTCTTAGGATCAACATTAAGGATTTCTGGGCTTTATTCTTAGTAAATAGATTATTCATTGCTAGTTAGTGAAACAGGGACACTTTACCTTTTTTATTATCTTTTTATCTTTTTTACAGTCCAGAGACTTGAACTCAGGACTTGGTGCTGTCCCTAACCTTCTTTTGCTCAAGGGTAGTACTCTAGCACTTGAGCCACAGATCCACTGCTGACTTTTTTTGGCTAGCTTTGAACAACAATTCTTAGATCTCAGTCTTCAGCTTATCTAGGATTACAGGCTGTGCTGGCCAACACATAAATTCTTTCAGCTGACACTAGTTTTCTAAACTGGCAACCTGAATGACAACCTTAAAACAAAAAATATGCTTATATCAAACTTATGTATGAGTAATTTATTCAGAGATTTTCATGATTTCAGCATTTTCACAATTTCTTTTAGATTTAACAGTATTTGCATTAAGAACAAAACATACAGATTTTTATATTACAGGAACTATAAAGGATGCTTTGTAAAGCCAGTGAAAGTCATTCTGTCATCTTAATGATCAGAGAAATTCTTATTAGGTAGAAAAAAAATGACTTCAAACTTCCTCCTGATAAAGTCCATAAGGATCTTACTACAGCATGATACATGAATACTGTAATTATCATATTTTTCCTTAGATTACTTAGGTCTGGACAATATGTATTATGTACATTTTCTAGTTTGTGCATGTTACTAAAATTTGTATAGAAATACCTCTGCTGAGTAAAGCACCTAGGTTAATTACATTAATGAATGGTTTGTATAAATCTTTAATAGCCCTCTCTCATCCTCTGACTTTTAAAGCAAAATTATTCGTAAAATTCTCTTCTTCCAGCTTTCAGATGCTTAGATCTGGACTTTTAAATATTCACACTTGAGGCTGGTTCAGATAATTCTTTCCAATGTGAGTGACAGCAGCTCAGGAGCTGATCTGCTGTTTGCCCAGTAGAGGAGTTACATATTGCCTTCTGAAGAATGACACCTCAAACGGCAGCGCTGACATTTGGCCTATCTTTGAATGGCTTGGGATACAGCTTTTAAGAATAATCTTTATGATTCAGAATAACTTTGGACATTCTGACTTTTAGTACTAAACTCTATGGAAAGAGTTTAATTATGTGGGAAATGGGGTTATATAATCTAAATTGCTATCATTCTAGACAGAGTCTCATGGGTATTTTCATTATTCCCAGAGATGGATCTGTAGAAGCCTTTCACTTCTTTGGTTGTTCAGTATCTGGAAGCCAATTTTGATGAGTTTTATATCTGCGACCTGGCAGTATGTTCTCAAATTCAACTTAATATTTTTTCTCATAAGTTTGTAAGTTAGGGTTATACAAAAAGAAAATGAAATCAGTTCTTAGAACTGAACTAAAGACATTCTATTAATGGCACTGTGTTGTTGCTACATCTTAGGCAGAAAAACCTTAAAATACTGACTTCTGTACCCTCATGTCTGTTTGGTCACTAAATTCATGTTTTCTCTCTGACTCACAGAAACCCCATTTTCATTGCTACAGCCCAGACTAGAACACCATCTATCTACCTTCTAATGCTATAGTACTATGATGGCCTTTAGCTGGTATTATTTTCCTCTAATACAAAACATCTCAATCAATCTTCAATGCTGAGGGACACAACAGTATTCCTCAACTATTTTTTTTTATCAAGTAATCATTTACACAACTCTACAATGGCTTCTTCTTCTTGACATATAAAAGCCAAATGCCTTTGCAAATTTGAAGGCTTTCGGGAATCCAGCAGCACCTCACCTATCTGGATGTCTCCTCTCACATACTATGTTCATACTTGGACCTCTATTCCCTTGTGCTCCTTTTCTCTTTTTCCCTTTTTTCTGCTAATTCTTACTCCACTCACTTTACAGGGCTAAGTTCACTTTCTTTGAGGCCTTCATTGTCATATTATCTGTGCTGGGTAACAGTAGACTCAGGTCACTCAGTGCGAGTTTATGGCAGGAAATAATAAATGCGTGAAGATACACATAAATTACTAGATCTATACTGATACAAGATGCTAGATTCTCTTTAACCCAAATTATTTCACTTGCGGAATTTGGGTTCTTTTTCAAGTATTTAGTATGAGTGTAGTAAATCTATCAACACTTGGGAAAAATGAAATACTAATGTCTTTAATTTCTGTGGGCAAGGGAAGATGGCACACTTTGCATATATCTAACCAGACTTATTACATTATTAATATAGGAGATTTTTTTTTTGCAGGTCCTGAGTCTTGAGCTCTGGGCCTGTCTGGATGCTGTCCCTGAGCTTTTGTGTTGAAGGCAAGAGACTTTTAGACTTCTCTGCCCCAGCTGGCTTCGAGCCCACATCTTCAGGTCTCAACCTCCTGAGTAACTAGGATTATAGGTGCCTGGCTAGGAAGTGATTTTTTTTTATGAGATGTCATTCTTTTTTCTTTTTTTTGGTCAGTGGTGGGGCTTGAACTCTGGACCTGGGCACTGTCCAGTTCTTCAGCTCAAGGTGAGCGCTCTACTACTTGAGCTACAGTGCTACTTCCAGTTTTCTGTTGGTTAATTGGAGATAAGAGTCTCATAGACTTTGCTGCCAGGGCTGGCTTTGAACCATGATCCTCAGATCTCAGCCTCCTGAGTAGCTAGGATTCCAGGTGTGAGCAACCAGTGCCTGGCTGAGATGTCATTCTTTATATCTTATAATAATTTGTTTTCACTTTTGAAAAAATTATTGTTATTATAAAGATAATGTACAGAGGGTGAGAGTTATATAAGTCAGGTAAAGAGTACATTTCTTTTTGGACAATGTCATCCCTTTCTTTGCTCAAAATGTCATTTTTCATAGACATGGATAACATGTTAAGTGATACACTTAGTTTATAAAATTTTATGTATGTGTAAAAAATTTGCAAAAATGGTGAGTTGTTAAGCTATATTTTACGTTCTTTCTAAAATTAATGTGCAATTGCTTTAGTAATGAAAAATACCATGTATATTGTTTAAATAAACATTCTTTAAATGTTTATCCTATTAAGAAGATATTTAATGGGTTAATACCATAGCTAAGTAGTAGAGCACTTGTTTAGCATGTATGAGGCCTTTGGTTTGCAAAACACAAGAGTACTGGAAATAAACAAAAAACAGATATACGAACAAAAAAAGCCCTCTGAAACTCCAAAAAAGTATCTGTTTTTCTTAAAACAAATGCATATAACTAGTAATGTATACAATGAGATTTAAGAGAAAAATGAAATCTATTTTTCCTATTCTCACTGGACTCTCTACAGTTTTGGAGATCTTATACTTGACAGAGAAAATTAGGCCTAAAAGTTATATGTGGCTATGAGACTATACTGTCTATACTAGTGCATATACTATGTAGGTTTTACAATTTTATTACATAATGGATACAAGTGTCAGAAAAACAAAACAATTTAAGGGATACATGGCACACAAAAATGGGAGAACACATGTTTCTCTGATATAATAAATCCAGGTCCTACTGTTTTACCAATTATGTACTTAAAATATTTTTAAAAGGTTAATTGAACTGAGACAGGTTTCCTCATACATTCAAGGATACCTCAGGTGATTTCCTTTATAATCTCCCTCAACCAATGGAACTAAACTAGTATCTCTGAGTTCAGACCTTTCATTGTGTTTTGATATTGTTTGTTTTATCCTTGAAGGATATTTGCTTTGGAAGAGGAGATTTATGGCTGAATAACTATGACTAAATAGCTTATTTGCTAAGATAAACGAATCTGAATTGGCATTAAATAAGTATGAAAACTACTGTCTCCTGGACTTCTAATTAATCAAAACAATTCCTTGGTTAAAGAAAAAATGTAAATGAAGATGAAGTTAATTCTAATGCTCTTTTTCTGTAATCATGAAAAATCTTACAAATCCAACTTAAAAGAAGGCAAGCTTATCTCACATAAAATATCACAATTTAACAAATAAATCTAACATATGCAAAATTTCTGGAAAAAAGCAGAAGCAAATTTATAAACATGGTAAATGATTATAGTATGTATAATAAGTATAATATTTATTTCCTAAAAAGTTCTTACAAATCACTAAAAACCGACCTACTATCCAAGATAGAAACAAGAAATGAACATGGACTGGAATTTTAAGACAAATTTTTTTCACCTAATAGGTATGAGGGTTAATAACTCACTACATACCAGCAAAAGGCTTGGGGAAATGAATATTCTTATAGATTACTAATTATTTATATGAGTATTTTTGGCAGTACTGGGATTTGAACTCAGAGACTTGTACTTAGATAGAAAAAGGGCTAAGTGGGGGCTGGGAAGGTGGCTCAGTGGTAGAGTGCTTGCCTTGCATGCATGAGGCCCTGGGTTCAATTCCTCAGAACCACATAAGCAGAAAAAACTGGAAGTGGCACTATGGCTCAAGTGGTAGAGCTAAAGAGCTGAGGAGCAGTGCCCAGGCCTAGAGTTCAGGCCCCATGACCAACAAAACACACACATACAGACACACAGACTCACACACACACACACAGACACAGACACACAAAAGCAGAGCTCACTGGTAGAGCCCTGTGTAGTTCTACCACTTTGTACTCTGTTGAACTGGTTACCTTTAAGATAGGAAGGTGGCTAAGTGGTAGAGTGCTTGCCCCGCATGCATGAGGCCCTGGGTTCGATTCCTCAGTTCCACATAAAAAGGAAAAGGCCAGAAGTGGCACTGTGGCTCAAGTGGTAGAGCACTAGCCTTGGGCTGAAGAGCTCAGGGACAGTGTCCAGGCATGGAGTTCAAGCCCCATGACCAAAAAAAAAAAAAAAAAAGAAAGATGGGGTCTTCCAGCCCAGATAGGAGCTTGAACCACATAGCTGAGATGACAGGTGAGCACCACTCAGAGATAGAATCTTGTGAACTTTTTCTTTTTTCTTTTTTTTTGCCTGAGATGGTATGTTATTATAATCCTACTAATTTCAGTCTTGTACGTAACTAGAATGATAGGTGTGTGCCACTGCACCCAGCTATGGATTGAGAGAGGTTTTCAAGTTCAGGATGGCCTTGAAGGATGATCTTCCCATTCTTAGTCTCCCAAGTAGCTAAGATTACAGATGTGAGTTGCCAGCATCACTTTATATGATTTTTTTTTAAAGATCAACTCAGTAATACTAAGAAAATATTTAAAGCATGCATTTTTAACTTTAAAATTTTCATTTATCAGAATTTCTCCTTATATATATATATACACACATATATACACACGTGTGTGTGTGTGTGTGTGTGTGTGTGTGTGTGTGTATCTGGTGCAGAGGCTCACATCTGTAATCCTTGCTACTCAGGGGCTGAGGACTCAGTTTGAAGCAGCCTGGGCAGAAAAGTTCCTGTGAGAGACTCTAATCTCCAACTAGCCACTCAAAAACTGGAAGTGGTAGAGTGATTGCTTTGAGTGAAAAAGTTCAGGGATGGTGCCCTTGAGTTTAAGACTGACAAAAACAAAAAAAGCCCTACCCTCAACCCATAGCTACATAAAAATCTGTTTAGGGAAGACTATTCACTCATATCGTTGTTTGCATTAATAAATTAAACAAATCCCAAATTCTTTTCTCACAGAACTTATAGTATAATATGCAAAAAGTGCTATGCAGTAATACTTCAATACCAAAATTATACTTTTTACTGTTTTATTTTTTCCTACAGATTGAACTCATGGGCTCAGTCATGCTAAACATTTACTATACTGTACTGAGCTATACTTGGAGCCTTTTATATTGGACTTTTACAATGTTTCCAATTAGGTTTTAAAGTTATACACTTTGTCCATAAGAAAAATATTCTAGTAGTAAATATTAATTAGTGCTTATGCTTTAAAAATTCTCTCTTGAAAAGAATGAAATTATAGTTAGTTTTTTTAGCACTGTCAAGATACAGATATGCTTTTACATTTTTTGAGCACATCAATCCAGATTTTTATTTGTGACTAACCAAAACCTTCACTAAAATGGTGATTACATTCACCAAATTGTGAAGAAAGAAGATGTGGGAGGCTCATGCATACAATACTAGCCTGCAGGAATCAGACTTGGAGCACTGCAGTTTGGAGCCATCCCTGCTAAGAAAAGTCTGTGAGAATCCATTTCTAGTTAACCAGGAACATATTAGAGTGGACTCATGGTTGGAGGCAGAGCACAAGACATGGCCAAGAAAGTTGAGCAAGAGTGTGAGACCCAAAGTTCAAGTCCCCATGACACAAAGACACACAGACACAGACACAAACACACACACACACACACACACACACACACACACACACACACACACACTTTCTTTCTGTGTCTCTGTCTCTCTGTAACATAGCTTTCATTTTGGTTTACATGAAAAGTTGATGCTCTGTAACTTTGAATATACCTCAAAAATTGGGGCTTGTAATAAAACTACATCTTTTGCAGAGACAGTAACAAATCATTCTTTCATAAAAACCTAACTTGTTGATATTTGAATTTTCCTTTTTATTTAATCCAACTAATAGGTGGTTATTCATGTCACTAAAAAAGAAATAACAACAAAACAGACTTGTGAGATTCTGGAAAAAAATGAACAATTGAATAAAACTTTGGAAAAATACTGAAATATAAAGTTTCCAGTTCTGGAATATCTCTGATAATAAACTTAGCCTCGTCCATACCATTATATCACTAGTGTAATAAAGCAGAATTTAAACTGGTCTCTGGTGGCTAACACCTGTAATCATAGTTACTCAGGGGGCTGAGGCCTGAGGATTGCAGTTTGAAACCAGTTTAGGTAGGAAAGTCTGTAGACTCTTATCTCCAATTGAGCTGTGGCTTAAGTGGTAACAGTGTGTAGCCTTAGTAAAGAAGCCAAGCAAGGAAGTGGCATTGTGGCACTAGCCTTGAGCTGAAGAGCTGAGGGACAGCGCCAGGCCTAGAGTTCAAGCTCCATGATCAACAACAACAACAAAAAAGATCCAAAAGAATCCAAGCAAGATTATGAGTTCTGAGTTCAAGCCCCAGTATTGTCACAAAAGGAGTAAGAACAAAAGAAAAGCAACAAAATAAAAGCAGAAGAGCACCTTTTCATCATGGCTAGCACGGCTCCATTTCTGGCTTCTGTGATTACCAGAGATAAGAGTTTCACAGACTTTCCTACCCAAGCTGGCTTCGAACCTTAGATCCCAGCCTCCTCAGCAGCTAGGACTACATCCATGAGCCTCTAGTGTCTGGCCAGTAGATCATTTTTACCCAAAAGTTTCATAGAACCATTGTGCCAGTTATCAATTTTAGTTTCACAACTCTGTCAGAGTTTTACATTTGTTTCATATGTAAATCACATTAAATATTTTGTATCAAGACTATTCTTGGCTTCCATATGGAAGGCCTTTTTTTTTTTAATTGTGAAAATACTGTACAGAGGGGTTACAATTACATGGGCAAGGTAATAAGTACATTTCTTATCAAGCATTGTTGCCTCCTCCTTTGTTTCCCCTTCCCATCTCCCCCCCCCACCGCAGGCCCCTCCCACCGCCCTCCACCAAAGTTGTAGTTTGTTTTTCTACAAAATGTCTTGTACATCTCATTGTTGCAATGGGTCCACCTGTATCCCTATTTAAACAATTTTTTTTTCCCTTCCCCTCCACAAATTATACCAACATCAAATACAGTGAAAACAGAGGTTATACTGTGAGGGAGGGACATACAAAGTAACAAAGAAATCATCTTATAAATACATTAGAAACAATCACAAGAAAGAAAAAACATTTGAATCCTTATCTTGGGGTTCATTTAGCCTAACAGCAACTTATCTGACCGTTTCTGCTTGTCTCAGGCATATTACTAGTTACTGCAAATAAGGGAAACCATGGAAGGCCTTTTCTCCTAGCTAATCTTACTAATACTACTGAGCACAGTTTAGGAAAATAAACAAACAAGCAAACCTAAAACAATTCTCCCCCCTTCCCTAAATATAAATTGAATCTCCCTGTTATACTCTCTAGAAAGCTGATACATAGCTTTGAAAGTATGGTTTCGTTAATTAATTAGGTAGGCAGGTGAGTTAGCTATTTAAGACTTCATCAAATTCTAACGAAACGTGTTTTCCTTCTTAATAGCAAGAATTATTTTTAAATGGGGATATCTATCTATATCTATATCTACATATCAGTAGAGCATTTGTCTAGCATGCAAGAGATCTTCAGTTCAATCTCCAGCACTGGGGAAAAAAAACAAAATAAAGAAATAAAGATATTGTTGATCCTTCAGGGCTGGGGATGTAGTTCAGTGGTAGAGCACGTGCCCTAGAGAGGGAAAGGCCCTAAGTTCAGTTCATGGCTCTGCAAACAAAACAAAATAAAGCTAAAAACAAACAAGCACAATACACCCACTATTGACAATAAACAAATGACATGACTGCTAGAGAAAATCTTGGATGCATTCGCTTTATTTTCTACCTTTTATTTAATTAGTGCAGAGTTCATTATTTTAAAGTTTTTACTGAATGATATTTAAAAGTTTTAAAGAACATTTTTGTTTCCATAATATGAAACAAAAGATAATGAAAACAATATAAAATTCAATTACTAAAGATAAACATCTTATTAACGTTCCAATTTCCACATCCTAAAGAAGAAATATGATGCATATGTATCATATAACATGTAGCTCTCCAGAATAACTACTTAAGATGTATTCCTAGTAAATAAACATTTTCACTAGATTTATTATTCAAAAAGCTATGAGCAATACTCCAACCAATTTACTCTACACAGTACAGGATGTATTCTATGAAAGTCAAATGTTTTCAGAGTCAATGTAATCACAACATACTGTTTTTGGACTCAGGGGTTCACTTACAGTTTGCTTATAATTTCATAGAGATGAAAGTTTGTATATTACAATAGGCTTTATTGATTTATCAGTTACTGAATATACCAAACAGACTCAATAAACTGGGAATGCCAGCTTGGAGGTTAGTATCATGTGATAGGAAATGGTAGAATATTTCATAACAAAATCAGAATGCTGGCATGAGACAGGAAAAATGGTGCAAACTGGACTAGCAAATGTATTTAGTAAATCCAACAATGTAAGTATTAGGTTTTAAAGTTATACATTTTGTCCATGATAAGAAAAATATATACTCAACAGTTTAAAAGTATAAGGCCAATTATTCTATAATAGAATATTACATTTCCTTTGGAAATTATTTTAATTTGAAGATATGTAAAAAAGACCTTTAATATTTATTTAATAGCATATGGCCCAATCTTTTTTTTTTTTTTTGGGTCTGGTCGTGGGGCCTGAACTCTGGGCCTGGGCACTGTCCCTCAGCTCTTCAGCTCAAGGCTAGCACTCTACCACTTGAGCCACTTCTGGCTTTTTTCTTTTTGCTTATGTGGTGCTGAGGAATCAAACCCAGGGCCTCGAGCATGCAAGGGAAGTGCTCTACCACTGAGCCACCTTCCCAGCCCATGGCCCATTCTTTACAAATAAATGATTCTTTTCCTTCAGTAACTCAGAACATATATTAATATGTTCAGGTAATTTAATTGACTTCCATATGTATTTATGAAGTTTTGGGGATAATAATGAAATATTTTAAACTGTGCTTTTGAATATTATAAAAAAGCACTTTTGAACAATCTGTAATTTCAAATGTGTAAAAACTGGGCAGGTATGGTGATATGTGCTTGTAATCCTAGCTTCTCAGGAAGGTTACCATTCTAGGCCAGCCAGAGAACAAAACCAGTGAGATTCTGTCTCAATGAATAAGTGGGGCATGGTGTTGTACACCTGTAATCTCAGCTACACACAGAGGCCATAGGTAGGGAGCTTGCAGGCTTAGGCCAAACTTAGTCTAAAATACAAGACTATATCTGAAGAATAATTAAAAGATGCAGAAAAGATCCTGTGGGCAAAGACGATAATGTCTGATCTGAGTTCGATTATTTTTTTGGGGGGAAGGGGGGGATCAGTCATGGTGCTTGAACTCTGGGCCTGGGCACTGTCCCTGAGCTCTTCAGCTCAAGGCTAGTGCTCTACCACTGGAGCCACAGAGCCACTTCCGGTTTTCTGGTGGTTTATTGGAGATAAGTGTCTCATGGACTTTCCTGCCCAGATTGGCTTTTGAACTGTGATCCTAAGATCTCAGCCTCCTGAGTAGCTAGGATTACAGGTATAAGCCATAGGCACAGGGATCTGAGTTTGATTTTTAAAGCAAAAAATAAAAATAAAATATAAAATCATTTTTTTCTTTTAAAATGTAATGTTTGAGGGCTTCTGAGAGTATAAATATAAGCAAAGTGGAGTTTAAGCCAGGGTTAGAGCATGGTCATGATTTAATCCCTTAATGGATTATTTTTTAGCATAATTAAAAAATTACCATCTACAAATGGTTTAATTTCCATTCCTAATGAACCACTAGTTAGAGGAAGTAGAAATCACACTCATGTTAAATACAAATAGAGACACAAAAAAATGTATCTTGAATTTACGTTAAGATTATATTCAAGAGACCTATGAACTCTTATTTGATCAAACTAGGCATAGCCTGTTATGCAATCATTACTTAAAGACAAAATTAAGGAGAGAAAATATTAGAATAACATTTGTTTTTCATATATTGGAGTAAAGGTTGAAATGTCCTCAATGTGTTATTTGTTGGAGTAGTCTAGCAAAGGAAGGCTGAGAAACCTCTATTAAATCACTCATTGTAAAAGCAAAATGTTAGGAATTCCAAAAATCATCTCATAAGCAGTTATTTAATGCTGTAACATTAAATAACTGCTGCTTTTTAATGTTCTTTCCCTAAATTAAATACATACTATTATAAAATTTAACAAATTATGAATTTTCTTTCATAGCTGAAGACAATCACCATATGACACTACATATAATCAATATTAAAGACTATAAAGCAATAAATACAAATTATACTCTTTTCTTATACATATGTATGTATAAGAAAAAATATGTATAAAACACTGCCTAGAGCCTTGACTGGAGGCTCACTCCTGTAATCCTAGCTACTCAGGAGGCTGAGATCTGAGGATTGAGGTTTGAAAAAAGTCCAGGCAGGAAAATCTGTGAGACTATCTCCAATTCACCACCAAAAAGCCAGTAAGTGGAGCTGTTGGTCAACTGGTAAAATGCCAGACTTGAACAAAAAAGCTCAGGGAAAACACCCAAACCCTGAGTTCAAGACCACACAAAACAACAAAACAAAACAAAACACCCACTGCCTAGAAATTATTTTTTAATTATATTAAATTAAATTACTGTATTGCCATTAAAGAGATTCAAAAGTCAAGCAGGGCTGAGAAATGATGGTGTAACATTACTAAGTTTTCTGATCATTTTTAAACCCAGGAAAGTTTCAATTAATGACAGAGGAAGTGAGTCACTGAATTTTATACTGTTGAGTGAAATACAGCAAGCTAGAATAACTGGTTAGTTTTATTAAGGTATCTTATTAAGATGGCTTATTAAGCTACTCACTATTGTTTTCATAGGGCTTTAGGCTGATACTAAACTTTAAAATGTAGGATTCTTTCTTTCCTAACTTTCATAAAAGTCATATATAATTAGCACTGAATGAAATTTTCTAATGTCAACATTTCAAATTTTGATTAACAGGGAATACAAATCAACCTTATTCAAGTTTAATTCAAAAGCCTGGCATCATCCTTTGGGAGACTAGTAGAGATAATATATCAATGCAACTTCAAATTTCAGACTAAGCCATGGGCCTACAAAGTAAAAGTAATATTCAACTTATTAAGCTGGCATGGTGACAGACATTTCTCTACCCAATTTAACTTTGACTTACACAAACCACATATTCTCCAATTGAAATCAACATCAAGGTCTAAGATATAGTTAGAACTCTCCTGCTGATACATGTGGTACCTGATCTACTTAGAGCACAAAAGATGATTGTATTGAAGAAAAAGCAATGGTTGATAAAATTAGTACAGGTATTGAGCATATATACACAGAAACTTTGGAAGTGGTACACTTTCTTATTGCTTAAAAAACAGACGAAATTCTAAAGGGTGGGAAGTGCCATAATTATTTAGATCTACATTATTATACTTCTAAACATAAAAGATCATTTAATAGGAAATAATGTTAGGAAAACTTGGTAAGCTACCAGTTAATTTATAATTATTATTTTGAATGAGGATAAATCAGTAGTGTAGTTCTCCTCCAGCTGTATCTTATGTGTATTTCCTACAGAGTATTTAGGATTTTAACTAGTGGGAAGTGCATGAGGCATTAATCTCAGGTTAAAATTTGAAGGGATACAAAAAAATTCAGAAATTAACATGATTTAAAACTTAGAAACTCCACACTAAGTACCCAAATTTTAACTAGAGAAAGGATCTAGTCTAATGTTGACAAAGTCTCTTAGTAAAGGTTCTACACCATCTAGGCACCATTGGCTCAGATCTGTACTTCTAGTTACTCATGACCTTGAGGACCATGGTTTGAAGCTAGCCCATGCAGAACACCTTGTGAGACTCCATCTCCAAAATAAGCAGTACAAACCCAGGTTGGAGGAGTAGCTCAAGTGGTAGAGTTCCAGCTAAGCAAGCAAACTCTAATCAAGGCCAAATAAAATAATAAAATAAAATAGTCTATAGTGCACTGTGTTTCTAAAAACATAATGTTTGGGGGCTGGGAATGTGGCTTAGTAGTAAAGTGCTTGCCTAGCATGCACTGGGTTGTATTCCTCAGTAGCACATAAACAGAAAGAGCCAGAAGTGGTGCTTTGGCTCAAATCATAGAGCACTAGCCTTGAGCACAGAAGGGCTCTAGGACAGTGCCCAGGCCCTGACTTCAAGCCCCAGAATGGGCAAAACAACAACAACAACAACAACAGCAACAACAACAACACCCCATAAAGTTTGATTAAAGATTGGGCTGGTCTGTATTTTCTGCCATTTACAAACACATACAATACTTGAGTCAGAAAAATTTCAAAGTAAATTTTAATAATAGATCTCTACAAATAGTTTAGACACTTAACATTCTATATCTCCAGGCCTAAGTCCATTCTTAAAGTTAGGTTCTAAACTCCTTAATATAAGCTAAAGAAATTTCTCCAAACTGTTTAGACCAGCCGCTTCAAGTGTTAGAGTAAATTTTGTGTATGTGTATGTGACAATCCTGGGGTTTGCACTCAGGGCCTGAACAATATCCCTGATCTTTTTGGCTCAAGGCTAGTGCTCTACACTTGAGTACTAGATACACTTCTGCCTTTTTTGGGTGTTAATTGAGATAAGAAAATCACAGACTTTCCTGCCAGGGTTGTTTTTGAGCCTTCATTCTCAGATCTCAGCCTCCTAAGCAGCTAGGATTATAGGCATGAGCCACTGGCTCCAGCTTATAACTTTTGATTTACGTTTTTGCTCCAAATAATGACACTGGAAGTCACAGGTTGTGTTTTTTTAATGCTATCATATTTAATAACATTTAATATTAAACATGGGTAGAATAATTATATCCACATTTATTAACTTACCTTCTTTTATAAAAAGTGTTATATTTCTATCTTCCATCTCTCTTTAGTATCTTTGTGGATATTGAAAACGAGTTCAATATTTTATAGTCAAGTACAGTTCTTTTGACAAATTGTCCCCAACTTAGTTAGTGTTGACTCCAGAATTCTATGATTTCATATTTCACTACAACTACTCTAGGCACTTTCTTGCTTTTAGCATAATGCTAACCATGGACTCATTTCCTAGTTTTCCTGACCCAGACTTAAGAGCTTCAGTAGCAATAAGCCAGACCCAAAGAAATATAGGTCCCATGGTTTCCCTCATTTGCAATAATCAGTATATGTCTAGGATAATTTTACCAGATGAGCAGAAAAGCTCAAAAGCTATGTACGTATGACCATATAAGATGATGCTAAGAGAAATGAACCCTAAGATATGGACATAAGAGGTCTTTCTTTTGTTGTTGTTGTTTAAATATACTATGTGATTTTTTTGGCTTCCTTTGTATGTTCTTCCCCCCATGGCATATTCCCTGTTGCCACTGTACTTGATTTGGTACCCTGCATCTTATATATACATTTGTCTAATTTGGAGAGGAGAAGAGGAATAACAAAACACTTAAACAAGGACACAGGATGACCCATTACAACAATGATACCCACAGGACAATATATTGGAAATGAACTTTACAACTTCAGGGGGGTGGGGGAGGAGTGAAGGAGGTAGGGGAGGGAAGGGATAGTGGAAGAACAACAAGGGAAGGGGTAATAATGCTCCATAAGAAATGTACTCATTGCCGTACTCATGTAATTGTAACCCCTCTGTACAGCATCTTTACAAAAAAATAAAAAAGAGCTTCAGCAGCTTTTAATAAGAAGTGATATTTACTTACTAAACCTGGGTGCCATATCTATCTAGCTGTAAAAGCCTTTTAAGTGGACAGGATTAACCAAAAATATTTAAAATAATGATATATAAAGCATATATTTAATATTAAAGTTTCTTTCTCCCAATTCCATTTATTTCACAGTGAAAAATCTTGGGTACTAGTAATACTTAATGTTTATTTGCTTAATCAAACAAAATATATTGAATGTTGATACCAATACAAGAGCACAAACTATGAATAACACTGTACAGAATTTAAGATTTCTTTGCATTTAGAATATGTCATTAAAAGACATTTCAATTAATTATTTTCACTATCTAAGTATTTTAGCAATTTGATATTTTATTGGTACTCACTTTTAGGTTTTGCTTTTTTTTTTTAGTTGGTCATGGGGCTTTAACTCTGGGCCTGGGTGCTGTCCCTCAGTTCTTCAGCTCAAGGTTAGCGTTCTACCACTTGTACCACAGTGCCACTTCTGGTTAATTGGAGCTAAGAGTCTCACAGACTTTGCTGCCCAGGCTGGCTTTGAACCCCGATCTTCAGATCTTAGCATCCTGAATAGCTAGGATTACAAGTGTGAGCCACTGGTGCCTGGCAAGGTTTTGCTTTTTATCTTTTGAACTTAATTTAATTTATATGGTTCAAAAAGGTAAATAGAAAATTTAGTATTTCCATCTTATGATTATATCTCATTCTTGCCTCATACTTCCAAATGTTACCATTTTCATTAGTTTCTGGCCTATTCCTTTCCTTTTCTTAATTTTTCCATAGAAGGTAGCATAAGCAGTCATTTCTTTTCATTTAATAATATGTCTTAGAAACCACTCAGTTTCAGTTTATAGTGTCCTTATTTTTTTTAATAGTTGTCTTGCATTTTTCTATGTAAATATACCACAGTTTATTTGACTAGTCTAACACTTGGGCTGTCTTCATTTGCTATTAAAATAATACTATAATTCTGTGTTATTTCATAGAGGTACATATCTAGGACAGAGCTCTAGGAGTGATTTTTCTCAAAGGATAAATGTATATGTAATTTGATATATTGCCAAATTCTCCTTGTCCCAGTTTTCTTTCCACCACATTCCTGCTATTTGTGAGGAAGGAGAGAACTATTATTATTACAGTTTTAAGATCTATGACAAAAATATCTGCTTTTCAAAAGTTACACAATTTTCCATTGTCTCTTAAGGCTAAAATATTATTACTATTTCTGGTTCCAAAAAGGATATTAAATGTGTATACTGTAAGTAGAAGACATTCAAAACTTTATATTTATAGAGCTCATTACACTTTGCAAAAATACTTTTATGCATATGTATTGCATTTGATCTCATGGCTCTGTTCTTTTTTTTGTTAATATGTGTACTGGTACTAGAGGTTGAACTCATGGGATCTCACTCTTGCTTAACTTTTCACTTATGGCTGACAAATGACCATTTGAGCCATGCCTCCAGTCCAATTTCTTTTTGCTAGTCAATTAGAAATAATTTAGCAGACTTTTCTGCTCCAGCTGGCTTCAAACTGTTTCTCAAATTCCAGCCTCCTGGCCACCTGTACCTGGCCTACAACCATGTTTTCAAGTAGAGAGATCTAAAATTAGTTCCATCTTCCAGATGAGGAACTTGAGAGGAAACACAATTTAATGATTTGTCCATACCAAATGGCAATCAAGGGTTTTGTTAGCTCATTCACTTGCAATTCTGCTGAATCTATTTATTACATGTGAAGTAACTTGCAAGATAATAATATTATGAATATAGATATAGTCATATTTACTACACAAATAGCAAAAATAGGAAGTATTATTGAGTTAAGCTCACATATTTTTTTTTTTTGGGTCCGGTCGTGGGGCCTGAACTCTGGGCCAGGGCGCTGTCCCTCAGCTCTTCAGCTCAAGGCTAGTGCTCTACCACTTGAGCCACAGTGCCACTTCCGGCTTTTTTTCTTTTTGCTTATGTGGT